>NW_022631017.1:1039815-1171366 GCF_010015895.1 Lontra canadensis | reverse complement strand
CTCTCCTCTCCTCTCCTCTCCTCTCCTCTCCTCTCCTCTCCTCTCCTTTGTCCTTTATGTGAAAAGAACTCCCTTTAACCAATCTTTATGAGTAGTTCTGCTAACCACATATTCTTCACAGATGAAATATCTTCATGTGAGTAAGTTTTTATTTCTCTTCATTCATGAAGGATAGTTTCACCAAATACAGAATTCATGGTACAGTTCTTTTCTTTCAGCATTTGTGAAATGTGCCACTTGCTTCTGACTCCATGTCTTCAGTTGAGAAATCCTCTGTAATTTGAATTGGTGTTCCCCTATAGGTAATTCATCATTTCTCTTTGGCTACTTTCAAGACTTTTCTGTCTCTACTTCTCAGGTTTTTTAATTATGATGTGTCTTGGCATGGTTTTCTTAGGAAGAAATGTTTCTTGGCCTATTGGTACATTTTTCATAAGATTATAAAAGGTTTTACTTTGTATTTTCGGTATTCTTCCCAGAAAACAAAGATTCTGTGTTTCATCAAAATAATTTTTTGTGCTTCATTTTTCTTTATTAAGTCTTTGATTACTTCAGAAAACTGGCCCCTTTTTATTAAAAGCTAGAAATTTTGGAAGCACCTGGGTGGCTCAGTCTGCCTTTGGCTCAGGTCATGATCCCAAGGTCCTGTGATTAAACCCGGTGTCAGGCTCCCTGCTCAGTGGGGAGTCTGCTTCTCCTTCTCCCTCTTTCTCTCCCTCCTGCTTGTGCTCTCTCTTGCTAGCACTTCTCTCTCGAAAAAAAAATAAATAAATGAATAAAAGAGATAAGTTTTTTTTTTTTAATACTTTATAACTTCTGTGTCTTTGAAATTTTTAATTGCCACTTTGGTTAAATGGTAACTAAGTTTTGCTTCACAGTGACTTATGCTTTTAATCAAATTTTCAAGCCTTTTGATACTTTTGACAAACTTTCCAAAAATCAAATTTTAAATGAAGTTTTTTTGACCTTTAACTTTTGATCTTTAACTTAGGGTTTTTCCAGAGTGTTCCTGGAACATTTCAAAAGATTTGTTATTTCTCCTTATAAAAGAGATAGTAAACAAATTGGACTTATTTGCTAAGTTAGACTATGTGGGAAGCATTGTCAAATAAGAAGTGATATAAGACATTCTTTAGGTTATATTTTATATAAAGATATGTTATTGATATAAGTATCCCTGCAAAAGTGCTTCACTAAGCTACATGCACAGCCCCACAATATGTCATGGGATAGTAACACCATCTCTGTCCCTGTTCAACTTACCCACATCAATAAAATGGGCCCATTACATTGATGATATAATGTTAACATGTGAAGACTTGGCTGCAAGACACTCTACAGAGTTTTCTGGAACATCTGCAAGGAAGGGGATGAGTAGTAAACCCACAAAGTTTAAAAACTTAGGCACCACTGTAAAGTTCGGGGGCATCATATGGTTGGGTAAGATGTGCACTGTCACAAACACTGTGATTGATAAGGCTGAATCCTATCTAACCCCTAAGAACATGAAAGAGGAATAAGCTTTTGTAGTGACTTTGAGGTTTAGAGGAGTTTTGTTACCCACCTGGCACAGTGTCCCCACACTTATACTGCCTAATGAAGAAAGGGCACATGCAACTGGAGGTCAGAGCAGCAAGTTACCTTTGAGAGGGTAAAAATACTAGTCAAGCAGATAAAGGCTTGTGGCTCTCCTAAGCAGGGCTACCATTTGAGTTAGATGTGTCTGTGACTCTGGAGGATATAAGTTGTGCGCTATGGCAGAGACAACAGAAGGGGAAAGTACCTCTAGGATTTTGGTCCAAGCCCTGGAATGGGTCAGAAACCAAATATACCCCTACAGAATAGTGCTCTCTAGCAGTGTAACCAGAACAGGTAGAGCCTGTCATGAAGAAAAACAGCATATCTTGGTAAGAATTCCCTTCTTATCAGGGAATGCGCTGAGAACATGTTCCATCCATCCATCTCTACCATGGCTTAAATCCCACTTTGACTAAATGACATGCCTGTCTGTGGTGGAGGAGCACCGTTTCCACCAGCCTGGAAATGCAGGTGATACTAGGCTCTATAGAGTCTATAAATCTTCCAAACGCTTCTGCCCCTATTCCTGTGGTGGCTTCTACAGCCTGTAGAGAAGGATTGGGAGAAGGTTTTTTTTTTTTTTTTTTTTTTTTTAACATTTTATTTATTTATTTGACAGACAGAGATCACAAGTAGGCAGAGGCAGGCAGAGAGAGGAAAGGAAGCAGGCTCCCTGCTGAGCAGAAAGCCCGACACAGGGTTCCATCCTAGGACCCTGGGATCATGATCTGAGCCGAAGACAGAGGTTTCAACCCATTGAGCCACCCAGGTGCCCCAAGATTGGGAGAAATTGTAACTGATGCTTGTGCTTCATATACAGAGCCTAGAACCTGTAACAAACCACAGTAGCCAGTGGGCTAAATTCAGAGCAGTTTGGCTGGTGATCACTCATGAGTCCTGGCCATTCACCCTTTGTAGTTGGCCATTCTAAAGGGATTAACCCTATGATTGGACAATGGGAAGCCAAAGGTTGCGTGATCATGAAAAACCCTTAAGGAGTTGGGGTATGTGGAAAGAAATTTTGTTCACGTGCAAGAGCCTGACGCAGTCCCTGCTGTTTTCCATGTCCTGGCTCCCAAGGTGCTGGCAGCCCCTGGAAATCAGGAAGCTGATGCCCTAGCCTTTTTGTGAGCCCTAGCAACTGACCCAACAGTAGATACAGCAGATTTGGTGCATAGGAAGAGCAGCCACATAAGGGCCCAGGTGGGATGGCCTATTGTCAAGGATGCCAGTTGTCCTGGAAAATTCAGTGACATGGTTAATGCAGTAACAGAATGCCTGTGTGTTCTAAACAGTGCAAGGGCAACAGCCAAAGAAGTCTAGGGCCAACCACTAGAGTTCCAAACTGATGAGTGATTGGTAAATTAATTATACTGGCCCCCTGTCTCCCCAAGTAAAGTTTCTAAATATGCCTTTAGCCTAACCCAAACTTTACTGTGTTATTATACAAACCAGACTGTCACCATTAGGGAATTTAAAAATGTATCATGTTTTGACAACTGCATTGAATAGACAGTAATCAAGGGCCACATTTCAAAGCTCATGATGTGGAAGACTGGGTAAAAGAACATGACAGTGAATGGAGGAAAAAATGAAATATTAAAACAACAGATTAAATTACTAACAAATAAAACTACCTGTACCAGGCAGATTAAAGTACTATCCCAGGCTTCAGTACATTTGAATAATCAACCAGTATGGCCTGTTGCCCCACATGCTGGATTGGGGATCCCTGCCAAGACAACCAATACTGTAAAGATATGGAAGTCACTGGAGACAGCCATTGTACCTACTCTCACTGTGGATCAGTGTACTATGCTACTGAGAACACTGAGCTCCATTATGCCTGGAAAGGTATTATCTACCAGAATTTGCAGTGGGATGCTCACCAGGATGGGTGAATTACTTCATACCCCTGGTTGAGGGGGAGCTACTCAATCTCTACTGGGATCCCATTGTTCTGATGCAAGCTAAAGCTGTTGAAACACACTACACATGGAATAAAACACACCACTGAAAAGGGAAGAAGGTTGTCTGCCATATCCTGCCCCCAGTTCATGTCCTCATGCCTGACAGGGCTTCCTCCCCCAGCCAAAATGTATGGTATGTATAACTAGGTCAAGTTTGTAAAGCTGCCAACCTCCCTCTCCTAAGGCCAGGTGGGTGCATTTTTTCCCCCACTGGTACAATCATTTGGCTACCATCCTTGCCTCTCCATTGTCCTGGAGGACATTATAGCACACATAGAAACCCATATTAAATTCACCCAACCAGCCTTAAATGATAGCTGGCAAAGGCTGTCTTTACTTAACACTGTAATGTTTCTAATGAGAAAAGCTATCCTTCAAAACAGGATGACCTTGGATATTATTACCACCTGCGCCATTATTCAAAAAGAATGTTATGTGGTCATACCTGAAGAGTCTGCTAATGTATCATTTTTATTAAATCACATGAAGACACAAGTGAATGCTCTGAATGATCCAAACCTCATTCCTAAGGGACTTAGTAAATCAGTGGTTTGGATCTTAAGGTTCTTGGTGGAAAAGTTTATTACTTATTTATATCTTTTCTCTTACATGTGCCTATATTATTGCTGTAGTATATACATCCAATACGGCCAGAGAGCTGCCAAGTGAGCCACCTCTATGCTGACGAAATCCTTTCTGATGGCTTAGGGCACATTGCAAGAAAAGAGGGCAGGTGATATTCTAAGAGCCAGTCTTTGTGGGGGGGGGGTAGTTTTGGGGAGGCCATTGAGAGGACTTGACCTCCCGTTGACCCAAGAGCTGTACCTAGGCAACTGGAGGATCTTCACTTCTTCCCCATCCTTAGAATGTACATTTTGTCCACTGTTCCTACAATCAGAGCCGTTTTAAAGGACGTAGATTTGAGAGAGCAAGGTGGTGCTGAGACCACCTGCAGGATGTAAGCTAATCTAGTTAAGGACTCTACATAAGCTAAGATTCTGGCTGGCAGGTGTGGAGATCAACTTGCCATGGCTGCCCCAGACAAACCTCTTACTTAAGTGTCCTTGCTTATTGAACCTACCAGTCAGCCACCTACTGATCTGCAGTGGTCTATTTGGTTCTCTCTTCCCTCTGTCTTTGCAAGGGGGCCAGTTTGCAAACCAATAATCTTTCTCATTTCCTTCTGGGATTTAAATGACTATTGGATCTTTGTTAACATACCAAAGCAAACTGAGGGTTTGGTAATTTTTTTCAGTCTGTTTTCTTTTTCTTTCTTTTTTTTTTATATTGGGTAAATCCTATTGATCTATTTCAGTTCCACTAACTATATCCTCAGCCATCTTCACTAACTATATCCTCTTGCCTCTAGCCGGCAAGACTTTTTTTTTGTTATTGTGTTGTTATTGCTATTTTCAGTTCTATAATTTCCATTTGGTTCTTTCTATTTATTTATTATTTATTTATTTATTGAAGATTCATTTATTTATTTGAGAGAGAGAGAGAGAGAGAGAGAGAGCAAGTGAGCAGGGTGGGGAGGGGCAGAGGGAGAAGGAGAGAGAGAATCCAAACAGACTCCTGACTAAACACGGAGCTTCACGTGGTGCTCAATCTCAGGGCTCTGAGATCATGACCTGAGCTGAAATCAAGAGTCCATGTCTTAACCGTCGGAGCCACCCAGGTGCCCCCATTTCATTTTTTTTTTTTTTAATAACTTGTTTCTTTGCTGAGATTTCCTATTTTGTTTTGTCTGTTTCAAGAGGACTTATAATTGCTGTTGAAACATATTTTTGATGACTGCTTTTAAAAAATCCCCATCAGATAATTTCAACATGTGATTCATCTCAGTGTTGGCTTCTGTGGATTGTATTTTTATGTCCATGTAGTGATTTTCTTGTTTCTTGGTATGACAGTTGGTTTTTTCTTGTATCCTAGACATTTTTACTGTTATGTTTAGGAAAATCTGGGTACAATTTGAATTTTTTTTTTTTTTCTAGCAGAAACACACGCTGTTATAGGTTTATCATGAAGCAACTGACCTGATTTTGTGGGCCATGGTTCCAGTAAAAGTTAACTTTTCAGAGACTTTGAGGTATTACTTTGGTCTGGTTGGTTTATCTGGCACTGCTGGGTTTCTCACTGTTTCCTGCTGGTGCTCCTTATGGGGTCAGAAAGAGGCTTTGCCCGATGAGGCAGCTGATTGTCTTTTAGTGAGGTGTGGATGAAGAAATTTCCCAAACCAGGTGCTTGTTACTGTGATTTTCCTCTGATGGTCCTAAGATGCTGAGGCTTGAGTTTTGATCTTTAATAAGGGAACTTGGATCCAGACAAAGTGCATATCTAGATTTGAGGTATCTCCTTAAAATTGGGACTGCAAAGACTGTTCAGTCTGTGAAAACATAATCAGAGAAACGGCTCATAGTTCCAAAGAATTCTACGTACTGTTAAACACTTATTTAGTTTCCTCTAGGCATTGGGCAGAAAAACATATTTTTGGGAAAAAAAAAGTGGTACACACAAGCCAGTACCACACATGCACACAGGTTCTAAATTTACATTAGTTAAATGAAGGGTTAATTTCAGGCTCAGAATAAATTCTACAAACAGAATTAGCTCTTGTAAAAATCCCTGAAGCCTTAAGAAAATAATTCAGAATGATTCTTCAGGAAGATATTCCTAGACCAGGTCTCTCTTATCTTTGATAAAAGAAAAAAGTGAAAGTTAGAGTCATAAGTCAAAACACTAATTGAATGACCGTAAGTGCCAGTAGCTGTTGTACAGAGTAAAACTGACATTCCAAAATGAAATAACAAAGAATAATCTTATAAAAGAGATTATAAAATGACTATATTTGTAATGATTTAAGAAGCCAAAAAGGAAAAAAGCCATGACAAATGAAGAAGAGATTATGAAAGAAAATATATCATTTGAGGAATTAGGAGCATCATTCATGTCACTTGGTACAAAATTTTTCCACCCAGGTGACATGTGCTGGGGTTTGTACTCTTTCAAAAGACACGTAACAATACAAAGACAGGCTGTGAGGGGTGCCTGGGTGGCTCAGTGGGTTAAAGCCTCTGCCTTTGGCTCAGGTCATTATCCCAGGGTCCTGGGATCAAGCCCTGCATTGGGCTCTCTGCTCCTTGGGGAGCCTACTTCCTCCTCTCTCTCTGCCTGCCTCTCTGCCTACTTGTGATCTCTGTCAAATAAATAAATAAAATCTTTAAAAAAACAAAAAAAGACAGGCTGTGAAGTAATGAAGGTAATTGTAAACATGGCTCTAAATTTGGCTCTAAATTATCTTTATAACAGTCCTTATTTAAAAAGTAAAAAAAATATATTTTTAAAGCTTTAGATAAGAAGAATCACAACTGAGAAAAAGGAAACACGTATATTGTCTTCTACCTGAAGCTTTACATTTCCAATGGTGTTAAATGACCCATGAGAGTGATTAAATTGAAAGCTTAATGTACCTTTATATTTTGGGTGTCTTATTTTTTTATGATTTATAATTTTAGTCCTCAGTTTATCTGAACTATTCTGAGTGCCAGAAAAAAAAAAAAAACCACACACAATTTTCATGTTTGTGAAGATTCAGTGACATCTCTTAGAAATTGGATCCACCTCATTCAAAGTTGGATGGAGTTTTCTCTTACAAACACTGTACAAGCAAAACATGTATCAAGAGGAAGGAAGTCAATAGGATGTCAGAGTGCCTTACTTCCCTAAAGCAGACACCCTCAAGTCTACTGTAAAGGGAAGGCTCCATGGTCAAATATGTGCATATATTCATTGCATGTGCATTCTTCAATTGCAACATTATTAGTTTCTTCAGGCAGCTAAACCAATTAATGAGTATAGGTTGTTGCAAAGAATTGCATAAGGAGACGCTTATATTTCTTCTATGAAATATTTATTAATGTTAAAATATGATTTTTGATTGTATTTTATTCAGAAATGTTACTAGAAATTTTCAGTGTTCCATTTTCTCCATCTCTGATCAGGTGACACACATTATTAAATCTAATAAGAGAATATCTTGCAAGAGGCTTAATTGGAAGTCCTCCCTCTTAGTATATACTTTTTATCAGCATTAACCTCATAGGTAACTGAAACAGTAGATTTTATTTGAAGACTTGCATTTTTCTTGTCCTCTCTCCCTTTGTGTACTTTTCTTCATAAAGGCATGTCTTGATATTAGCTGTATCTTCCCCAGTCATGGGTCACCCTCAATCATTTTCCTCCTCCTCTATCAAAACTTTCATTCCTAAGTTGTGTCACTGGCTTTTACCATTGTAAAATATGGAGTTTTCTTTTTATAACCAAATGAGTATCACCAACTCCTCCCTGAGTAGCAATTGTTATCTTGATGTCCAGTGAATCAGAAATTATGATGATGATGAGCTAACTAAAATGCGTATACACTACTTTTGAAGCAGTTTGTAGTTACTCTCTGTGGGGAAGTATATATGAAATGACAGTGCATTGGAATGTAACACATTTATTCAGTCTGTGAACAATGCCCGCTCTGCACTTTCATGTGTAGAACCTTTGTGATAATTGACCCAACTATTGATCAAAATGATTAAGAACCAAATCCTACCCCTTTTTCTGGGTAATTGCTTCTGTTTCCCATTTTCATTTCCTCCTCTGATATTATCCTCTCAGGGATTCACATAATAGGCATTTAAAAGATTTGTTGAATGAATTAATGGCCCCATACCTTTCTTCACAATGGGTGGTAAAGCCTTTCTTGTATAAGATATTTTCTGTTAATATGCAAACTGCTTAATGTGTTTTTCTTTCCAGGTAACAAAATATTCAAACCGTGTTAAAGGGCAAGGGTTTTATTTTGCTTAGTTTGATTTTAGAAGATGATTTAAGAATAAAGCTTATCTTGTGACTATAAGACAGTGGAGCAGGCTGAAAAGCAAATCTTGTGTCACCTTTTCCACAATTGGGATTTATAAATACAGTAGCCTTCTTCAGAGGTTTCTCAGGAAGATAGATTGCTGGTGCCATGTGGGTGGTTTCCATTAGGCTGATGAAATTTTTGCCAAAGACATTTTATCTCTGTTGAATGAGGATGAATAGTTTGCCTATCACAGGAACTTTGGGTAGGTCCCAGGAGACTTGACCTTAAAAAGGCAACAATCTAAGATCTGGAAATAACCTAAAATTAAAATTCTCACAAATAAAATAATGAAGAGATTTTTTGGACTTTATAGAGATCAAAAAATATTTGTTCTTAGATGCAGTTATCAAGTATTTGGTGATGCAGAAGACTGGGATTACCAAAAACTGATGAAAAGCCAATTATAGTCATCTGAGAGAAGGTGAAATAAGATAAGCAGTAAATTTTGTTCACTTGATCTTTGGTCTCTATGCGGTAATTTTATTTATGACCTTGCTTTAAGTGATTATTCCTTTTTTTTTTTTTTAAGTGATTATTCTTAACCTAAGCAGCTCAAGAATCAAATCTAAGCTAGAAAGCACTTTACAAAGATTTTGTGTTTTATGTCAAAGGTCCTTAAAAACAACTTAAAATAATTAGCCACCCATTTAATCTCCTTTCACTAATATCTGGCAGTGAGCTTTTAGGCACTCTGCAGTCTATTGATTTTATTTCATTTTCATTTTATTTTGAAGCTTATTTGTATTTGTGGAAAACTCAATCAGTTTTATTAGAAAGTAATGTTATCTGGTGGAGAATAGTGTTTACTCTTATTTTTCTGGATTGAATTAGGTAAAATCATTTTCAAAGTATCCAAACTAAAATATAGATAGATTTAGACCATTTCTTTCCTAAATGTTAGATATATTTTATCTGTAATGATTTCCTTCTATTTTGTGTGTGTATGTGTATATTTTTCCCCTGGGAAGCAAGCTATTTTTGTTTTTGAAAAATAATAAAACTATTGCAGAAGTCCTCTTAGTGAAAGCAATAATGATTGTTGGTTATTAAATTAGGAAATTTAGCTAATATGTGGAATTACAAATATATACATACAAGAGTCCCCTTTGTCCAAGGCCCCCAGGGGATGCCTAAAATCAAGAATAGTACAAAATCCTATATACACACACAATGTTTTTTCCTATATAGGCAAACGCATGATAAGGTTTAATTTATTAATTGGGCACAGTAAGAGATGAACAGTAATGACTAATAAAAATAGAACAATTAAACAATATAAGGAAATAAAAGTTACATGAATGTGGTTTCTCTCAAAATACCTTAATGTACTGTATTCACCTTTTAACTTCTTGTGAGGATGTGAGATGGTAATTGCCTATGTGATGAGATGAAGTGAGGTGAATGACTTGGGCACTGAGATGTAGATTTAGGCTACAAGTGACCCCCTGACCATATGTCAGAAAGAGGATCATCTGCTTCTGGGTTGCGATTGTGTGTAACTGAAAGTGAATCCAAAGGAGGGGGAACTACTGAGCGTAGTTCTTACTTCACCCAGTTCTTATTATGCACAAATTTCAGTTACCACAGTTTGTTTGTTTATAAAGATCTATTTTATTAAAGATTTAATTTATTTATTTGACACAGAGAGACACAGCGAGAGAGGGAACACAGCAGGGGGAGTAGGAGAGGGAGAAGCAGGCTTCCTGCTGAGTGAGGAGTGCAATGTGGGGCTTGATCCCAGGATCCTGGGATCATGACTTGAGCAGAAGGCAGATGCTTAACAACTGAGCCACTCAGGCACCCTGATTTATTTATTTTGGATTGAGAAAGCACACACGGTGGGGGGGGGAGGGAGCAGGTCCAGAGGGAGAGAATCTCAAGGAGACTCCTGCTGAGCATGGAGCCTGAAGCTGGGCTAGATCTCATCACCCATGAGATCATGACCTGAGCCAAAATCAAGAATCGGTCACTCAACCAACTGAACTATCCAGGAGCCCTCCATAATTTATTTAAATAACATAAGTTCCTCAATAAAATGGTTTATATTTCAATTACTGTGAGAGATTAACTAGGAATAATTGCATGAGTTTCAAACTTTGTTGCTGGATCTTCAATTCACAAATTACAAAATAAATAACAAATATGCATCATGATTGGTGACCAATCACATCACTTCTGTCAGAAATTGGTCCCTGTATATCTGTTTTTTCAATTCTTACACAAACAGTTGCCCTCCCGTCACTCAGTGATAAATACATGTGGTATTTTAAAACACGGAAAATCTGAAAAGGTAACTGACCAATGAAGATGAAAACATAGCAAAGAAATAAAAAAGTGATAACACTGGATGTAGAACCCAATTAAAACAAATTATATATAGCATAGAAGAAACAGTTATATACAATGAGATAAAATAGATAAATAGATAGGGAAGAAATAGTCAACCAATGGAATGTTAATACTTCTGCCAGTCAAGAGACTCTATGGACATATCCAGAGGAACTTAGCCAAGAGAAACTTGTTAACATAAATAAGGTTGTGATGGAAAGGATGAAGATAACTTAGATGACAGCAAAAAACTTAGCTTTAAGATAACTCTCAGATATATTTTGTAAGCTGAAAGTACAAAAGATAAAATGTTGGAAGAGAGTCCAAATTTAGGAATAAGAGAATTCTCTCTCTGGTTCCACTGTCACTCTATATGTATTTTTTTTTCCCGAACTTTAAGGAAGTTACATATGTAACACCCCCTTTTACCATAAATATTTGAATATTTATTTTCTAAAAACAAGGACCTTTTCTCACCTAATGATGACACAGCTATCAAATTCAGGAAATTCAGCATTGATAAGATAGTATTGTCTTATCTAATCCATATTTCAATTTTGCCAATTGACCAAACAATGTCCTTTATGATGATTTTGTTTTTCTTGGATCAGAATCATGTATTGTATTTAGTTGCTGTATGTCTTTCTTTAGTTTTCTTTTATCTGAATAAGTTCCTCTGTTTTCCTTTGATGAGTATCGGTCAGTTAATTTATAGGATATTCTCTAGTCTGGACTTGTCTGAAATTTCCTCCTGATTATATTCAGGTTGATTTTTGAGAGAAATACTGCATAGATGATGTTGTGTTCTTCTTAGTGTATGACATCTGATTACTTATGATGTTGCATTATTTCTTACATGGTGGCCACCTGTTCTTTATGAACTTACTATTCTTCCTTTGTAATTACTATGCACTCTAGCGGGAGGTTCTTCAAAACTGTGTACTCTTTTTCATCGGGTTTCCTCCAAGAAGTTTAGCTTTCTTTTATAGTTGTCTTACTAACACAAAGATTGTGTGTATTTTTGAAAAATAACTTGTCTATATTATGATTTTGTAAAAAGTTCAGCTGATTTTTAAGAACAACCCTCTTTTTATAATATATATTACATATATTAAACTGCTCATTTTATTATTTTATTTTATTTGTTTTTAAAGTAAACGCTATGCCCAACATGGTGTTTGAACTCAAGTACCCCAAGATCAAGAGTTGCATGCTCCGCTAACTGAGTCAGCCACATGCCCCCCAAAATTATATTTCTAAAATAAGAAGAGAATGGGAAAGGTGGGATACATGTTTTTTGACAAACTTAGTCTTGATTCTTGACAAACACACAATTCAAAATTAAGGAAAGTCAAAGGGAAAATAAAGTAGACAACTAGTTTTGCACATTCAGGGTGTAGTAGATATAATTCAGTAGTTTTTAAAGGGAAAATGGAGAGTGTTGGTTAACCCCACAAGTTGGTTAGGTGGAGATCAATAAATACAGAGTTTGTATTTGTCAAATTTTTTTTAATATAGTTTTGGCTTAATTGCATTGGCTTTGTTAAATAGTATTTTCATGGGCCAGGACTACATGAATAATGGAATTAGGAGCTTAGTAAACTATCTCCCCAGCAAAACAACTTTAACTGTTTAAAGTTGAACTTTAACCAGTTTTAACTGGTGAAAATGATGAAAAAAAAAAAACTATTTCAAGACACTGGAATTGTTTTGTAGGCATGCAGATAACAAAGAAACACTCATTCAAAAGAATTTGCTGAATCTCAGAGAGAATAGAAAAATTCTGTGGCATTGGAGCCTTGCTCAACTTTAAAATACCAGCTAGCCCTCTGGCTCTGTACTGTAGAAGCTCTGCCTGAAGTATATGTAGCCAAGAAGAGAATGGCTTACTCTTCCCATAGTTCCCATTCTGGGGTTAGGATTTCATACTGGGAGAGGTAGGCTTCTGGTGTTTCTCACCACCCTCCTCTAGCCTCATTTTGCAGAACTTCTATTCTAAGCAGGTGCAATGGACACAATTTTGCAAAACTTGATGGTCCTGAAATTCATATGCAAGTACAAGGGACCCAGAAAAATCAAAACAATCTTGATAAATAAAAATATGGAAGACTCATAGTTCATGATGGTAAGCTTACTACAAAGTTATAGTAAACAAAATAGTATGGTATTACAATAAAGATATGACATATAGATCAGTGAAGGAAAATTGAGAGCTCAGAAATAAACCCTTACATTTATGGCCAAATGATTTTTAACAAGGATGCCGAGGCTGTTCAACGAAAGAGGAATAGTCTTTTCAAAAATGGTGTTGGGACAGCTGATATCCACATGTGAAGTAATGAAGCTGGATTTCACAGCATGTACAAAAGTTAAGTCTGAATGGACTGCAAACTTAAATGTATGAGATAAAGCCATAGAACTCTAAGAAAAAAAATAAGATTAGGTAATGTTTTTTAGATGTGACATGAAAAAGTTAGGCAGCAAAAGAAAAAAACCAGATAAGTAGAAAATCAACTTACGTCCTATAAATTAACGACTTACATCTTATAAATGATACTATCAGAAAAGTGAATGATAAATCACAAATTAGAAAAAAAAATATTTGTGGGGCCACCTGGGTGGCTTAGTTAAGTGTCTGACTCTCAAACTCAATTCAGGTCTTGATCACCGGATTGTGAGTTCAAGCCCCTTGTTGGGTTCTACTTTTAAAAAAATTACAAATTATATATTTGGTAAGGGACTTGTGCCCATGATATATAAAGGAACTTACAATTTGACAACTAAACAAAAAATAGCTCTATTTTAAAATGGGCAAGGGGTTTGTATAGACCTTTCTCCAAGAAAGTTATGCAAATGGACAATAAGCATATAAAAAGATGTGCAATAACATTAACATTTGGGGAGTGTAAATCAGAACCATAATAACTATAAATTTACACCTACTAGGATGCCTATAATAAAAAAGTTAGACAAAAAAATGAATTGGCAAGGATGTTAAGAAATTGGAACCTTCATACACATTTGGCTAGAATTTATTATGTTGCAGCTACTTTGCAAAACAATGTCAGTGTTCCCTTAAAAGATTAAAAATAGTTATCATATGACACAGCAATTGCAATCCTAGGTATATACACAAGATAATTTAATGCAAATGTTTGTACAGTATGTTGTACATGAATGTTTATAGCAGTATTATTCATTATAAACAAAATAGAAACAAGTGTCTATCAACTGATGAATTGACAGATAAAGTGTAGTATATCCACAAAAAAGAATATTATTTAACACTAAAGAAGAAATTTCATAATGACGAATTCTATAACATGGGTGAAACTTAAAAATATTTTTCTAAGATAAAGTAGTCATAAGAGATTGCATATTACAAAATCCCTTTTACATAAAATGTCTAGACTAATCAAAACTATAGCAGCAGAAGGAATATTGTTTGTTGCTAATGTGGGGGCAGGGAGTTGTGTGATGAGGTATGAGAAATGGAAGTCAGAGCTAGTGGTTACACATTTCACTTAGGAAAGATGAATATACTTTACAATTAGATTCTGAAAATAGTTGCATAACCCTATAAATATATGAGGGAATAACAAATTATATCTTTTAAATCAGTGAATTACATGGCATATGAATTACATCTCAGTGAAACTTAAAAATTAAAATTGTAATATTGATTTTATCATTCATCCAAGAATTATTTGAAAGACTTGTTTGTTGTTTGGTTGTTTTTTTTTGTTTTGTTTTGTTTTTGTTTGTTTTAGTTTTAAAATTATTATTATTATTTATTCCTAGGATTATATTGTTTTCTGGTCAAATGATATCATGTTCACTTCTTCCATTCTCCATTGAGATTTTTCATGATTATTTATTTAGGCTTCAAACATGGTTGATTTTTGTTTCACAAACATTTGATTATAACGTGTATTATTTTTATATGATAAATATTTGGACATATATTTGTAGATCAATGTCATAATACCCAAATCACACTTTCATAAACTCTGATTACATAGGCCTTGTTGGGGTTGGCCTCTACCATTTAAGTGAAATACCTTGGTAATTCAAATGCAACATAGATTTTGAGACTTACTCTATTAGGTCAATTTTATTAACAGCATTATGTACAATGTGTCTTTTTTTTTTTTTTTTTTGTATGTTTGGTCTATGAATCACCAAGAAAAAGTTATGTTAAATTTTCTCTCTCCTGTCTTGTTTGGTGGGAGACTTTCCTCTGAGTATATTTTATGAAACTCTTAGTTGGGACAGGCTCTTTCAGATTGGGGCTCACCTCGTTCTATGGGAGATGCTTTCTAAGACTTTCATTCTCTGCCTTCAGGTAAGAGGGTGAATTGGGTGTGATTCCCAATGGCTCTACAGTTTTTGGTTAGTGTTTAATTTATATTTGGACATGCACAGTTGTCTATGGTCTGTACTTTCACAACGTGCTTGACTCTTAATCTCAGCCATTTTCTTGAACACCAGAAAAAGTGTCATTTGGCCACACAACTTACTTTATTCTCCATGAGTAGTAGCCTTTGCCAGTTTTCAGCATGATAGCAGATTTGGTCCTTTTCATCCACACAATTTACCCACATCTCCAGCTATGTTGTTATTTAATATTATTGAAATATGAATGATTTTCCCCCATTTAATTCTAAAAACATTTGATTGGGGTCAAGAGTTTCAAAAGTGTTTTACTTCTGTAACTAACTTTCATTTTGGTTGAAATCAGATTCTTAAAATTATGGTTCTCTGGCTCCTTTTATTTGGAGTTACAGTATGTGGTTTGAAAATTCCAAAGTTCGGTTAGGATTTGATTCATTATTTTGATCTTTTCCTCTCATTTCGTAGGCATTAAGAAGTAAACAGATCTTAGATCAAATGTATTTTTTTAAGTCATTGTTATTTAAAGTACTGCTATTTTTTACTTCTTTTTGTTTGGATGTTGAATTTGAATGGGATTCAGAAAGAGGAGTTTCAGATGAAAATGAGATAAAAACAGTAGTTTTGAAGAAAATGTTCTCTGCTCGTTCATATAATGTAACATACATGCTTGGGGGCATTTAGAAATAATACAGAGGACTCTCATCAGGACCTTGTAGTATAGTGGGGAAGAGGGAGAAGTGAATGTTAGAATCTCCATCCAGCAGTTTAATAGAATGAGCATCTTGGGAGATGCGACTAGAAGCAGGGAAACACAAGAAGTCATTTATTATGAATATTATTACAGTAATCTAAGCATGATCTCAGAAAGAGAGGCAGAAGCCAGAGATACTAAGAAGGTAGAATTGTCAGCTTTTGGTGGCCAATTTATTTGAGGAATTTGAGGAGAAAACAAGACAGAGGCATAAGACATAATTCTCAGTGCTCTACCTGGGCAACTAGACAGAGAGTAAAAAAAGATGGAGCAGGCTTATAACCTCAGAAGGCATTTGAGACATCCAGAAGAGTTTTAAATTAACTTGATTGAACTTTTTGTTGCAAGTCAGATATGTGTACTATATATTATAGATGAGTATACTTTTTAATTGAATCAAATTACCATTTTTGGCCTTTGAGGCAAGAGGAAACAACAAAGCCTGCCTTCTGCCTTCAGCAGTTTTCTGTGCCCAGAACTGAAAACCAAGAGACAAAGCATTGTCTATAATTGAAGTGAGAGAACCCTGGCCTCAGTGACCCTCACATTGCAGCAATAGGGAAATGATTTAAAAGTTCTTTGTAGAAATGTTGATCTGCAATGTAGAGCTAATAAAGATGGACTAAATTATCCCCATATGTTCTATAAAACAGTCATTCATAACCCCAGAATTCTCCTTAATTGTGTATACTTGGAAGACAGTCAGTGCTATTTTTACCCATTGATGCATTTCCCCCCCTCTTCATTGTGATTCATTGTGTGCTTTCCTTGGAGCAAATATAATTTGAGATTGAAATAGCCCCATTGGGAATGCTTACATTAAGCATGAGCTATTTTTTGATGCAGACTATCTATTATAACTTAAGTAGAGTAGCAGTTTTATGATCTTCACAGGCTGAGGGAGGCAGAGGACTTATCAGGAAGGACAGTCACAACAGGTAGACTAAAGCCTTGTAATTCAGTAAGGCTGGATGGAGTCTCCAGAAGGAGGATCTTTTATGTTTCTGCTTTAGTTGTAGACAAACCACTCATTCATTGTGGATAAACATGCCATGAACAGTCTAAGATGTCCTTTCCCCTCTCCTCACTTACCTAAATCATATAAAGGCTCCAACTTAAGCACAGTTTACTCTCTGAAACATACCCTTTTATTCTCAAGTCAGATTGATGTGTCTCTGCCCTTGACTCAAAGAACATTTAGTATCTGCCTCTCTCATTTGGTCTTTAGCAAATGCTGCCTTGTATTGGTGTTACTTTTATTTTCTTTTTAATTTTTGAATGTGTTATGTATGTTCCTTAGGTTTCCTTCATGTAATTTTAATATAACCAGGACTCTAGGATCTCAGTTGCCTACTAAGTTACCATACCCAATGTGATAATGATATGTACCTACTGTTACAATATCATATGGATTATTTTCACTACCCTAAAAACCCTGTGCTCCACCCATTCTTCTCTCTCTTTCCTCTAGCCCCTGGCAATCACTGGTCTTTTATGCTGTCTTTATACAAAGTTTTGCCTTTTCCAGGATGTTACATACTTGGCATTGTATAGTATATAGCATATTCAGATTGGTTTCTTCATTTAGTAATATGCATATAAGTTTCCTCTATGTGTTTTTATGGCTTGATAGTTCATTTCTTTTCATCATGAAATAATATTCCATTATCTGGATGTACCAGCATTGATTTATCAGTTCACCTACTGAAGGACATTTTGGTTGCTTCCTAGTTTTAACAATTATGAATAAAGCTGCTATAAATATCCATGTGCAGGTTTTTGTGTGGACATAAGATTTCGCTTCCTTTGGGTAAATACCAAGGAGCATAATTGCTAGATCATATGTTAAGGGTATGTTTAGTTTTATAAGACAGGTTTGTTGGTTTTTCAGGGAATGGAACTGTGCACAAGGAGAGGTGGTTGAGGTTTTTGTTATTTTTGTTACTGAGACTTTAATAGTATTAATTAAATTAGTATATTTTACTTTTGTTAAGAAATTTTTAAAGTAAAAATATGAATAAACAATAAACATATGTCAAATATTTAACTAATTTATTTAGTTAATTTAACTAATGGATCGGTCAAAGAAATACACATTATAAGTAATAAGGATGCTGAAGTAAATTTATGAAGGAGTAGAAAACTAGGCTGCCTACAGGGCAATATCAATTGCATTCTATCTGTCGCAAGTCATGTGTGTGTATGTATTTCCATTCTTATCATTTTTCTGCAACCAATAAAGTAGTGAATTAGAGCAAAGACAAGAAAATGTCGAGATATCTTGAAAGAGTGCACAAAGCATGACAGGTGGTAATATGCAAATTTAGGATAAAAAGAAAAAAAATTCTAAGGGATAGAATGGAAAAAATGATACATTTTCCAGTTTCAACACATTTAAAAACACTTATGAGGGGTCCTTGGGTGACTTAGTCAGTTAAGTGTCTGCCTTCTGCTCAGGTCCTGATCCCAGGGTCCTGGGATGGAGCCCTGCATTGGGCTCCCTGCTCAGTGGAGAGTCTGCTTCTCCTTCTGCCTCTCCCCCTGCTCCTGTGCTTGCTCTCTCTCTCTCTCTCCCTCTCTGCCTCGACCCCTCTCAAATAAATAAATAAAATATTTTTAAAAAACCTCTTAGGAAGGAACAATAGTAAGTATGCAGGTTGTGCATGATGGGGATTTGAAAACTTACCAATAGAAATAAAACATGTAAGTAAATGAAGATAGATACCATCTACTGGAAATGAAGACTAAATTGTGTAAAGAACTATTCTTTCTAAACTAATTTTCTTTTAATGTGATTCAGATCAATGCCAAATATAACCTTTAGTTAGCATTATGAAATTGAAGTTTAATTGTGAGAATAAACAAAGAAGGGGCCCTTGGGTGGCTCAGTCAGTTGTGTCCAACTCTTGATTTCAGCTCAGGTCATGATCTCAGAGTTACAGGATCAAGCCCTGCGTTGGGCTCCAGGCTCAGCTCAGAATCTGCTTGGGATTCTTTCTCTCCTTCTCCCCCTGCCCCTCTGCTACTTCCCCACCATAGCTCATACTTTCTTTCTTTTTGAATAAACAAATAAAATCTTAAAAAAAAAAAAGAATAAATGAAGAAAAACACTGGAAAGTTTTATAAAGGAAAAACTGAAAGGGAAATTGCACCATTCAACCATAAAATGGCATAGTCTATGGTAATTAAAGCACATGGCACTGTTGGGAAATAAAATAGGATATTGGAAAAAATACCAACTACAGAGCTAAGAAAATATTTAGCATAAAAATAGACATGACATTGAAACGACAAAGACTGTACTAGTAAATAAAAATTTCAAAGATAATTGGTTAATTATTTGGGAAAATAAGTTAGATTCTAAGGAGTTCAGCTCCTGGCCAGAAACATGCCTGTGTTCTTGCAGGCCAGACCACAGGCAATTACAAAGGCTTTACCTGGCAGGCCTGCAGCGGGGAAGCTGTCCTCTGTACTGCAGTCTCTGAAAGAGAGGCAGCAAGGACTCAGAGGCCCCTTGCTAGCTATGCTAGCATACTATGCTATATGTATGCTCTATATAGCATACTATACTATGCCATAGCACCCATACTATGGGTGTAGTATCTTTCATAGCCCAGGGTTTCCATTTGGAGGCCTCTCTATGGGGTCCTCAGCAGAAGCCTTCATTTTCTGTAGGGAGAAGTGGAACAGGAGGGAACCAGCACTTTCTGTTATGACTTCTTGGTCACATTATTACAGTAAGTGATCACAGACTTGACTATCACTCTTGGTTAGGCTTGTTGTCTTAATTGACTACTCCCATACCTCATTGTTCAGCTCTCAACTCAGCTCAACTTTTGAGACTTCCATCATTCTTACTCTCTATAAAATTAAATCTGAGAAGAGGAAGATAGAAATAAAGAAAATAAAATAAAAATAAATAAAAATAAAATAAATAAAATTAAAATAAGAATAAAAATAAAATTAAAAATTTTATATCCAAATATAAAATTAAAAGGCATGTAAGTATTCTTTGAAGCATATAGGTACATTTTATTAAGAAGTATTTTGAAAATATAAAGATATTTTGCAGCCAGTAAGGGAATAATTAGCATAGCATATGGCCAAAACCATTGCCCATAATAAAATACAAAGTGTAAATGGCCAGTATACATTCGAAAATGCTTATTGTCTCACTGGATGTAACAAACATCAGTTTGTAAGACAAGTGTAAGGCACTGCACTGGCTGGGATCTTGAGTACCCAGGAGTCTCAGGGAACACTGCTGGGGAGTCAGAGGGGTGGTGCTAGGGAGTCAGAGGGGCGGTGCTAGTGAGTTTGAGGGGCGGTGCTAGGGCAGGGCCAGTCCCTGGGTCTGTGCCCCAAGGGGTAAGGAGGAGAGAGTATTCTGACTGCCCCAGGACCAGGCCTTCCCTGGAAAGACTAAGAAAGGCCTGGCGTCCCACCTCCAGACCCACATAGAGGTTTAGAGAAGAGGAGCTAAGTAAAACATTAGTTGATTTTTTTCTAAATTTTGTTACTGGTTTCAACATTCATTGAGAACATAGATAATATACTATTTTCTTTGAAATTCCTTAAGATTTGGTTTGTGGTCTACAAAATGGTTAATTTTTTATATAGTTCCTGGGTACTTAGAGACAATAAGAAGTTTCTTTAGAGGGAGGTAAATATTTCTCTGTATATAAAATTGATAAAACTTATTAACTGTGTTTTTCAAATATTATGTGATCGGCTTATTTTTTTCAGCTAGATAAATTTTTAATAAGCAATATCAAACTTATACTTATTTGTTCATATATATTTCCCATAATACTGTTAATGTTTTTAAATATTTAGATACATATTATGAGTATATATAACATATTAATTAATCCATTAAATATGTATACAGTGATTCCTATGTTCCAAAAGCCATTTTAATAGTTTATAATTAATTCATGTAAATCTTGTAGCAACCCTATGAGTTAGTCTATTTTTAGGCTTAATACCTCACCTCAACTTTTCTTGTACTCATTATCAGTTGTTTTCATGATCCATTTCTAGGCTATTATAAAAGAACAAATAAACATCTGGGATGATGATAAAATCAAGAAAATTGAAAATATTATTGGTATGGGGGTACCACATACACTCTACATTTTAGCACCACAGTAATTAGTTCTTACTGTCTTCTGTCCTGTCCAGGTATTGGCAGAGATGGTGCAGTTTCATTAAAACAAGAATTTTAAAAATAAAGCAATTTCTAATGTATTTCAGGATTCTCTTATAAATTTCCTGTATGTTAGCTCGTTGCAGAGTCAGCATTCTATTTATCTGTGTTTCTTTAAAACCAGGGAACCATTTTTTTTTTTTTTTTTTTTTGGTGAGATTTTATTTGATGGAGAGAGAGATATCACAAGCAGGGGGAGCAGGAGAGGGAGAAGTAGGGAGTCCAGTGAGGGACTTGACTTGAGCCCAAGGCAGATGCTTAACCTACTGAGTCACCCAGGTGTCCCATAGGCAACAACTCTTTTGTGTGTGTGTGTGTGTGTTATCAGTCTTTTTATTTATTTATTTTTTTAATTTTATTTATTTATTTATTTATTTTTAAAGATTTTATTTATTTGACAGAGAGAAAGAGAGATCACAAGCAGGCAGAGAGGCAGTCAGAGAGAGAGAGGGAAGCAGACTCCCCGTTGAGCAGAGAGCCTGATGCGGGGCTTGACCCCAGGACCCTGAGATCATGACCTGAGCTGAAGGCAGAGGCTTAACCCACTGAGCCACCCAGGCGCCCCTTTAATCTTATTTTTTATAAATATATATTTTTATCCCCAGGGGTACAGGTCTGTGAATCGCCAGGTTTACACACTTCACAGCACTCACCATAGCACATACCCTCCCTGATGTCCATAACCCCACCCCCCCAATCCCCTCCCCCCATCAACCCTCAGTTTGTTTTGTGAGGTTAAGAGTCACTTATGATTTGTCTCCCTCCCAATCCCATCTTGTTTCATTTACTCTTCTCCTACCCCTTTAACCCCCCATGTTGCGTCTCCTCTCCCTCATATCAGGGAGATCATATGATAGTTGTCTTTCTCCGATTGACTTATTTCGCTAAGCATGATGTCCTCTAGTTCCATCCACATCGTCGCAAATGGCAAGATTTCATTTCTTTTGATGGCTGCATAGTGTTCCATTGTGTATATATACCACATCTTCTTTATCCATTTGTCTGTTGATGGACTTCTGGGTTCTTTCCATAGTTTGGCTATTGTAGACATTGCTGCTATAAACATTTGGGTGCACGTGCCCCTTCGGATCACTACGTTTGTATCTAAAGCAATCTACACATTTAATGCAATTCCTATCAAAGTACCATCCATTTTTTTCAAAGAAATGGAACAAATAATCCTAAAATTTATATGGAACCAGAAAAGACCTCGAATAGCCAAAGGAATATTGAAAAAGAAAGCCAAAGTTGGTGGCATCACAATTCCGGACTTCAAGCTCTATTACAAAGCTGTCATCATCAAGACAGCATGGTACTGGCACAAAAACAGACACATAGATCAATGGAACAGAATAGAGAGCCCAGAAATAGACCCTCAACTCTATGGTCAACTAATCTTCGACAAAGCAGGAAAGAATGTCCAGTGGAAAAAAGACAGCCTCTTCAATAAATGGTGTTGGGAAAATTGGACAGCCACATGCAGAAAAATGAAATGGGATCATTTCCTTACACCACACACGAAAATAGACTCAAAATGGATGAAGGAACTCAATGTGAGAAAGGAATCCATCAAAATCCTTGAGGAGAACACAGGCAACAAGCTCTTCGACCTCAACCACAGCAACATCTTCCTAGGAACATCGCCAAAGGCAAGGGAAGCAAGGGCAAAAATGAACTATTGGGATTTTATCAAGATCAAAAGCTTTTGCACAGCAAAGGAAACAGTTAACAAAACCAAAAGACAACTGACAGAATGGGAGAAGATATTGCAAATGACATATCAGATAAAGGACTAGTGTCCAAAACCTATAAAGAACTTAGCAAACTCAACACCCAAAGAACAAATAATCCAATCAAGAAATGGGCAGAAGACATGAACAGACATTTCTGCGAAGAAGACATCCAGATGGCCAACAGACACATGAAAAAGTGCTCCATATCACTCGGCATCAGGGAAATACAAATCAAAACCACAATGAGATACCACCTCACACCAGTCAGAATGGCTAAAATTAACAAGTCAGGAAATGACAGATGCTGGCGAGGATGCGGAGAAAGGGGAACCCTCCTACACTGTTGGTGGGAATGCAAGCTGGTGCAACCACTCTGGAAAACAGCATGGAGGTTCCTCAAAATGTTGAAAATAGAACTACCCTATGACCCAGCAATTGCACTGCTGGGTATTTACCATAGGCAACAACTCTTAAAGAAGAGTT
Source organism: Lontra canadensis (assembly GCF_010015895.1). Taxonomy (NCBI): domain Eukaryota; kingdom Metazoa; phylum Chordata; class Mammalia; order Carnivora; family Mustelidae; genus Lontra; species Lontra canadensis. The sequence goes on along the minus strand of NW_022631017.1, from coordinate 1,148,007 downwards.
GAGTGAACACTTGATAGGCCAAGATATCATTTCTTTGCTTTGTTTCAGAACAGCCACTTCATAAACTAACTCATTGTAGAGATTTTGGCTAAGATATTAGGACAAGCAAACATTTCTAAATGTTGTGAACAGAAATCAATTTTCTTCCAGAAATTCTTGTTTTTGAAAATATTATTCTATTAAAACAAAGTTTAGTTTTCCTAACTCTTTAAAAATAAACAAATACAAATACCAAAAACTTACACAATAATTCCATGGGTTAAATGAGTTTTAGGAAGTCAAACTTAATTATGTAATTTTTTCCTTGTTTTATGTGGAAAGGTATTTCAAATACCCTTTGAGAATCACTTCCTAACAAACAAAATACTTTGGAAATGCAAACTATAGCATGTCACTGAGGTTTTGGGAAGATTTTCTAATTTATAATGCATGAAAAATATTGTGTTGTCATTATTATTGCTTTTAATTAATTTTTAAAATTTAACATTAGTTTACAGATATTGCACATAGGAGATGAAATAGATATTTGGAGGAAAAGTAGGTTAAAATTCAGTTCAATTGTGACCTAATCTCATAGTATTTGGCAAGTGACTCAATAATTGAAACATTAATTTTCTAATTTTCCTTTCCTTTTTTATTTTTTGGGGAGGGGCAGGGGGACAGGGAGAGGGAGAGAGAGGATTGTAAGGAGGCTCCACACCCAGCACAGAGCCAGACATGGAGCTTGATCTCACTACCCTGAGATCATGACCTGAGCCGAAATCAAGCTTGATGCTTAACCCACTGAGCCACCTAGGTGCCCCTGAAAGGTTAATTTTCTTATCAGTAAAATATGGATAATAATTCAGATCTATTCTGATGTATTTCAGTTTTTACAGTTAAAGTCTAATATAATGGATTTAATAATGAAATATGTGTTTGTGTGCACATGTGATGAGGTAACAAGGAAAACCACTGAAACCACAATTGTTTGCTTAAGGTATGTGAGCATACTGTTGGGCTGTAAACATGTTATTATACAGACACTTATTTGTAATTGCGTTTCTTCTGTGATATGTATTGGTAGGAATGTCCATAGTACAGATTTAGTAGTAATTTGTGTGATCTTGAAACACAATGTTTCTAGTTGGTAAGGAATCTTGACTACCTTGCTATCTCCTCCAAAATGAAGAAGGAACTTAGGGAAAAGTAGGAATATGGAAGAAGCAACCAATAATTTGTCTCCCAATTACTTAACCTGTCACACTCTTTTAATGCATTTATATGGCAAGATGAGCATTACGCCTTCTGTTATGAAGTTTACATTTTTTTCATAAAAAATATCCCCCTTTATCATATACCTTTTTAATTTGCATTCCAAATGAACTATATTTATCATGAAGTTCAGGGAATCAAAACTTCCACAATTTCTACCTAACTACTACTATGAGAAAAAAAATCTGGGCAGGTAGGTCAAATCCCAGGTTTTAAAGCAGAAGAGTCAATGCAGGTACCCCTTTATATCTCCGTCACTGAATATGCCTCCATTCTGTTGTCAGTCTTTATCAACATTAAAAAAACACCCAACAGGCTTCTTTTTTTTTTTTTGCAGTATCTAGGTTAGTAAGTCCTGCCTGTTTCAATGCAGAGTCTGTGCCTAATCTCTAGAAAAGGCAAGGAAATGCAGAAATATTGACACATAAAATGCAACTGCAACAATGTATTTATAGTACCATCAATTCTCCTTATTTCTGGTAGTTAAGTCTGTAAAGTTGCTGTGAACACTGAATTAGGGAATACTAACCCATTGATCCTAGAACAAATAAAGGGTTAGGTATCTGTGAGCTTATTGACACATTTTTGTCAACCAATCAATGCATAACTTTGTTTTATATGTGTTTCTCTTTAAAGACTTATTTAATAGGTACTGATTCATTAATGTTGAACACACAGCCTATAGTACCATGCGTAACTACAGTCTATCTAACACACGTTAGGCTGAAGCTTATCTAATACACATTAGGCGGTAAAGTACATCCCAGGCTTCTTGAGATTAGAAACACTAGACAGCCCTATACTTTGGGGACATTTTAAACTGCCAAATGAAAAGTACAAAAATGTAAAAAATGTGACACTAAATAGACCACAAAATGGACATCATGTAACAGACATCTGGTTACAGTATGAAAGCTAAAATAAGAAGACAGAGCACACCTTGTTGGAATTCAGCAGAGGACATACCTCTTGGGTGACGGAGAATCTTTCCAGCTCTGTGTGTGTCTGTGAATGACTCTAAAATCACTTCAAGTATTGATTTGGGGATTACAAATAAATTTTAGATACCCGGTGAATTTGTGAATATGGAACCTATAACAAATGAGGTTCAGCTGTATCTGGATAATTAACTGGGAGGCTGAGATTCCCTGAGTGAATCTGGAAGCTCAACTACAGTTAATATTTGGTTTAATCTCACAGTTTTTCTCAAGTCCAGATATAAGGAAAAGTTGGAACTCTAAGTTGCTTTTCAGGTACTATTTCTGAGCATTCAAGAGGAATCTTGAGTTGCTCTTCCAGGGTCAGACTAAGGTGTCTAGGAGAGGAGAAATGAGCTCAAGTTGTACATTTATCTCTGCAAGAGAATGTGGTTGAGAAGGGGCATGGTGAAGGTGGAGAAGGGGAAGATAATAACTTGTCCAAAGAGGATGGTTACCTAACAGCGGTAAGTGAATTGCCATAGGGCAATTATGATCAAAGTACTTGTCCTTCCTTTCTCCCTCCCTTCCCCCTTCCTTTCCTTCCTCTCTTTTGTCCCCCCTCCTTCTCTTTTTCTCTTTTCTTGGATGTGATGCCTTTTGTTTCCTGCCTTTTTTTTTTTTTTTTGGTCCACTACAAGGTGGTAATCAGATATCTGCAGGGAGCTTGGACCAGCATCTTCTGAGACCCTTGGTTGTTGGTCATCTGAGTAATATCGCTGCCACGGGGGAAAAAGAATTCTTATGGTACAGTCAGTTCTGCCCTAACGTGATAACTATGTTGCTAAAAATCATCATGTTATACAAACTAATGCAATAAAAGCCACAGGACTTATGAGAAAAATGAGACTGACTCATTACACTCAATACTTTAGTCAGTGACACATTAGACAGAAAAGTGATTAAAATAGTAGCACAGTTTTACAGACATTAAATGGTTAAGAAATCTGTAAATAGTACAAAAGGTGACAGTTTTCCTGGAACAAAAACTTTAAACTATCTTGTAGAAGTGGGCATCAGAAAGGTTGCAGCTTTTGCTACTGTCAAGTGGTGGAAGGATTGTTACCTGAAATCAGAGGGAATGGTGTTAATATACATGGGCATGGATGTGGCTCTCAACATGCCAGCCAGGCAATGAGCTGAGGTAGCTGGTGGAGGTTTGAGGTGGGTAGGTTTTGTGTACTCTTGAAACTCATTCAGCTCGGTGCCGTTGTCTGCATCCATCTGGTGGTTTCTGCAGATAGAATTACATATCAGCCAATGCAAATCTGCTCTGTCCTCAAATTTAATATATCAATGTATCAGTCACGTTGGAAAAAAATCAGATTTGTGTCCCAAGTTTTATAACAGAACTGACTGCATAATGTTCGTGGACTGCAGTGTGATTAAATTTTTGTTCCAACTGAACTTCTAGATTCCCCCAGAAATATTCACCGGTGCTAAGTGGAACAGATGAATCTTGTTTTATTCCCATCCTTTCATTTCCTGAGTTTATATTTCAGAAGTTCTGCCATCAGTGTGTGTATCTAATCAGTACTCTGTTATTTTCTTTCTGTTTCTACTCACTATGCCTTATATTCTCAAAACAGTGAAGAAAGAATATGAGACTACACCACATGGGAAAAATGAAGTGATCTCTGTAAGTATATGAGGTATTGCTTTCTTTATCTAAGTGGTTCACCCAACCTGGATAATTACACTGTCCTTGCTGGGCAAGGGTTTTTCCTAATGTGGCCTCAGTGGACTGTGTGTATCTGAATTCTGGCTAAGGCTCAGCATATTTCATCAACAGTGTGATATCTCTGGCTGTGTGCCATGATGACAATATTGAAACATCAAGAAGCAGAGACATACTTTTAGTATCAAAGCAAAATGAGGAAAATTCGTTCAAAGGAGGAGTCTTTTTGGAAGTAAATTTTTATCTAAAATGCTTCCCCTTGACCTGATTTTACCCACCCCTTAAAGACTCATTGCCCTGCTTCCTCCAATAATTCTTGCTGTGCTACTCCAACTTTTACTGTTTGCACATTTCCCACCTTACCCACCATGTCGAAGCTTACTGCTTCAGTGTTCACATTGTTTCACAACCCCAGAGTCTTCACAAACCTACGTTTGTTCTAGTGGTTTGCGGAGGCTACCACAGAAGGCATACCTTCCTGTAGCAGCACTTCCACCTTTGTAAGAACCTTCCTCCCCATAGCATCTCTTGTTGATGGGCTTCTTTCCATGACCAGATTTAGGGATACATTTTTCTTTAGTTGTTTTTCCTTTAGTAATTTGTTCTACTTAACTAATTGTTGACTTCAGGAATAAAAGATGTCTACTGAAGTTGATTCATTTACTAGACACTCTTAGTTTTGTAGACTTAAAATCAACCTTGTCAAATGCTTGTCAAGCTCATACATAGTTTTGCTAGTGAGGAACTCATTGTTTGTTCAGGCAGCTCATTTAGCATTTAGAGAACTCTGTAATAAAGTTTTTCTTAATATGGCATTGAACTATCTATTAAGAGTTCTCAATGTCAATGTCATCCTGTAAGACGCTCCTAGAATAACACAGATTTTTGTCTCCAAGAAAATCTCTAAAATATATTCAGAAAGCTAACTTTCTCCACCAACACTGGGTTAATTTCTCTCCAGGTTCACATTCTGTTCCTTAAACTGATTCTCAGAAAACACAGACATGAATCCTTTTAATGGCCATTTCTTTGAATTTTGAAGTTTGTCTATTTCATTTTTAGATTACAGCATTCAGACTCATACCTGAAGTTAGTTTTGTTTTCATTTTTCACAATACTTAGCACAATGTCTTGACAATAAGAAGAAAATTAAAATATTAGTTATTTAAGGTAGACTCTTCTATATGATAAATTTCAGAATTGCCTCTTAGGAGACTACTTCTTTGATAGCAATATTTACAGAATATTTGGGGGAAAAAAACTGTAAGAGTTTCAAGAAATTTCCATCCCCTGCTTTTTGTAATTCTGCAGATCATGTTCATAATCAACTTTCCTTATGACTTCCTCCTCTGTTTTTATTTGCCTACAAATGTCTAAACTTAATACTGTTGTGTTAAAATCACTAAAACTTTTACATGCCTCTTAAAATTTTGTCTTTTAATGATGCAAACTATGAGGATTTCCAATTGGTTGCTACATGAGGAGAAGCTACATACATACCTATATGTAGCCCCAGGTCAGATTTCTGTAGTCTGGAAAAACCTAGAATATGGCTCAGTTCAGTGGATGACTAACAGATTCCCACCAAGTTCATTGTAATGTCTAATAATGTTTGATGTCAAGTAATTTATCCCCTCTCCAAGCACTCAAAAAACCAAAATATATTGAAATTTCTTCTGATTAATATTTTATGATTGTTTTAATACTACATCCATTACTAGCAAGGAAGGAGACATTCTTTAGGTCTGGTCTACATAGTATTAAAAAGAAGAGACCCCTAAGAAAAATAAATTTGTGTATGGGTGCAATACCAGTCTCCTAGAGTGAGAAAATAAAGTAGAAAGCCAGAACATTGAGGAGAGTGGGAAGGGAGAAAGAATATGCAAATTTTTAAATAAAATGTGAGTAGGTAGCACATTTAAGACTACTTAAAATCTCTATTCACTCAGCAAAGAATTAAGCACATTTTTTTTTTTTTTTCTGAAAGCATGACATAAAATGTATGGTTACCATAAAAAAAGAGAAATTTTCCCCGAATTCATCAATACCAGCTATGAAATAAAGTTCAATTCTCTTTCAAAATCTTACTTGTCTTTCATGAGGGGAACCACTGCTAGATATATTGACTCTTTTCCCTCCACCCCCCCACCCCCATAACACATATTTGATTGAGTTATGGTGGTTGACTGGCTGGGTCACCTGTTTTTCATTATCCCACAGGCTTGTCTAGGCTTATTCGCATCATGGTGGTCACAGAGCTCCCATGAACAGCAAAAGAGGACAAGTTCCAAGGCACCAAAGACTTTGCAATCTGTGTTGTATTCTATTTCCTTCTGTCCCAGAGGCCAAATAAGGCAAAACCAGATGGGGGGATGGACTCCACTTCTTGGTGGAGGGAAAGAATTTGTAGTGGTTTTTGCAATCTACAATATTGAATTTAACCTAGCACAATTAACTGAAGAGACTTTCCTTTCTTTACCATTCTTCAATGTTATTCCCACAAAGCAAACATGTTATATGAATGGTAATCATATTATCTTGATTTTAAAAATATTTGTTGGTTGTTGTGATGCTCCATTTTTCATTCATTATATTGATTATTTTACTTTCTTATGTCTCACTGATGTCTTACAATTTTTTTTTAAGATTTTATTTATTTATTTGACAGACAGAGATCACAAGTAGACAGAGAGGCAGGCAGAGAGAGAGAGAGGGAAGCAGGCTCCCTGCTGAGCAGAGAGCCCGATGCGGGACTCGATCCCAGGACCCCGAGATCATGACCTGAGCCGAAGGCAGTGGCTTAACCCACTGAGCCACCCAGGTGCCCCTGTCTTACAAATTTTATTAGTCTTTCCTGAGAACCAACTTTTAATGATTATATATGGGTCTATAGATTTTCTATTATATTTTTATTCTTTTTTGTTTTTAATTTCCTAATATTTTTATATTTAATGTTAATATCTATCGGCATATGTGATGCTATACTGTTGTAATGAATAGACTCCAAATCTGAGTTGCTTAAAACAACAGAGTTGCATTTCGCATTATTACTTTGTGCCCATCATGGGTCTTTTAAGGTTTTCTTCTTCAAAAGTCATTATTCATGCTCTGTGTCTTCAGTATACTGAAGGGTCAGCATATCATAATTGTAAATTCTAACTTTTCTCTGGATTATTCCAATTTTACTGAGATCAGAGCCTTAATTAAAATCTGTGAATTTGTAATTGTAAGAAGTTAAATATCAAGAAGGATTCAGGGTAAGGAGTTCAGAAATTTCCTTAAATACTCAAAATACTGTCTTATGATTGAGACATGCTATGTATAGCTTTTACAGGTTTGTTTACTTTTTGGACGTAGTTTTAAGGAGAATTTTAGAAGGCAAGTGCCTGGATTTTTGACTTCTGTTTTTTCCTATATATTATACTGGAGGCTAAGCAGCCCATTTCTTCTCCCTAGAAAATGCAAGCCATGCTCTGTGTGTTTTACAAGGGAAGGATTTCAGAAATGGTAAAATGCAGACAGCATTTTTCACAACCACTGTGTGACTCCCTAAGGAAAATTTTCAGAGGCTTGTGAGCCTGACAGCTCCTCTATGAGGGGATTCTATTTTACGGAATCTTCAGTAAGACCGAAATGCCTGAAGGGGCATGGCCTATATAAGATGTAACTTGAAGGTTATAAATTAGTTTTAACAAAGCATATAGGATTACTGAATCCGGTATTCTCCACATGTTGCAAAATTAATGCTTTGGGGCTTTCTTTTAAGCTTGGGTAAAGCTGGGTACAGATTGGGTATTCTTCCATGCAGGACCTAATCATAACAGTTACTTTTTGTTCCAAATCGTCTGCAGGGAGGAATTGAAACTCAGGGGTGTGTCCCAGTTCATTAGGGAGTTTAAAGTTCTTTCTGGGGCACAGTATTCATCTCTTAGCTTGTACACTTTATATGAGTTATTTACTTAGAATCCTTTCCTAGGTATGGCTGTCTAGATAAAATATCCAAGACTATATATATAATCTCCAAGATGGCCTTAATGTGCCCTTCAGGTTTCCTAACTTCAGATACTTTTCTTCTTGACTATAGGCCACTGACCTGCCTTATTTTTTTTTTTAAGTTTCTATTTAAATTCCAGTTAGTTAACATACAGTGTAATATTAGTTTCAGGTGTACAATATAGTGATTCAGCACTTCATACGTGCCTTGGTCCTCATCGAGGCAAGTGCCCTCCTTACTCCCCATCACCTGTTTCACCCATCCCTCTCCCCAACCTCCCCTCTGACAACCATCAGTTTGTTCTATGTAGTTAAGAGTCTGTTTTTGTTTTCCTCTCTCCATCTTTTTTCTTTTGCTCATTTGTTTTGTTTCTTAAATTCCACATATGACTGAAATCTTATGGTATTTGTCTTTCTCTGACCAACTTGTTTTGCTTAGCATAATACTCTCTAGCTCCATCTGTTTTGTTGCTAATGGCAAGATTTCATTCTTTTTTATGACTGAATAACATTCTCTTGTACATATACACCAAATCTTCTTTATCCATTCATCAGTTGATGGACACGGGGTCTCTCCACATGTTTGGCTCTTGTTGATAGGCTTCTATAAACAAGGGTGCATGTGTCAGTTTGAATTAGGATTTTCACGTTCTTCTTCTTCTTCTTCTTTTTTTTTTTTAGTATTTTTGTATTCTTTGGGTAAATACTAGTAGTGGAATCTCTGGGTCATAGGGTAATTCTATTTTTAACTTTTTGAGGAAATGCCATACTCTCTTTCACAGTGGCTGCACCAGTTTGCTTTCTCACCAACGGTGTAGGAGGGTTTCCCTTTCTCTGCATCCTCACCAACACCTGTTGTTTCCTGTGTTGCTGATTTTAGCCTTTCTGACAGGTGTGAGGTTATATCTCATTATAGTTTTGATTTGTATTGCCCTGATGATAAATGATGTTGAGCATCTTTTCATGTGCATATTGGTCATTTGTGTATCTTCTTTGGAAAAATGTCTAGTCATGTCTTCTGCCCATTTTTTAAATTGGATTATTTGTTTTTTGGGTGTTGAGTTTTATTAGTTCTTTATATTTTTAGATACCAACCCTTTTTCTGATATGGCCTTTGCAAATATCTTCTCCCATTCGGTAGGTTGCCTTTTAATTTTGTTGATTGTTTTCTTCACTGTGCAGAAGCTTTTTATTTTGGTGAAGTCCCAATGGTTTATTTTTGCTTTTGTTTCCCTGGCCTCAGGAGACATATCCAGAAGAAAAGTTTCTCTAAGATGTCAAAGATGCCTGTGTTCTCCTCTAGGATTTTTATGGTTTCAGGTCTCATGGTTAGGACTTTAATCCATTTTGAATATATTTTTTGTTTGGTGTACAAAAGTGGTATAGTTTTATTCTTTTGCATATTGTTGTCAAGTTTTTCTTAGTACCATTTGTTGAAGAGACTCATCTTTTTCCGATTGGATAATCTTCCCTACTATGCTGAACATTAATTGACCATTTACTTGTGGGTTTGACCTTCCTTTTCTTAGAATATTTACTTCAGAACACTTACTTCAGAATACTATACTCCTTTGAGATATAAATCTTCTTCCAGCCTCTTTCCGCTTTTGCAATCCTGGAATGTCTTTCTTAAGGATTTGGGAGGCATCCTTTTGAGATGTAATCATCAAGAAAGATATTGCTCCCATTTCCCAGTCTCTGTGAGAGGTCTGAGCCTAACTTCCATAAGCAACAATTAGCAAATACAGATGGCCTAATCACGTTGATAAACCTCCCCACTAACATCCCCTAGTACTTTTCTACTAGGTCACCCCAATGCTTAAAAACACTCTCACTTTTTATCTCTCTTCCTTGTTGCAAATAGTCTTAAAAAGGGGCTCTCTTGTCTGTTTAACTTTACTATTGCAATTTTTCTTTAAAATATCCCATTTCCATTTTGTATGAACAAACATCTTCTGGATGCAGAGATATTTGTTAGAACAAAGATATGATGTGTGTTTGCATGTGTGTATAATTCCTTTAGTTCTGGGTAGGCAGTCATCATTTTTTAAATTTGCCCCACAATTATCTGATCTGCTATGTATCAGCTTGCTTTGGTGGGAATGAAGCCAGGGGTTGGCCTTGAGTGGATTTTTGTTGTGTATTGCAAAATGACTCAAGTGATGTCAGATCGTGTTGTAAGTCTTTGAGGGTAGCAGCCTATCTTATTGATTATTAGATTTAATTCAGACTGCATCCTAGATGTTCATAAGCTCTTCCAGCCAGTGAGTAGTATGAAAATCACATCTAGTTTCTCACTGGTTAAACTATAGATTCAAAGTTTGGACAAAGCATCCAGTATCATATTTTATACTTGTATATATTTTATATCCAAACCAATCTATATTTCCAAACTTCTTTTCTATATCTTTTAGCCAAAGGGGAATCTGTCTACCTGCATGTAGAAATCTTTGCTGATATTGGCTTACATCATTTCTAGTAAACTTAGGGAGTTGATGGTACTTCCCACTTATTTGTTTTACACACTTGTGATGAAAATATTTTTAAATTTGGGTAGATCAAATGATGGTTGATTAATGAACTTTAATAATTATTTATATTAGGACTTCTCTATACTTGTGGAAGCCTGTCATCAAGATGGTCACTGCCAATTCCCTCCTTTTCTGGATACACATAATCCCATGAAGAAGTTTCCCTAGAGTCTGCACTAGACACTGGACAGAGTGACTTAAGTGGTCAATAGGATATGAGAAAATGACATCCTATGATTAGGTCATAAAAATCCTTGCAAATTACCTGGGGTTCCCTTGTACTATTTGCTCTTGGAATGCTTACTCTGGGAGTAATAGTAATTGATGATGTGTAAGAGTCCATTTTGTGAGATCTCCAAGTGACATTGAAAGTCTAGGTATGCTGAGATACCATATACAGAGAGTTAAAAAAAAAAAAAAAGAGAGAGAAGGAAACCAAGGAACAAGAGATATCAAATATGTGAGGGAAGAGACCACTATATGTGGATCCCCTAATCCAGTCTCTGCACATGATACCAAGCTAGCAAGAGATAAACTAGGTAAGGGGCACCTGGGTGGCTCGGTGGGTTAAGCCTCTGCCTTCAGCTTGGGTCATGATCTCAGGGTCCTGGGACTGAGTCTCCCTCTCTGCCTGCCTCTCGGCCTACTTGTGATCTCTGTCAAATAAATAAATAAAATCTTTAAAAAAAAAAAAAAAACTATTTAGGTAAAGCCCAAATTTATAACCTTTAAAATCTTTAGAAAAATAAAATAGGTATTTTAAGTATCTAACCTTTGGAATAGTTTGTTATGTAGCAACAGATAACTGGAACAATATCCAAATTTCAGTCTTAGATTTCGGAGCACAAGAGTCACCTCAGTCTATCCTTATTCAAAGCTTCATGTTCCTCTACCCCAGATCACCTCTGCTTGAAATTTCTAAAAGGAAGATCAGCACCAAAAGTTTGGTGCAAGTATTTTAATAAAGTTAATTCCTCTTTTCCTGTATCTCATTTGTAAAGGAACTTTGCAGATTTATATATAGAGAGAGTATAAACATGTTCAGGGAGGTTAGAGCTTCATCATAGCATTTCATGATTTTAGGTAATTGCCAACAAGAAATTAGTACAAACTTATATGCTGTGCAGAATTTATTCAGGGTGGCGGCAATCCCCTAAAAATTTCTGTCTTTAGGAAGAAGGGTTTTGGAGCTAGCAGGTTTGAATTAAAATCTTAACCTTCCTATTTATCTAGAGAAAATTACTTAAAATTACTTTAAAAATCATGTCTTCATCTTTAAAATGAGAATAACAACACTTTGGAGTATTGTAATACATGATATGTAAAATGATGCATCAAGCACACAGAAGATATTCCACGAATGGCAGTCTCCTCCCCACGTTTGGCTCCAACTACTCCTCTCTTCCTTTTCAGTTTAAATAACACTGTTATTATCAATTGGTAGATATGTTTCAACCCTTAAACTGTACACTATAGGTTACAAGGCTATTTATCTTTGCATATGTAGATAGCCCATACCTTGGCATACAATAGATACTTAAACATCTTCGTAGAATAAAACTATGAAGTTTTGCCTTTCTTGTAGTGTCTTTCATGGAAAGGCTTAACTTCTACTGCTCTCTAATTTTTTCTAAAATTTAATAAAACAACAAATTTACCATCTGTGCCTTTTGGCAATCACAAATTATACTTGCGTATTTTTTAATATTGGTTTACTATGTGTAATTTGAGTTTTCTCTTATAAAATCTTATAAAGTTGGTTGTAAAGTCTTTCTATGAAATGTTTAAGTATGTAATTTCACAAGCCCAAACCTTGCCTTAAAACAATGTCACACCTATATATTTTGAATAGATAAAAAGAGGATAGATATAAGAAGAAAATGAAAGGTCATGGACATTCAATTTAATAGGTTAAAATAATCTTATCTCTCTCCTATAGGTGGCAACTTGCAGTCATATCATTAGGAAATATTAGGTGTCTTGGCTTGGAGTGGTTCAGTCTCATCCATTGTAATTTAAAATGATAACTTTATTGTGTTATGAGTGAAGTATGGTCAGGGTATTTTAATAGGAAATCAGTCTTGGAAAACTAGCTGAAAAGTGATTGCTCTTTAATTGGACTTGTTTATAGTCACAGTCCATCTTTTAAACTATTTTTGGATTCAAACAAATAAGAACAACTTGAAACCAAGAAACTCATTTAGCCATGAAAAAAATAGTTATTTTGCAATGTTAACCAGAAAACTAAACATTCATTTATACTGAGGGAGATTAAAGAATTGCTCTTCTTTAGGAAAGACACAGCAGAGGAGAAAGATAAACCCTTTTAGAAGGAAAATAATAGATTTATATTAACATCCATCCCAAGAGCAAATGTTGATCTGTGTGTTGACCAACAAAGCTTGCAGCTTACATTAGTTCATTGCAAAGCTGTTGCCATCAGAGAGCCTTCAGAGAGCCAAGTTCTTGCCAATGACCATGGAATTTGTCCAGTCCATCTGCATCTAATTATTTGTCCAAACTAGGTTTTACATTTCCTAGGTAATACTGCACTTAGAATTTCTCTATGCATATGACTCTCCTATTTAGCTAATCACATTGTCAGGAAGCTGCTAGAATTATTTGATAGAAGTCTTCTATCTGCTATTGATTTTACATTCTATTTTGCTTATCTAAATAATTCTTTACTCCTTGACTTTTCAGCCTGTCGAAGTGTTAAGATGTCTCATCTTCTTTACAACTGAATAAATCTATAAAACTAAATTGTTTCTCTTTTCCCTCCAATTCACATATTAACATCCCATAAAAATGATTTTATTTATTTTAATTTAATTTAATTTAATTTTACTTTACTAGATAGTCCTAAAGAAGTGACCCAGGTTATCTAGCAACAAAACAGTAGATTGTTTTGTCATGGAATTATTCATAATCATGGTTCATTATTTAGATAGTTGCTTTGTTCTCTCAGTAGATTTGCTATGGCTGGCTAATCATTTTAATGCAAAATACATTTATATACAGGAAAAAAAAACATAGCAAAATCAATATATATTTATGGGTACATGAACAAAACTTTTAAAGGAAATGGAAAAGGGATCCTCATTGAAGCACTTAGCTTGTAGTTTTAAATTAATTTATGCAAAAATGTTAGAATAAATAAAGATCAACCTATCTGACTTCTAAGGAAAAGTATTAAACTAAGATACATTAGTAGGAAAAGAAAACCATATCTAGAATCAAAAGAAAGGTATATGTTTTCTTTCTATTTGATGATGATACCTATTATATTTTGTGGTGATTAAATTGCCATCATTTAATTTTTTTTCTGTAGTCTCTCATCTCTTTCACCAAAATGCACACAAGCTAATATGAAGGTTAAACATTCTCTAAATTTTGGTTGACCTTACAGCATAAATCAACTCCTGTTGTAGACAATGGTGGACTCCTCGGACAAGTTGTAGCAAATCCAATGTCTACTTTTGTAAGTAATATTGATAATATAGCAGTAAGTCCATCTTTGCATAGTCCTTTAAAATTCTGACAAAGGGGTTTTAATTTGTTAAGTTATTTGAATATTACTGTGTTCTTCTGTGTTTTTATTATATTTTCTATTATTAAAAATGAATACTGAGACATGGAAAGGCTCAATGGCTAAGGTCGAGATCATATATCTAGTATAGGGCTGCACTGGAATCTAACTCAGAGGTTCTTAATCCTAAGAATCCTAGGGGTTTCCCAGTTATATTATGTCATCACAATATATTAAATTGAATTACTGAAATGTAAATTAGCATAATATTTTTATATACTGCTTGATGTGTGAACTGAGATACAGAATCAAAATATATACATTCACATTCCTAACTTTGGGGACTCTCAACTTTTTATAACAGATATAAAACTGAGAATTAAGTTTTTTTGTTCAAGTAAACGCCCTCAAGAAATAATTTACATAAAATCTATTCCTAGTTAGTGTATATATTGATGAATTGCAAGATCTGTATATAGGCGGGTAACTCCCACCACTATTAAGACAGCATTTTCATTACCCAAAAAAATCCTTCCTAGTAAATCTCATCTCCCCATCCTCAGTCCCAGACATCACTGTTCTGTTTTCTGCTACTGTGGATAGTAATTATTTTTCTAGAGTTTCATATAAATGAGTCAAGAGTATCTACTGTTCTGTGTCTGACTTCTTCCTCTCAACATAATGCTTGTGAGACAATCTATGTTGTGCAGTTTTATCAGTGGTTCATTCCTTTTTATTGCTGATTAGACTTCAGGTGTATGATATAACAATATGTTATTCATTTGCCTGCTGATACCTGTTTGGATTGTTCCCAAATTTTGGCTATGGGGAATAAAGAATTTAGTTATACTTGTGTACATGTCTCTGTGTGGGCTGTGTTTTCAGTGTTTTCATTTCTCTTGGTCAGATATCCAGGAATGAAATTGTTAAGCTATATGGCAGATGTTTTTAAATTTATAAGAAAGAGCTAAATTGCTTTTTAAAATGGTTGTCATTTTATATTCTCATAAGCAATATGAGTAACTAACTGTCAACATTGGATTGTCAGTCTTGAATTATAACTATTCTATGAAGTTTGCGGTGGTATCTCACCGTAGTTTTATTTTACACTCCTGTTTCTTGCTAGGGTAAATATCTATATATATCTATATCTGGTATTGTATAGCATATATTAGCTTACTCACAAGTTCTGGTAGTTTTTTTTGTAGATTCTTTAGTGTATATACAGATACATACTTCTTCATGTGTCATATGTGAATGAAGATAGTTTTAATTCTTTCTAATCTCCACACATTTTTATTTTTGACTGATGAATGGACTGGTAATAATGATAATTTTCTTCTTGCTGATATTAAAAGAAAAGCATTAACTCTTATTTTAGCTGAAAGTTTCTCATAGGACCCATTTATTAAGTTGAGAAAATTCCTTCTATTATGAACTTGCTGAGAATTTTGTTTTGTCATTTTTTAATCATAAATAATTGACTTTCTCAAAAGCTTTTCCTGCATCTTTTGTGATAATTATAGTTTTGTAAAAGCCTATTAATATGGTGAATTATATAGATTGATATTCAAATATTAAACCAACACTGTTTTCCTACTATAAAAGTAACTTACCTTTGAGGCATCATATTTGTTAGTATTTTGTTATGAAATTTGTATGTTCATGAGGATATTAATCCCAAGTTTTATGTCCTTGAAATTTATTTTTTGACTTTTGGTATCGGATTAATGTTCATCTCTTTTTTTGTTGTTGTTTTTTTTTTGGAGAGAGAGAGAGTGAACAAACAAGCGGGGAGGAGAGTCATAGAGAGAGGGAGAAGCAGACACCACGCTGAGCAGGGAGCCTGATGTGGGGCATGATTCCAGGACCCTGAGATCATGACCCAAGCCAAAGGCAGATGCTTAACCAACTGAACCACCCAGGCACCCCTCCCCTCTGTTTTCTGAAAAAGATGTGTAGGAATAGTATCATTAAACTATAGAATTGAACTGTGAATGTATGTGGAACTATGTGTTCATTGTGGTAAGGTTTATAAACTACAAATATAATTACTTTTATATCCAGACTTGCCCTATTCATGGATTTTTTTTTCCCTAAAAAGGAGTAGCCTTTGTTCAGTTGACAGTTTGCCCCCAATTACTTACACATGGTCTCTTCTGATAACACTTCACTCTCCTAAATAGGCTAAAGGATCATCAAGGACACTCTACTCCTGCTGGTTAGAGTTCAGCATTATTTTCCTAGAGCTTACCTGGTTTGCATGTTGAGAATTTTGATCTTCCAGATACCTGGTTCTTCTCTATCAGGCCACATGGAGCTTCGCTCCATGTTTATGTATCTGAGTACTTAGCAAAGATGCAAAAGAATTCCTTGTTCAGATTTCTGGAGCTCTTTTTCTGCAAAGTTCCCTTTTTTCAGAACTCTGTCCCCATCACTACCAGATACCTCAACCTTTCCTACCCACCATCCACATTCCTTTCCTCTGTGTGGTCGCTGGCTTTTAAGATATTGTGTCTAGATAGTAAGCCAGAACTGTTACAAGGCTGGTCTCAAATCTCTTCTTTTAAGGATAACAGTCCTGAGGTATCATTAGCTGGTGTCTGTTTTCAGTTTTTATTTTTTTGTATGTTTATAGCAGAAAGGTAAATCCAGTCATTCTTACATTAAAGAAGCTGGAATTATAGGTATTTAAAAAAATAAGTATTTAGTTTTATTATTTATTATTTTTTTCAGGTATTTTTTTATAGCCCAGGCTAGAGTCACATTCAGAGATATAAGTATGGATTTTGTTAATTGCTGAAAGATTAATAGAAATTTGCTCCCAAATTCAGAATTCTATTAAATACTTATTTTTCTAGACAATCAGATCCATACCAATGAGTTCACTTAATTGTCAAGCCCTCTGACAAAAAAAAAAAAAAAAAAAAAAAAAAAAAAGGATGGGAAAGACCAGGAAATGATTCAAATAACCTAGCTGTGCCTAATTCAAAGATGGTCTTGTGATACAAAAATAAAAGAAAATCCTCAATGTAATGCCATTTTCAAAAATACTTCAGAAGACTTTTTCAAATGTGTAAAAAGAAAAGAAAATGGACTTTAGAACATTTTCAAACAGTATCCTGAAGTAGTCAAGAGCTGTATAAAGAGATCCTTGTCCTCTATTTGTAAATGTTCACAGAACTAAAAGAAGGGAAGCAGAAAATATAAACTGAAAAGAGAAATTGTCAACTTATAAAATCTCCAACTGTGGCTGAACATTTCAAACTGACTTAGAATATAAATCAGCTAGAATTGAAAACTAAATTATGGACTTCCAGATAAAATAAAAATACCTGATTATGCCAGAAGAAAAAGAAGATATTAAAAATATGAAATTTGAGATTCAAAATAAATAGCAAATACTTAAGGGGAAGTGAACTTTATTTGTCTTGGCTTATAGAAAACACCAAAAATACTGAAAATTTATAATAATCCTTACTTCTAAAGTATCATTCTGTAACTGTTCATTCATGAATATTGTCAGTGGAAACTCCTTTGTTTTCTGTGATATAAATCTTATATTCTTTATACGTGGTGACCTACTTTGCATATTGAACTTCCAGATAAAATGGATGTTGGAAGGTTTTGTGAAAGTCCCTTAAATTTCTATAAATTATGTATTTATAAACAACCTAGACATGCCACTTATACCATGTGCTATTTAAGAAATAAGTATCACCAAAGAATCCTAATGAGAAAAATCCACAATAACAATTGGAGAACAGAATAGAGAAAAGCCATAAAAATATAGATTTTTTTTTCTTAAAATATCCTCTACTTTTGTATATATATATATAAAAATATAAATTATTTCATTTATTAGGGAATGTGAAGTCAGCAACGTGGCACACATAGAATCCAGATTGATTCTTCCAGGACTTCATACATTTTTCTTTTTATGTGTATGAAAATATTAGGTCATGCTCTAGAGAGACAAACTCAGCAATATGACACACCTTAAAAACCCATTGCTTATTATAGCTATCCCTTGGACAAAGAATGATCCTTGACTCAGAACAATGTAACAATTAATGTAACAATGTAACAATTAATGTAACCTTGGATACATTAATCAAAGTCGTATTCCAATAATCCAGCCATCTCATAGGTAGTTTCAGAAGTATTGAGAAATATTAACCTTCTCTTTCATTATATTCCATACCCTTACTGGTGAATGAGATCTGATTATTGTGCTTCTATACTTTGGAAAGTATCCATACTCAAAACAAATATTTTGAATGCTTCAGTACAAAATTTCCATTTAACACTTTTTGGATCTTATCTTCATTATTCATGATTAACAATCTTTATTCAAGGACCTCTCCTGGAACAGAATCCATGAATGAGTTCAGGGATTCCATCACAGTGTACAAAATTTGCTTTCCAATTCTAAAAATAACAGATAGGAATTGACAACTTGGAAGAACTGTGAAGGTATGATCTCACAAAACCATGATGACTATTTAATGACATCAGATAATTTCAAATAGATATTTGATAACATAATGGTTGATGGTCCACAGGCCATCAACAGAGACATATTGGCCATGATTTGAAACACCAGTAGAAAAATTTTTTTAGGATGAATTTTATACTATTGTCTTTTTTCTATGGGTAGTTAGTGTGTGCTTAAGGAAAGACTTCAAAGAATCAGTATTTTCAACAAATTTAATCATTCCAGAACAAAGCTTAAGAATATTTATAGGAAGACCCCCCCTGCAAAAATCAAGTGCACTGTGAGAGTTCACAGTATCTATCACATGTAAAGTCCCAAAACACGCAAAGCAGAAAAATGTGACCTATAATGAAGAACAAATCATCCCTTTCTGAGATCCCCATTTCCCTCTGATATTATTTACCTTTGACCAGAAGGAATTCCTTTACTGTTTCTTACAGTTGAAGTCTGCCTATTGTCTTTGAATCCTGTTAGGGAGGACCAGGGCAGATTTTAGCCTGTGACTGATTTTACCTTACAATTGGGGCAAAATTTTCTGAGTACTCTATCTGATATGCTTTGAATTATGAGAATTTCCACTCTGGTTGGTGAGAATTCGCATTTATTTTTTTCAGCCCCGCATGAACTCAAAGGATTGTTGCCATTAATCTTTCTGGGGCATTTCTTTAACCAGTTTCAAGTTGTTTTCCCATGTGCATTTGCTTGTTAGTATTCAGCTGATGATTTAAGAGAAACCCTTTCAGGTTTCTGGAGTTTTCTACCTGTGAACTCTCTTCTTCTGGCTGGTATTCTATCTTACAAACTCTTTCAGTCAGACCTACCCACTCCCCCCGCTCTATTTCCTCAAGTCATGGGCTTCATCTGGTTTTCTTCTCTTGTGCCATCACATAGAAGCCCCCTCCAAGCAGTAAACAGGGGCAATCAGAGGGTTACCCTGTTGATTTCCTATTTCTCAGTTATTTCTTTCACTGTCTGATGTCCAGAGTCTCCAAAACCTTTGTTTCATTATTTTATCCACTTTCTAATGTTGGGGCAGGAGGATATATCTGATTCATGAATGAAAATCTTAAAAGTAGGCTTTTTAAAAATTCATCTAAATTTTAAGATATCTAATTTTTGTGGATGAACAAGAAGACATTTTTAATAAAACATGAACTTCACATTAGTATTCTTTCTATCTCTAATATTCATTTACTTATGTAAATCCCACTGGCTATGAGGCAATTAGACAGCAGATGGTTGAGTGCAAATCAATTAAATTGAATGGTACGTGCTATGAATAACCGAGACTCTCAAAGTGTGTGTTTAAACCACACTGTTCTTCAAACAATAATTCTTGTGATTTTGATAGTCCTTGAAAAGTTCAGCTTAGGTCCACTTTCAATTTTATTAAAATAATTAATCCTAGCATTCTTAGTATATATGAAGTAGAGAGTCAAATAATATTGTTACTTAGTATTTATCTTAATAAGTAATTATTCCCAGCATTTTTAAATATTTCAGAAATATTTTTTTCATAAGCAAGGATTGTTATATGGATTAGTTTTACTTTTATTTTTTCTCTTTATTTATTTATTTGTTTGTTTATTCTTGAAGATGTACTAAAAGAAACAATGAATTAGGCATAACTTAAATCTCTGAGAGATGAAAAAGTTAGAGGAATTCATTAAATAGAATATTTTTATACCTTGTTTCCTTTATAAGACAGCAAATGCCTTAAGGTTATGATTTATTTTTTGACTCCTATGTTTCCTTCACTACTCCTAGCATGATGCTTCTTTACTATATTGCCTAATATCATTATTATTTCTGTTGACTAGTAGTTAATTTAATCCACTCAATACGTATGCCAGGTCCAAATGAAAAACACCTAGTGAAGTAACCACTGAATTGATACTTTACGCTTCAACTTAACTTCCTCTATAAGCACATTCGTAAAATAGGGACAATGATAGCCCCTACTTATAGGAAGGGTATCAATTGACATATGTTTAAAGTACTTAGAACAGCATCTGGAATAAAATAAGTACTTAATAGATTACAACTGTTATTTTAATTATTAATTCTAATTATAATATAATATCACTAAAGACTACTTTAATTTTTTTCAAGTGCTAGATTCCTAAAGTTGGAAGAAATCTTCAGTCAGTATTAAAATAATTCAAAAATATGGATAGAACAAGTCTCATGTTGATGTAGAACAGATCGGAAGTGAAAAATAGAACAGAAATCCCTGTCTTCAGGGAGCTTAGAGGCCTGTGTTGAGGGTGGTTACAGAAAGATGTGGTTTCAGCTTGTTAAGTAAGTGCTCTGAGAGCATAAACCCAGAGAGGGAGCACCAAGGCTGGCTTAAGAGTTGGAGGAAGTCTTGCTTGAATGAGAGGATGCTTCCCCGACAAAGAAAAACAAGTAGCACAGACAGTGGGAGGGAAGGATGTGTCAGTGTGCTGGTCAGTATTTCTAGAGCACAAACTGTCTGTCAAGGAAACGGTGCTAGGCTGAGGAGTTATTGCTCAGAGCACCTGACATCCCATGCATATGCAAAGGAAAGGAGCTGGGCTTTATTTTGTAGCAATAGAGAAGCACTTACATATGTTTTGAGGTTATTTTTTCCCAGGACTTTGTGGGAAATTTCTTGTTTTGGTAATAAAAATAATGTCTGGCATGAGTGGGGAAAAAAATAAAAAGACATACAAAAGATGAAAATCCAGGCACAGCTTTAAATTACAGCCATTATATCCTAGAAATATGGATCTTAAACCTAAAATAAACATCAGAGATTACTTAAATTTATTGCCTTCAATTTAAAAATAAGAAAATTTAGGTCCAGAAGAAATTAGAGGCTTGCTGAAGGCACAGGGTTGTCTTATAGTTAAGGTCTATACATAACGCAAACATGCATACATATGTCCTATGCACACTTATGCCAACATTCAAATAAAAAGCCATTATTAGGAGGTAATGATGTAAAATGTGTGACTAAGAGAAACAGATTTTTTAAAGTGAATCATCAAGTAATATACTGTGTCACCAACATAGTCTACAAACGCAAGAAACTTAGCTTTTGTATAATGATATATTCCTAATCCACACTTACACATGCATGTGTGCACACACACACATACACATACACACCCACCCCTCACAGTAAGGAAGTGCATCATTTATGCCCATATTCTAAGTGGAAAATCAGAATAAAGTATGAAATAAAAATGCATTTCTATTTTAAAGGAAATAAAAAGGATCCAATTAAACTTCACATTTGGTTTGTCTCTTTACTACGTCTTTAGTGCCACAAGTTGAGAGTATTTGTTTTCTTCCTATATTGGTTTGTACTAAAATGAAAGTTGACAAAGGCAGAAAAACTATGGTACCCCAAAGATTATGAATATATTATTTTTAAGTATACACCTAACATAGTATTTACAAAATAATTTTGCTTCCTATTTAGCTATATGCTTTTAATTCCAAGGGATTTTGTATACTTAGACATAGAAATCAGAATAAATCTTATGGAGTCCAGAATTTAGGCCAGATTCATCACCTCTCCAGAACTATCCTATGATTTCCACTATTTCATCAAAGAAATTAAACTCAGCATTTTGAGGACTGAATTAATCATCTCCCAAAACAGTTTCTCTCCAGGGTTTCCCAACTCTGAGGAGGACAGCGTCAACTACTGGATGCTCCCAGCAAAAATGTGGGAGATGGTCTTGACTCATGCTGTTGCTCATGTACTACATCAATAAGTCTTCAAGTTCTTCAATTCTGTAAGTGAACTACCTCTGAGTTCTTTCTATTTGTATCCTTCATACATTCACTGCTCTAGTTGTATTTATTGGTTTCTTATATTAACACTAGCTTTGCTGCAATCAATTTTCCTCATTCCATAACAAAAATGTATCACTCCCTATGTTAAAAACAAAACAAAAGAAACAAGCAAACCAATTTATATGACTTCTCTTCATCTGTAACTTAAAGTCCAAACTTTTTCATATCTCCTAGAAAGGCATCATTTCCTTCCTCCCTCCTCTCTCTCTCTTTCTCTTCTTTTCTTTTCTCTTTCTCTTCTTTTCTCTTTTCATTTCTTTTCTCTTTTTATCTTCTCCTTTCCTTTCATTTCCTCTTTTCTTTCCTTTTCTTTCTTTATCATGAAACAAATATTATTTGAGGACCCAGTATGTACCAAGCATCAATATTTCTATTCCCTGTTATAGTAACATATATTTCTCAGAAAAACCATTCCATTGAGAATAAATAAAACATTGGAAAAAAAAATCTTAAAATATATGCTATAAAAACTGACCAGTGAGAAGTTACCAGGCCAAATTTTAAGAGACAGTCAAAACTCAAAGGTATAAACTGAACATCTTATATCAATGTTGCCAGAGAGGAAACTAAGTCATGGTACCAGTTACATGTTTGGAAAATGGGGACAGATATCAAAGACCAGGTCCTGCTTTGAGTTACTAGACTCTCTTCACTCCAGAGCTGAACTTGGCCTTTGAGAATTTATTTGTTGTTATAGACTGAATTTCTATGTTCTCCAAAGTTCCTATGTTGAAATAAACCCTGATATAATAGGCTTAGGAAGTAGGGCTTTTGGGGGTGATTAGATCATGAGGGTGGAGCCCTTATGAATGGGATCAGTGCCTTAATAAAAGAAACTACAGAGAGTTCCTTCACCTTTTCTACCACGTGAAGCCAGCAAAAAGACCATTTATGAACCAGGAAGTGTTACCAGACACTGAGTGTGCCTGTACCTTGATTTTGGACTTCCTAACCTCTAGAACTATAAGAAAGAAATGTTTGTCATTTAAGCCAAGCAGACCATGGTATTTTTGTTGTATCAGTCCAAACTGACTAAGATACTTCTTGGTAAAGGCCAACAAGAAATAAAATCACAATTCTCCTCATAGTTACAAGGAATTTCATGGAGAGTTTCTCCAGCTCTAAGAAGATGAAGGTAAAAAACCAGATGGACACCTGAGAGAATTTAGCCATTGATCGATTAACCAATTTACATCCCTGGATTTTAGGACTCTCTGGGGTTTCTTTTATAAAGTCACTAATTCAGAATATTTCATCAGAAAAGACAATGAGAAAGAGTAGCTAGCTCTAAGACAGAGGCAAAACCTAAGACGTGGTACAAAAGAAAGTAAGAATAAAAAGTTTCTCAAGAAAAAAAGGAATAGTTAGCTATATCATCTTTATTCTCACAAAGATGAGAGTTAGATGTAATCTTTTACATTTACAAAATGTGAGTTAAAGGTAATCCTGAGGATCTGCTGTAGTATGAAGATGTTGCTGATTGAAGATCCATGAAGGTACATTTTTGTATAAGAATTTTTCAGTAATATTTTTTAAATTTTAGCCAATTATTTTGATTACAGTTCTTTCTGGTCTCAATCAAAATCCTGCTTTTCATATATAAAATATCCAGTAAGATTCTTTCATTTTTCTCTTCTTGGCCTCCCCGTCTCATGTTGTGGCATCCCCAGCATGGTTGTGGCACCATGGTCCGCTTGTAGTCTGGTGTTGGTGCCCTCTCAAATGGTCGATGCTCTTTTTTCATGGCACATGTTTATTCATAGCAACCTGCCCTTATTCTTTTCAGATAACCCCAAATATACCAAATACACTTTTTGAAAATTCTCTTAATGCTCAAATAACTTGTTTCTTTATGATCATGTATTTGGCTTACTCATTTGTTCTGTGTTTTTTGTGTTACTGGTTTTCCCTCTATGATGATTGTTAGAGGTCCATTCATAGTTACGAATGAAGGGCCACATTGACGAATCCTTGGGAATCATGGGTTTTCTTTCTCCTGATTTTGTAGGTCCTTTGCCTCTATAGACCTCTCCCCTCCGCAGTAACTAATTTTGGTCTTTACAATGTGAAGATTGTTCATGCCAACAGCCTTGTTTCCCCACAGGGCATGTGAGTAGACAGTCCAGAGATTCCTATTATTTGCCAACATTAAAAAAAAGGGGTTTAATTCATATGAGGAATATGTTAGTTTCTTTTACTCATCTAGAGCTAGGTGAGCTCTTTCATGTGTGTTCACATTGTCCCTTTGCATGAGACAAGGAGATGCAGAGTCAACAGTTCTTGCAGATCGGTTGCTAATACTCTCAGTAGGAGCACTTCTAAATCCTTCTTCAGAGAGCAGTTACCAGTGGTTTGCCTGGGGGAATTCATTTCCTCTCTACACAGGGAAGCAGAGGCACAACTGCCAGTGTTCTTCTGGGTACATTAAACAAAAAGCTATTATCTTTACCTTACATCATATTCCTATCTCTTGACTGCAGCCTGGGAGCTTTTCTGAGACAACCTAGGGAAGAACTGCTCTGAATCTGGTTCTCTCTGCTCTGGTTTGGGCTGTGGTGCTTCCACACTCTTATCTCCAGCAAAATGGTTGTTTTCTAGAAATTCCTCTGGAAGTCCATCTTCATGGGGAGCCTGACAAGGGGCTCCATTCCAGGGTCCTGAGATCATGACCTGAGCGGAAGGTAGAAGCTTAACATGAGTAAAAACTTGAGGACCACCCAGGTGCCCCTCATGACATCTTTTTAAAACAAAACTTTTTCATCATTGTTATTTTTTAAGTATATATTTTCTGTCATTTCATAAAAATATTAAGAAGGAAGGGGAAAGTTCAGTGTATTTAATCAACCACATGGATCTGGAAGCATCTTATTTTGAACGAAGATTTGTTGAGAACTGCCTATTTTATTCTGCATATTAACATCTCTTGGAGAATTAAAAACAACAACAACAACAACAACAAAAACAGTTTCAGGCCCAGACTCAGGTAAATTAAATCAAAACCTCTAGGCTTAGGGCTAGCCATCCACTTTTTTTTCCTTTTAAAATTTTTTTTTTTTTTTCTTTAAAGCTCCCACCCAGGCAGTTTTAATGTACAACCAAGTTTGACGGATTCTGATATATCTCTTTTTCTAATAAAGTTCAAAATCCTTAGGGGCAGAAACTTAACATTATTTATTTATGCAGCCAGGGGTTTATACACAGGCAAATAAAAGTTTATTAAATTGATTTATTAGTGCTCTGAAAAGTTCAGCATGTGGAAATTAAAGGTAATTGTCTATTTTAATTATATATCTTGGGCTTCTGGGAATTAAAAAAAATTAAAAGTTCTTGAAAATATATTCATCTCAATTTTCTATGTAAGTAAACTAAATTAAACAAAATTCTATGATCTGTGTGATATTTTTAAAAACGTCTTGCATTTTTATGGTTTACTAATTGCACAGGGCATCCATGCATACACAACTAACGTTCACCCCCATATGACTTCTCTATTTGTTCCTAAGTTGAAATAATTTATTATTTTCATTTGAGATGTGAATTTTTCAATTGTCAGGGTAGCAATTTCCATGATCATGTAGTACCCAAGATTATGTTTGATGAGTTTCCAGGGATTACTTTCCTTCATTTTGTTAATAAATCGGTTGAGTTTATCTGGGGTAGTGTGGCACAGCCTAATGAATAAATTGACTACCCAGCACAGACCTTAAGCCTGGGAACTATGAATCACCAAGCGATAAATATTCTGGGAGCTCCCGGAGAGGTGCTGGTAAACTATAGGACAGAGCTTTTTTTGTAGGATGCTGCTGGATCTTGAAGGTGAGTCAATATCCAGGTTCAGAGCTTTATCTGTGTTTTAATCTAAAAAAAGCAATCTGTGAAATATAGTCTTAAATAAAATTAACAATAAACACAAAATTATGTGCATATATTTATACTTTGGTGCTGTGTGCACTCTGTGTGTCTTTTTAATCATTTAGACCAGAGAGATTTCCTCTAATGATGTCATGTTTGATCCAGAATATTATTATTTTTTTAAAGATTATTTACTTATTTATTTGACAGAGATCACAAGCAGGCAGAGAAGCAGGCAGAGAGAGAGGAAGGGAAGCAGGCTCCCCGCTGAGCAGAGAGCCCGATGCGGGCCTCGATCCCAGGACTCTGGGATCATGATCTGAGTCGAAGGCAGAGGCTTTAACCCACTGAGCCACCCAGGCGCCCTGATCCAGAATATTATTAAAGTGATTTGTACTCACACCTCCCCTTTGAGCACTTAGAGATAGGAAAATATCCCAGGAGGGGTCTCTGCTGCTGGGAAAGAAATGAGCTATTCCTACAACTTAAAAAAAAATTTTTTTTTTTTTCTTTTCAAGATGGCTGTGGTAACAATGAGTACTATATGGAGTATGTCATATTTCACAGTCCTGTTTCACAGCAAAAGTGTGAGTCAGAAAATTATGTTTTCACCACTAAAGTTCCCTTTTTAAAGTGTTCTTATCCTAGTAAAATATACATAACGTAAAATTTAAAATCTTAACCCATTTTTAGTATATAAGTCAGTGGTGTTAAGTATATCCACATTGTTGTGCAACCAACCTCCAGAACTTCTTCATCTTGCAAAACTCAAATTCTAGGGGCACCGAATGGCTTAGTCAGTTAAGTGTCCAACTCTTGATTTCGGCTAAGGTCATGATCTCAGGGTCCCATGGGATTGAGCTCTGGGTTGGCTCCCTGCTCAGTGGGGAGTCTGCTGGAGATTCTCTCTCCCTTTCCTCCTGCCCCATCTCCTATGCCTTCTCTGTCTCTCAAATAAGCAAATCTTTCAAAAAAGCCCCTCAACTTCTATACCTATTAAACCAGTCCTCATTTTCCCTTCCCTGCCAGCCCCTGGCAACTACCATTTTGGTTTTTGTTTCTAATTATTTGACTACTCTACATAAATAAATGGAACCATACAGAATTTGTCTTTTGTGGCTGGCTTATTTCTAAATGTCCTCAAGTTTTATTTATGTTTTAGCGTGTGTCAGGATATCTCATTTTATGTATATACCACATCTGGTTTATTTATTCATCTGTCTCTGGACACTGGGGTTGCTTCTGTCTTTTGGCTATTTTGAATTATGACTGTTATGAATATGGTTTGGAGCTTCCTTTTATGAACTAGTCTAATCTTTCTAAATCATTTCTTTTTTCTCCCATAGATAACCAAATTTAATGGATCCTCTTATCTGGGCTGATTCTAAGGATTCCTGGGTCCCATCCAAAACCTGCTAAATCATATAATCTTATAGAGGAGATCTGGGGTGTACATTTTTTTAAAGCTGCATTAGATTGTTTTGATAGAAAATTTGAAAACCTAGAGCTACCTTGTATCCTGAAAATTTAGATTATACTTACAGTTAGATCTTAATCACTCTCTCTACTCCTCTGATAAAAGGTCATCTGGGGCCCTTCTGGAGTGAGAAACTTATAAAATAATTGTCTCCAGGGAGTATTTTATAAAAACACCTAATCTTTTGATTTCTTTCTATGCACTTTATTGTCAAATGGAGGAAAATTGTTAGGACTTATTTCCAAATAAAGAATACTGTAGGGGCGCCTGTGTGGCTCAGTGGGTTAAAGCCTCTACCTTTAGGTCAGGTCATGATCCCAAGGTCCTGAGATCAAGTCCCGAATCAGGCTCTCTGCTCAGCGGGGAGCCTGCTTCTCTGTCTCTCTCTGCCTGCGTCTCTGCCTACTTGCGATCTCTATCTGTCAAATAAATAAATAAAATCTTAAAAAAAGAATACTGTAATTATCTCAGCAACATAGCCAGCTAACTAGCTGTACTCTTGAAATTTTAGTAATCTTTTCTTAAGAATGTTCAAAGATAGCTGAACAACTTTTACAAACAGTTAAACACTTCTCAGAGTTTTTTTATTTTTTTTAGGACAGTATTCTTTTTAATATTAGAAATTTAGATGTTAATAAAGGAAACATTAGAAAAGTATGAAAAACTGTTAACTGATCACTGAGATTTGGAAGTATCTTCACATTTTTTAACTCATATTTTCATAAATAATCCTATATGTCTTATTCATACGGAAAGTAATGTTTCATCTTAACAAGTATGTCTATAGTTTTAATTTAAAACCTATAAATTACACAAATCTTTTTTTTACACAAATCTTTCTTTTGAAAGATGAACCTTTAAATACTATTAACATAATTTTACTATTATTATGAGTAGGACTTGTTTTTGTTTACATAGTCAGAGCTCTATCCTAGTCAAGAAATGTAATAAGTTTTAATCAGAATTTAAACTTTTCAATTACATCCACCTTTAAGAGTAGATTTGTTTGTGTAGTCGCTGACATTATTTTAGTTAAAAACTGTGAAGTTCCCTACTCTATCAATTTCTCAATTGCAATTTTCAATTTCAAAAACACACCAATTATTCTTCCATTTTTTCAATTACAAAAACACATCAAAAGAATGCAAGAAGGCTGAAGTATGAAGATCTGGTAATGAGACAGCTAGTGACATGTGTAGTACTTTTGCCAATGGAGCAAAGCCTTAATCAAAACAAGATGGTAGATGGTACCAGGCAGACAACAATAACAACAACAATGGAGTAGGATTGTATAGCAGTGATGATCCTTCAGTTGAGCATAAGGACTGGGTTTTCAGAGACATCAGTTTGCCTGATTGTTTGCTTTTCTCTGCAACACTTGCTGCTTAAGTACAGGGATGCAGAAGCCAAATGGTTAAGTTCATTCAGTTCTGGGAATTTGTGAGACTGGATTATTGAGAGAGAGAGACAAGAGATTTGAGGTTGGTTGCATAAGATTTATTGGCATAAGAAGACTTATTTTAAGGGAAAATATAAAGAAAGAAAGTGACTTCTAAAAGGTAGGAAGAAACTATTAGAGCCATTAGGTTTGAAATGTCAGAGAGGGTTTTAAGGTTACTAGAGCTTTGTTCACTCCCAGAGGGAAATTTTGTTAAGAAAACCATTTAGACTTAATTCAGTTATATACCACTTTCTTCTTTATCTTTGGTATTATCTTTCAAGTACAATGCCCTTCAAATAAGAAGCTAAACTTAGTAATGTGACAGGCAGCTTTTGGGATACGTGAAAGGAGCTGCTGATTTCCAAAAGTGGCTTAGTTAGGTTTTCTTTCTCAAACCAGATAACTGCAGATTGGCTACTAGGTAAAAACTCTGAGGAGCAAGAGAGGGTAACAGAGAATTCATGTCACATGCACACCTATTTCTGACAGTGCATGTCTCCTGGCAATGACTTGTCCTATTTGATTATTTTAGTTGCTTTTTTCTAAAAATGTGCTTTATTTTGTTTTTTTCTTCAAGGATTTTTTTTCCCCACTAGATATGGTATTTTGAATTGAGAACGTTTTATTTTAGTACTTAAGAATTATTTTCTATTATCATTCAACCTCTAATATCTGCAAATAAAAAGTTCACCTTCATTGAAATTGTTGTTTCCCTGTATATAATGTATCATTTTTTTTCTGGCTGTTTTCAAGATTTTCTCATTATTTTTATTTTAGGGACTTTGAATATGATATATATATCTTTTTTGAGATTTATTAATATTTTAGATTCTGTATATTTATGCCTATCATCGAACATGGGGACTTTCTGGTCTTTGTTTCTTCAAATATTTTTTATTCCACGTTCTATTTTTCTTTTCTCCTTCTAAGACTCCATGTATACATATTCCATATCTTTTTCTATTCCTCTACCATTCCCACAAACTTGTTTTTTGTCAATAATTGTTTTTATTTTTCATTTAGATTGGATTATTTCTATTTATTTTTAATGCATACTGATTTTTTTGTCAGTTCCATTTGTTTTTAAGTCTACCTACTTAAATAGGTTTTTTAGATATTGAATTTTAACTTTAAAATTTTTTATTTCCCTTTTATAGTTTTCTATATACATTTCTATATACATATCTATATACATTTCTCTGCAAATATCTTACGTATCTTATGCTTTTATTCATTGGGATATTTTTCCTATTTTAGATTTTGTGTCAACCTTTATTTTTTCAAAGATTTATTTATTTACTTGAGAGAGAGAGAGAGATTGAGAACATGAGTGGGAGGGGCAGAGGGAGAAGAAGAGGGAATCTCAAGTAGAATCTCTGCTGAGTGGAGAGCCCAACACGAGGCTTGATCCTATGACCTTGAGGTCATGACCTGAGATGAAATCAAGAAAACACTTAACTGACTGAACCATCCAGGCCCCCTGGGAGCATACTCTTTACTATGCCTGTCAGGATAACTATGATGTTTGTTTTATGTGTCTGTGTGAGTTTTATTTTTATTTATATATTAATATTTCTATTGAACTATAGTTGACACACAATGTTACATTAGTTTCAGATGTACAACATAGTGATTCAACAATTGTATACATTATACTATGCTCACTACAAGTGTAGCTACCATCTGTCACCATACAACACTACTACTGTACAATTAATAATATTCCCTTTGTTGTGCATTTCATCCCTATGACTTATTCATTCCATAGCTGGAAGCCTGTACCTTCATGCCCCTTCACAAATTTTCCCCATCTCTTGACTCCCTTCTTTCTGGCAACCACCAATTTGTTCTCTATATTTATGGGTCTGTTTCTGCTCCTTTTGCTTGTTTTGTTTTTTTTTTTCATTGTTATTGTCATTGTTTTGCTTCTGTTTGTTTTTTTAAATTCCACATGTAAGTGAAATCATATTACATTTGTTCTTCTCCATCTGACTTATTTCACTTAGCCTAATACCCTCTATGTCCATCCATGTTGTCACAAATGGCAACTGAGTAATATTTTTTTAATTTTTTTATTACTGAGTAATATTCCATTGTATATATACACTACATCTTTATCCATTCAAGTTGCTTCCATGTATTGTTTATTGTAAGTAATGCTGCAATAAACATGAGGTACATATATTTTTTTGTATTAGGTTTTCATTTTATTTGGGTAAATACCCAGTAGTGGAATTACTGGGTCATATGATATTTCTATTTTTAATTTTTTGAGTAATCTCCCATGTTGTTTTCCACAGTGGTTGCACCAATTTTCATCCCAACCAACAGTACATGAAGGTTCTTTTAGTCCACATCCTCACCAACATTTGTTATTTATTCCCTTTTTGATACTAGCTATTCTGACTTGTTTGAGACAATCTCTCATTACGGTTTTGTTTTGCATTTCTTTGAAGACTAATAATCAGCATTTTTCATTTGTCTGTTAATCATTGTATGTCTTTTTTAAAAAAAATGTCTGTTCAGTTTCCCTGCCCATTTTTAAAGTTAGATTATTTGTTTTTTTGGTGTTGAGTTTTACAGGTTCCTTATATATTTTGGCTATTATCTCACTATTGAACTTATTATTTGCAAACATCATCTCCCATTCAGTAGGTTGCCTTTTCATTTGCTTGATGGTTTTCTTCACTGGGCAAATATTTTTATATTGGTGTAGTCCCAATAGTTTATTTTTTATTTTATTCACTTATTTGAGGATATATATCTAGAAAAATGTTGCTAAGGTTGATGTCAAAGAAATTACTACCTATGTTTTCTTCTAGGAATTTTATGATTTCTGATATCACATTTAGATTTTTAATCCATTTTGAGTTTATTTTTGTGTATGGCAAGAATGTGGCCCAGTATTATTCTTTTGCAGGTAGTTGTCCAGTTTTCCCAGCACCAGTTATTTGAGAGACTGTCTTTGCCTGTTATAGATTCTTACCTCCTTTGTTGTAGATTAATTGACCATATACGCATGGTGTTTTTTCTGGGCTCTCTATTCTGTTCTATTGATCTATATGTCTATTTTTGTGGCAGTACATACTGTCTCATTATATCTCTGTAGTATATCTTGAAATCTGGGATTGTGATACTTCCAGTTTTGTTCTTTCTGAGGATTATTTTGGCTATTTGGCATTTTTTTGTGATTTCATACAAATTTTAGGATTATTTGTTCTAATTCTGTGAAAAATGCTATTGGTTTCCATGGATCACTTTGGATAATATGAACGTTTTAACAATATTTTAAAAAAATATTTTATTTATTTATTTTGACAGGCAGAGATCACAAGTAGGCAGAGAGACAGGCAGATAGAGAGGGGGAAGCAGGCTCCTTGCTGAGCAGAAAGCCCAATGCGGGGCTCAATCCCAGGACCCTGAGATCATGACCTGAGCCGAAAGCAGAGGCCTTAACCCACTGAGCCACCCAGGTCCCCCCATTTTAACAATATCAGTTCTTCCAATCCATAAACATGGTATATCTCTCCATTTGTATGTGTTTTTAATTTCTTTCATCAATGTTTTACACTTTTCAGAGTACAGTTGTTTTATCTTTTTAAGTTTATTTGTATGTATTTTGTCCTTTTTAATGTGATTGTAAATGGAATTGTTTTCATAATTTCTCTTTTTGCTACTTTATTATTGGTGTCTAGAAATGCAACAGATTTCTGTGTATTACTTTCTTATCCTGCATCTACACTGCATCTAATAGCTTTTTTTTGGTGCAGTCTTTGGTGTTTTCTATGTAGAGTATCATGTCATCTGAAAATAGTGACAATTTTTCTTGTTCCTTATCAATTTGGATGCCTTTTATTTCTTCCTCTTGTCTAATTGTTGTGGCTAGGACTTCCAGTACTATGTTGAATAAGAATGGTGAAAATGGAATCCTTCTCTTGTTCCTAATCTCAGAGGAAAAGTTCTCAGAGTTCACTACTGAATATGATGTTGGCTGGGGGTTTTCATGTATGGTCTTTATTATATTGAGTTATGTCTCCTCAAAACCCACTTTGTTGAGAGTCTTTATCACATATGATATGTTGAATTTTGCCAAATGCTTTTTCTGTATCTATTGAGATGATCATATGATTTTTGTCCAACATTCTTTTAAAAATATGGTATATCATGTTGATTGATTTGAGAATATTGAAACACTTCATATCCCTGGAATATATCCTACTTGATTGTGGTACATGATCCTTTTAATGTATTATTGAATGTGCTTGCTAATATTTTGTCAAGGATTTTTGGATCTATGTTCATGTGGGATATTTGCCTGTAGGTTTCTCTTTTCCTCTTTCCTTCCTCCCTCCCTCCCTCCCTCTTTCTACTTTTCTCTTTCTTTCTTTCTTTCTTTCTTTCTTTCTTTCTTTCTTTCTTTCTTTCTTCTTTCATTTCTTCATTCATTTGTTCATCTTTTTGTCCATTTATTCTTTTGGAGTGTATTTGTCTGGTTTTGGTACCAGATAATGATGGCCATGTAGAATATGTTTGGAAGTGTTACTTCCACTTCTATTTTTTGGAATAGTTTGAGGAGACTAGGTAGTAACACTTCTTTAAATGTTTAGTGGAATTCACATGTGAATTCATCTGGGCCTAGACTTTTGTTTGTTTGGAATTTTTATTAAATTAAATTAAATTAAATTAATTAATTAATTAATTAATTTTAAATTTAGAGAGAGTGTGTGAACAGGGGAAGGGCAGAGGAAGAGGGAGAGAAAGAATATTAAGTAGGCTTCATGCCTTGAGTGGAGCCTGTTGTGGGGTTTGATCTCACAACCCTGAGATCATTACCTGAGCCGAAGTCAAGAGTTCGGCACTTAACCAGCTGAGCCATCCAGGAATCCCAGTTTGGCGTTTTTTGATTACCAATTTAATTTTGTGTCTAGAAATTGGTATGTTTCTTCCTGATTCAGTTATAGAAGGTGGTAATATTTCTAGGAATTTACCCATTTCTTCTAGGTTGTCCAATTTGTTGGCATATGATTTTTCATAGTAATCTCTTATAATTCTTTGTATTTCTGTTGTGTTGGTTCTTACTTCTCTTTCATTTCTGATTTTACTTATTTGGGTCCTCTCTCTTTTTTCTTGTTGAGTCTGGCAAAAGTTTTATGAATTTTATCTTCTTTTCAAAGAAACTGCTCTTGTTTTCATTGATCTTTTCTATATTTTTATCTCTATTTCATTCATTTTTCTCTGATCTCTATTCTTTCTTTTCTTCTATTATGGGTTTTGTTTATTGTTTTTCTAGTTCCTTTAGATTCAAGGATGTGAGATTGTTCTTGTTTCTTGAGGTAGGCCTGCCTGTATTAGTATAAATTTCCCTTTTAGAACTGCTTTTACTATGTTCCCAATATTTTAAATTAATATATTTCCATTTTCATTTTATCCACATATATTTTTATTTCCTTTTTGATTTTTTACTGACCCATTGGCTGTTTAGAAACATGTTGCTTAGCCCCCACAGATTCGTGTTTTTCTAGTTTTTTCCTCATAATTAATTTCTAGTTTCATACTGTTGTTGGAAAAGATGTTTGAAATTATTTTAATCTTCTTAAATTCATTGAGACTTGTTTTGTAGCCTAACATGTGATCTATCCTGAAGAATGTTCCTTCTGCCCTTGAAAAGAATATGTACTCTGTTGTTTTTGTTTTTGTTTTGTTTTGTTTTTTAGATGAAATGTTTTGTATGTATCTGTTAAGTCCATCTTGTCTAATGTGTCACTCAAAGATACTCTTTCCTTATTAATTTTTCAATCTGGATGATCTAACCACTGATGTGAATGGGAAGTTAAAGTGGTCTACTCTAATTGCACTACATTCAATTTCTCCCTCTATTTCTGTTAATAATTACTTCAGTGTTGGGTGCATAGATAGTTACAATTACTACGTCCTCTTGTGGATTGATCCCTTTAACATTATACAATGCCTTTCTTTGTCTCCTGTTACAATCTTTGTTTTAAGGTCTATTTTGTCTGCTATAAGTGTGGCTAGCCCAGCTTCCCCCCCACCACTTTCAATTGTATGCAGTATCTTTTTCTGTCTCTTCACTTTTAGATTCTATGTGTCTTTAGGCCTAAAGTGTGTCTCCTATTGGCTTCATATAGATGGGTCTGTTTTTTTCATCCCTTCTGTCTGACCAATGTCTTTTTATTAGAGCATTTAGACTCTGTATGTTTAAAATAATTATTAATGGTTATTTACTATTGCCATTTTGTTAATTGTTTTATTATTGTTTTTGTATTTCTTCTCTGTTCCTTTATCTCTTTCTCTGTTTCTTCATGATTGATGACTTTCTTTAGTGTTATGGTTGCCTTTTGTTCTCTTTATTTTATTTTATTAAAATAAAATAAAACAAAAAGGTTTTTGTTTTATGGTTCCCATGAAGTTCTTATATAATGTCCTATATATATAGCAGTCTATATTAAGTTGATGGTTACATAAGTGTTTTACATTCTAAAACAACTTCATTTTTACTTCCTCCTCCATGTTCAATGTATATGTTGTCATGTTTTACATCTATTTATTTTGTGAATCCCCTTACCTAATTTTTTAAATTTTGCTAACTTTTATTTTAACCTTTATATTAGCTTTATAATTTATTGCTCTAGTGTCTAGAGCAATACTGTATATTTACTTTTAGTATGTTTGCTTTTACTGTATGTTTGCTTTTAATCATGACATTTTTCTTCTCATAATTTTTATATTTCTCATTATGGCTTTTTCTTTTCCCCTTAAAGAAGTCTCTTTAACATTTTTTTTTTTTTTTTGTAAAGTCTGTTTAGTGACAATAAACTCCTTTAACTTATGTTTGTCTGGGATACTCTTTCCTTCTATTATGAACTATGGCCTGCTAGTAAGAGTATTTTTGGCTGTATGTTCTTTCCTTTTAACATTTTGAATATGTCATGTCACTTTCTTCTGGCCTGCAAAATTCAGCTGAAAAATCAACTACTATCCTTATGGAGTATCCTTTATACATAACTAGTTGCTGCCTTTAAGATTCCCTTTTTATCATTACTTTTTTAGGTTCATCTTGTTTGGAACTTTGTGCTTCCTGAAGTTGGATATCTGTTTTGTTTTTGTTTTTTTTTTTTTCCCCAGGACAGGACAATTTTCAGCTATTATTTCTTCACCATAGTTTTAACCCTCTTTCCCTCTTCTCTTTCTTGGATACTTATTATGCAAAGTTTGTTTACTTCATGTTGCCCAAATGATCCCTCAACTTATCTTCATGTTTTTGAAATTCTTTTTTCTCTTTATTATTCAGCATGGGTACTTTCCATTACCATGTTCTCCAGATTCCTGATCTGTTCTTTATCATTCTCTAATCTACTGTTGATTCCCTCTAGTGTACTTTTCATTTCAGTTATTATCTTTTTCAATTTTGATTGGTTCTTTTCTGTATTCCCTGTCTCTCTGTTGAAGTTTTCATTGTGTTTATCCACTCACCTCTGCAGTCTGGTTACCATCTTTACAATTATTACTTTGAACTTTTTATCAGATAGACTGCTTATTCTTGTTTTATCTAGTTCTTTTTCTGAGGTTTTGTCATGGTCTTTCATTTAAAGCACATTCCCCTATCTCTTCATTTTGATGACTTTCTGGGCTTGTTTTAATGAATTTGGTGGAACAGAACTTTTCTTAAACTTAAAGGAATGATTTATGGTGTCCCATATGTTTTTTCTATGGTTGTATTGGCTGTGTGAGCCTGGACTTCAACAGGCTGGAGCTGTGGCTGGCATGGGCTAGGAGTTCTGGTGCACTGTTTTGGGGCCTCCTAATCAGATGGCTATGGGAAGTAGGCATAGTTCAGAACAGTCCTGGGGCTCTCTTCAGATGGCACCCTGGCAGGATAGCTAAAATAAAATCAGGGATCTTGGGGCTCTCCACGCAGACAAAGCCCTAGAAGGACAGCTGAAGGTGAAATAGGTATAAGCTGGGGGGCCAGTGTGTCCTACACAGGTGGTGTCCAGCGGGATGGCTGGAGTTGAGTTGGTCATAGGCCAGGTTTTCCCGGGGTGCTCCACACATGGGGTACCCTCGTGAGTCATCCAGAGCAGATGCAGGCATGGGCTAGGAGGTCCCATGACATTTTGCACTGGTGGTGCCCAGGCAAGTCGTCTGGAACCAAAGTGGTGTGGACCTAAAATGTTCCAGTGTGCCTTGTGTCCATGCCATCTTGTTGAAATGGCTGGAGCTGTAGTGAGCACTGAACAGGTACATCCTGTTATCTGTTGTGCTGGGGACACCTTGGTAGCATGGCTGGGGCTGTTGTGGGCTAGGGGCTTGAGGCTCCCTGAAGTGCTAGGTCCACTGGGCTACCTGGGTCCTGTTTCCATCCTCACTGTTAAGGTGGAAAGGAAACATAAACCCTGGCACTTGCCAGGGCCTCTGATTTAGAGAGAATTCCAACAGCTCCCCTGATGTTTGGCAGAGTTCTAGGGCAGGAATATTTATATTCCTGTTGCTCTTTAAACCACAGTCATTTTTTTTTCTGTGTCCCACGGCATCCAGGGCTGGTAAGGATTAGGGGCCTGGGGCTTGTTGAGGCAGCAGGCCAGCAATGGCACCTAGACCCTGTTCCTGTCTGTGCTATCAAGGTGAAGGGAAAATATAAATTGTGGCACTTGCCTGTCTGCCTACCTGGAGAGAATTCCAGCAGCTTTCCCGTCATTTGGCAGGTTTTAGAGCCATATTTTTTTCTAGTTTCCCTTTTAAACTGTGTCTTTTTTTATGTGCCCCACGGCAGATGAATTGGCTCGGGTCCTCAGCACTCTCCTCTCCACTGCAATTTACAGCATGGAAGGTGGGTGTTCCCTTTGTTACCGTGTCTCCAACTCTTTTGCTGTACTCTTCTATGTGGTCTATCTTTTATTGTGCAGAAACTGCTCAGCCAGCCCTTAGGTCTTTAGGAGGAATTGTTCTATAATTGGGAGTAGATTTGGCATGTCCATGAAGGAGGTGAGTTCAGGGTCTTTCTAGGCTACCATCTTGGGCATTCTTTCTGTATTAGACAATTTTTTTTTCCACAGAGGACTCTTCTTCTGTGATGATTGTACTTAATATGAAGACTTTATGTAACCATAATATTCAAATTATTTAGATTAAATCTACTTTGGTGCTATTTTTCATATTAGCATCACAGCCATATTGAACTATATCCAATTCATATTTTCCATTATTTTCTTTCCTTTCAAATTACTTAATTTCTCTATAAATTTTGAATATTCCTAATGCTTAATATTTCCAAGTATTAGATATTTGATGTATGTGCTATAGTTCCTGATAACTTACTCAAATGTTTATAAATTGTTAACAAGAGCCCTTTGCAATCATTTGATATGTATTATACTTTCCAAAATATAATCCTCAAGAGTTATATTTAAACTTTTAGTGCTATTTATACAGCAGTTTTATATTAAATTGTAAATAGTAATTTAAGTTTATATGGGCACTTTGACATAGACCGTGGAGAGGATCTACCATAGGGAGAAAGATTTGGGTCCCAGATTTTTTAAGACAAAAGTTATCAATGTTAGTGGTATATTAAAATTCCCTAGTCAAATTTTAAGAGAAAACAGAATGCTACCTCTGATCAACCAAATAAGAATCTCTGGGAGAAGCACTATGTACTGAAATTTTAAAGAATAAGTAAAATTGAAAATAACCAGAAAAATTCCCAAACGGTTTAGATGATAAATGAGAACTACTCTAGGAATTACCATTCTCTCTCTTTCACAGGAATTTCAGAATAGAAATTCCTCTCTCACAGCAGATAAACTACTGGGTGGTGATAGTTATAATATGATCCTCTTTTTTCTTCTTTTTACAGATTTTGAGCAACTTTTAGTTAAGCTGCCATAAAGTAAATAGTAAAATAGTTATTGGGGAATAAACTAATAAGTAGATAGAGGTATTCAGATAAATAGAAATTCTCACCGGTCAAAGATCTTTTTGCAAAATTAGGACATCTCCTCTACCAAAATATCTGAGAGAGTGAAGCAGTGGAGCTGGTCGTCTTGATTTTTTAACATGTGCATTTACCCTTACCAATTTTATCTGTCTTCCAGACTGTTCCGTTCAAGATGGGTAAAATATTTTAGAATTTAGTGAGTAGTTCTCAAATGTCATGTTAGTGCTTCAAAAAGTGTAAAATTTTATATAAATATGAATTATGATTATCCATGACAGATATAGTATTAGGATGAATATATATTTACTAATCACTGGCAATTTTTAATCTACAAAAATGGGAGCTTTATGTGAATCAAACTTACACAATTTTGACGAGAACATTGCAATAAAGACTGACCTCCTATCTCTCCATAATTTCCTTGACAACATAATTAAAAATAGAAGTTGATTGTAAAACAGACAACATTGAGACAGGTTTGTTTATATAGGGTCATTTATTCTTGCTGAAAGCAACAGCTGCTTTGCAATTATCTAAAATAGTAACAATATTTATCAAAGGTATTCTGCAAATCACTAGTCCAGGAGGACATTATATGAAGAAAGAGAGGAAAGAAGGAAAGAAAGAAAACAAAGTGAGAGAGAAGAAAGGAGGAAGGGGATTTGGGATCAATAAATGGAAAAATTCTATACACTATAGGTTTCTGTCATACTGTACATAGGTATGTTAAATATCTACAATGATTTTTAGGGAAGAAACTTCTTTAATCTAACATTTCCCACACTGTTCAATCTAACTTTGAGCTACAAATCCTTTTATATGCAACAATTGTTAACAGTCTGACAAAAAATGTTTTAATAAAGGGAAATTTCTGACACAATACCAAAATAGCATTCTGTGAGAGATATTGCATTTTGATTCATGTTCATTGTGATAAGTGTTTAGGGTATTGGGTTATGATCTCCTTAATAAAGATTACCTATTTGTGAATTCAAATCCCTTTTAGTTACTTTGTAGCAAAGGAAGTTGTTCATAAAGTTGTAGGGCACATTTGTCTTTCTGTGTGAGAGTCCAGCCTCTGAATCCTAGTGAGGCTAGGTAAGAGTCAGAGATGCTATCTCATACACAAAATAGATGGTGGCTTTCTTGCCTGATGCTTGACTTCTTTGCAGCCAGAATTTGGATGCACAACTTAAGACTGCCAATCAGATGAACCTGTCAGGCTTGACTCAGCAGTATATTCTCAAGGAAGTAGATCTAAAAAATATGACAGAAAGAAATAGTGAGCAGTGCATTCAGTGGTGGTAACAGTATTTGCAACAGCATCCTATGTTCCATCTGCTGTCTTTAGTTGTGCAAGTAGAGGCATTTAGCTACAGTGTCCTCTTCTCAGGCAAGTTCTACAGCATAATTTTAAGCATCATTACTGTCTGACTATCCCCAGATGTGGCCCATCCTTCTGGGTGATTCATGAACTACCTAATATCCTTTAAACAAATTTTTCTTCTGCTTAAATCAGCTTTAATTGGTTTCTCTTGTTTGTGACTTAAAATCCAGACTGATACTGTGGGCTTAATCTTACTAATGAGATAAAAATGAAATGTTAACTGTGTGAAGGAGTTATAATTCTTCTATATTCCTGAGTTAGTTGGTTGTTGGGAAGAATATTATGGAGTTCTACAGACGAGATAATTTTCAGAAGCATGAAGGAGGCAACTTGCAGGTAAGGTCAGCATGGGTGGTAATGTGCTAGAATTTAGTAATGAGACAGGGCATTTCTTCAGAACAGAAAAACAATACACCTTCTGTTTATAATTTATGGCATAATTTAATCTCGTGTTTTCTTCATTTGGTTACTATCATTTCTCCCTTTTTATTTGCCTGAATTTAATTGCCTTATAAAAGATTTGCTATCATACCAGATTGCTCTGAGGTTAATAGTTTAAAAGCTTTCTTCAATGTGCAACAGAAGATAGCCTGGTGCAGAAAACATGTGACAGACAATAGTGTTGCAATGTCTGAAAACAAAATGAAATGATCTTTGACAGGATTATACTAGATCTTTCTGTGATTATAATAATAATTCTTTATATTTGCAAAAATTCTACAGTTTTCAAAGCTCTGCCAATATATTATCATATCCAAGGCCCAGTCTATCAAACCCAAAGCTCTTAATTTTATTTTAATCATTTTGATGGGAATCTATTTTCAACTAGATACAAATTTATTAAACAAGGAAATATTGCATATAATATAAACTTTTACTATAACTTTGCATTATTACTATGAATGTGGATGAGGGAATAGTTTCAGAAACATTAACTTCAAATCAACTTACAGAGCACCTGCTGTGCACCCAGCATTATGCTAGGTATAAGGATATAAAAATAAATAAGAGATGGTTCTTGGCTTCAAAGAGGTGGTGGTAGTTATTAAAATTCAGGAAAGTAAGTATGATGAAGAGCCTTAATATCAGATGTGTAATTATACTCTTCCAACTTTTTTAGTGTTCTCATGAAGACCAAGTTTGGAAGGGCAAGATTTAGTGCAGAGGGTAGTTAGCATTATAATCACAAATCTGCTACTACTGATGCAGTAAATGGTCACACAGATGTAAGTGTGGGAGGCCATGTGCTGAAGTAGAAAGAGGGGACTCTCAGAAAGATAAAATCTTGAGTTCAAATCAACCCTAGGGAACAACCCGTATGGATATGGGCAAGCCTCCTAACTTGTCTGAGTTCCTGTTTCCTGGTTGGCAAATCTAGAAAAATACCTACCTTGAAAGGCTGCATGGTGAATTAAGGGGAATATTGGCTAATCAAGTAGTATAGAATTTTAATTATTTCACAAAGGATCCATCCAAGTTTACAATCTTGTGAGAAAATTAGTCTACTGCAGTGCTTGGCACATAATCAACATTCAGTATGTATTTGATGACAAAAGATGAATATATTTGAGTTTAACTTTGAGGTAGGTAGGGCAGGTATTATTATCTCAAATGTTAATATTGTTCACACTAGAATCATCTTTAC
The DNA here is from genome assembly GCF_010015895.1 of Lontra canadensis. Taxonomy (NCBI): domain Eukaryota; kingdom Metazoa; phylum Chordata; class Mammalia; order Carnivora; family Mustelidae; genus Lontra; species Lontra canadensis. The sequence goes on along the minus strand of NW_022631017.1, from coordinate 1,105,959 downwards.
TTTAGATAATAGAAACCATATTTACATATCAATTTATTTAAAATGGAGGTGATAATGACATTCTGAACAGAAAAAGAGCTTCATCTCTAAATTACTTGTATCATTTATGTTTTGGGTACTCTTCCATTTGTATACAAATAGTAATCAAATAAATGAAGACTTTAAATGGAAAAAAAAATAACAGCTTTCAGCCTATGGTATGGACTGTTACTATTGAATAATGATAAAAAAAGTAAAGCAAGTTACTGAACGCTTTCTATGTGAACATCTTACTTAATCACAAAGATACAGTTTCTAAATATTTATATATGAATTTGAAAATATGTGAGCAGCTCCCTTGATAGAGTGGACATCTGCATTCCACCCATCATTTTATAATGAATCCACAAATTTAAAACAACTTTTAGAAATATACTCAAATGCCCTTTGTGAATGCAGAATTCCAATATACATGCTTTTTGATTTTCTGAATCATTATACTCAAGAGAGTAAGAAACTATATAGAGACTTAACACTCAAACATCTGCTTAAGAGCTGTGTCAATGCATATGTAGTCAGTCTCCAGTTTACCATCATATCTCCAGTTTTGCTGCAATGTGATTCATTTGTAATGGCCAAAGGACAGACATGGGTAGGCATGTCAGTGGGGCAGGGTAGGAGTGAAATACTCAGATATATAAAAGATAGTGTGTGTAAAACAGAGTGAGTTGAAAGTTACTTAGGTTAGGTACAAACCACCTGCATAACGTACCATAGCAGGGTAGGGACCAGAGTGAGAAGTCTGAACCTGGCTTTAGTAGAAGCCTATCTGATAAAGCTGAGCACATTAGCAGAGATAGCACCTTGTACTGGTCCTGAATTTCTGAGGAACCAAAGACCTGCCTTCATGGTTGTGATTCTTCTTAACTTCCATAATGTATTCCTATTATTTGGATATTTACCGGCATGATATGTTCCAAGTTGTTTGAATCTTGGATCTCATTCTCTCAGTGAACAGCATTGCTATATATGAAAGATAGGCTCCTGGATTGGGCATATATAAGTACCTAGTACAATATCATCAAACAGTAGAATATCCATTAAATGCTAATTTCCCTTCCCTTCAAAGTCTTTTTCCACAACACCCTGACATCATCTTCCTTGTGAAAAGCTTGCTCATTTTTCCTGTTTCAAGGTCAACATCCTGTCCTCACAAACCCTGTTTGATTCCCTAGGGGAATTCTGGCATTGGCCAAATACTTTGTATTTCCCTTATCACACAAAACCAATCATCTTAAATTATAGATATAGGGAAATATTAGGGGAGGGAGAAAACACTAACTGCATAAATATTTTTTAGGCTATCAGGGAATGTTACCATGAGTCTGTTTATTGATGATAACATGGAAGAAATGGTTACAAAAAAGTTTAATTGTTCAGAGGACTAGGATTAAGATTATATAACAAAAAGGGGTTCATAAAAATCATCCCTCAAACTCTAGGGAAATACCCACCATGAGCAGGGAATTCCTGGTTAGAAAGTCAGGTATCCTACTGAAAGTCTGTACCAGAGACAGTGGGTAATGACATGCAGATATTCTCTGACCCAATCTCCTTTCCAGCCATTATCACTTAACTCTGTGTTACTTATTTGAAGTATTTATCCTTCTCAGATATTTTCTTGTCTATTTCTTAATTCATTTACTATATATAGTCATTGTGTGTTCTATAAGCTCCATATAGTCAGGAATCTTGTTTCATTAACCATAATCTTACCAGGACCCAGAAAAATATCTGGCATGCACTAGCTGTTGGTTGAACTAGGGAATTAACGACTACATGAGTGAGCAGCACTGAAATTTTGCAGGGGAAAAGGAAAACTTGGGGGCCTAGTGTTCCCAGGATTTTTCTTTTTATTATTCATTTATACTGAAATTTTTTCATCTATGATTTTTTTTTTTTTTCCCCAGGCTTCCCCTCCCTCCCACAGATTGGGAGAGCAGGTTTTGTTCCTGGCATCAGTAACTCAATCCTTATTACTCCATAAATAATGTAGATGAAATATGTTACTCCTTAAATTACTCTAAGAAATTATTGGTATCTTGATGTTTACACACCTCTGCAATGTTATGAATTCTTGAGTTCAAATCTAGCAGGGAAACAAGCTAACTTCATAACCATGAACCTGATTCTATTTGTCTTTGTTTCTATGCCTTACACATAGACAACACTCAATAAATGTTTAAAGACTAAAAAAAATGGGCTAAATGATTCAACTACACTTAGCCACAATCGATAGCACCAATTTTCAAGGAAATGCATTAAAGTGATTTTGTATTATAGAAAACACCTCCTTGACCTTGAACATGTGGTGGCACCTTCCTAGCTACAGTAGTGGGTACTCTCAGGTTAGTGAAACATGGAGGAGCAACATGCCTCATGTTAGGGGGAGAAAGGTGGTTTAGGCCTCGTTACTCAAAGTATGGTCTGCATCACCTGGAAGCTTTTTGAGGATGCAGAATCCCAACTACATCCCGGGACTTCTCAGTTGGACTCTGTTTTTATCAAGATACTCAAGTGATTTGCATGCACATTTAAATTTGAAAAGCAAGGATTTAGGAGAGGCAGCTCAACAACTATGTTATCTCAGACATCATTAATATCTTAAATACCTGCATCTGTACAAGACCTTTTAGATAGCTATATATTGGTAGACAGTAAAATTCTTCTTCAATTACTCTGAGGAGTAAAACTTCCTCCAAAATCCTATTTGCATATTCATCAATTTTCAGAAAACACACTCAATACAGTGTTTTGAATTAATCAATTCAGTGCTTAAATGATGAAATTTGCAGTCTCATTAAAGCATGATAAACAGCTGCTCCCTTTCATTTCTGCCTCCACTAAAGGAGACTTAGAAATACTCACCGGAAACTCATCACTTCTCTGCTTCTTGGCAAAAAAAATCCTTATCCAGGAGCTGGCACAACTTCCATGTTGAAAGAAGCACTGGATTTTACATCTAGACACATCTGCTTTAATCTGTGCTTGAAATAAAGGAGAACGTAAGCATCTTTTATTAATCTTTCTCATCTCATCACTTCTACAGCAGTTAGAGTCTAGGTCACAAAATTAACATCACGTGGTAGAATGCTTTGCACTCTAAGATGTTTCACAATTAAATTGTAACAATGTCAAAGCAGTAATATAGATAATATGTACAATTGACATTCAATAAAGAAATTTCAATTGCCTGGGTAGTCAAAAAAACTATGTAGAGAAGAGAAGTAGAGAAGGTTAGTATCAAACTTGGTACTGAGGGATAAGGATGGTGGACAGAAAGGACATGAAAAAGTAATACCAATAACAAAGATATGAAGAAAGGATGAATAGCAAGTTCAATTTGTGAGGAAACATGTCTGTGATGTGTAATGATGAGACTCACAATTGGAAATGTTGACCAAAACAGACTGCCATTCATTCCAAGTTAAATTTGAATATTTCCTGCAGTAAATACACTTTGAGTAAGTAACAAAATGGAAAAAAGAAAAAGGGCCTAAGGAAGAATTTTAATCAAGAAAGGTACACAGCAGGCAAGTTTAGTCCTTATGTTGGTCTTGCAGTGTTGGGTCTTAATAAATGATTGCTGAATAGCAAATGAATGAATATACAGTGTTTCATGTACTTTTCAGGAAAAGAAATTAATTTCTGAGGTCAATGAACTTCTCTGCAAATTGTTGATGTGTTTCGCAATTTTTAAAAGGGTGTTAGCAATTGATAGAAAGTCAATAACAGAGACAACAAATGTAAATGCAGTATATACATACTTGTCTGAACATGGCTATAAGTGGGACTCTGTTACATGCTTGACTAATAACCAAGGGTGAATCATAGGCCAGTTTTCCAAGATCAGTTTCTCAGAGTATTATCCCTCTTGTCTCCCTATATCATAAAACTAGACTTTAAGACAACCTGAGACATTTTTCAACAGTCACTCTGATAGTTCTCTGCAGATGTTAGCAGAACTGCTACAGAATTACTATGTCAAAACTTCCATATGAAACAGTCATTTGTAAAATTATTATGATGATTCAGACACGTCCTGGGACAGCATTGATGTTCTTAGGGGAACTCTATTTGACAGATGTTTGTTTAGGACCAAAAAGAGTAGGAAGGTGATTTGGGCTACTGGCCCTGAAACCATAATAGGTCCCTTTGATAGAACTGTAGAGTAAATAAAGAGGCTCCTCTCCTTTAGGGAAGCTTCGTGTCAGAGGGGAGAGCAGGCTCCATCCATGTAATCTAAGTTTTTCTTCATTTCCACAATTTGAGATTATGGTAAACTCATAGGAGAAGAGGTGGAAGAGTAGGATGCAGCATATTGTTTTAATAGCCCATCCTCTCATGTCTGGATAGAACTATCCAGAAGGCAGGCTAGTAATCAAGAGGAGATAGAAAATAAAACCTATGGGTAGGGGAGTGAAAAGTCTAATGTTATAACCTAATTTGTATTTATTAAATTATCTGAATCATTAAATTTGGACTATTGGAAAATCAAGAGTTATAATGAGTCAACAACTCAATCACTGTAAACAATTTTGAACACCTAGAATGAGTTCAAACAATCCAGTTAATTTTCTTCCATTTGTTTCATATACTCAGTGGTATTATGTGTTCTTAGTGTAGGGATTATATCCAACAATACTGAGATCTTTCCGTGAGAAGCACATAATACATATATGTTAATTTATAAGGTGAGTAAGGGCTAAATATTCCCATGGATAATAGAGAAACTGGGATTTCTCAGTGCTGAATTGTGTTTTCCATCAGCCCACTGTGAATGAAGCTGAATCTTAAGATGAAAATTCAACAAAGATTGGTATACTGAAAAGGGATCTTAGAGGCTCCCTAGAATAACTTTCTTTTTAGTGCATGTATCTCCTATGTTTTACATGTATGCACTCTGACTTGTGATTCTCGCAAGTCTGACTTCATGCTTGGTTAAAATACAAAGTCCTTGTAGTAGTGGGATCTGAGAAGCTTCTAAAATTTGCCCCTTTAGGATACAGATGTATTGAGCTGATGAGGAGTTTTTAATTTCTATATGCAGAGCCATTAGGGAAATGACAGGAGAAATAAGAGAATAAATCTGTTACCACCAACTGATCCCTAGAATTACTAGATTTCTTCTTATGTAAATTGAGGACTTTGGCTAGAAGACAATTGAATATTAATCTTGTTGCACATTAGAATCACCTGGAAGACTTTAAGCATTTATCAAGGTTTAGTGGTTATCCTCAGATATTTTCATTTAACTGCTCTGAGATGTTCCTGGGCATCTGTAAGTTTGATTTTTTCTAATATGATTTTTCTAATATGCCACTGGAATTGGGAGACCCTGAAGGTGGTCTGCAGTTCTAACATTTCAAGTATCTCAAAGACAACAGGCCTGGTAAATTCCTAAGTTTGAGGCATTATAACTTTAATCATCTGTTGTTACTCTTGTGAGGGATTCCCACATGCCTAATAATGCAAGAATTCACTCTATGGTGCTCTAGCTATGGGGACTTATGACATTTCCAGTGAGTCTAATCAGCTCCAAAAGAAGAAATCATGCTCTTTGTTGATATCAAATTTCACCATGAGTGTGAGTCTCTGAGCATTTCTTCCAATTTTAGCTAATATTATGATAATTTTAAAGATTATATAAATAAGAATTGGTTATTTTTCAAAAGTTGGATAAAATTAGTTCCTTTCTATAATATTCCTCCTGCAAAAAGACCGAGAAATATTTGTTGGTAGAAAATTCTATAAAGACAAATCTTTTATAGCATCTATAAATCCTTGCAAAAACACTACAAATGATAAAATAATTCCAGTGGGTTTTTGTCACATGAAGATACAAGTTAGAACTTATAAAGCCATTGTTGGCCACAAGAAATTGTTATAAATATGTTTGTCTGTAAATTGCTGAGGAAATATAAAAATGTATTATTATTTTGGATTCTGTTTTTTGGAAACATTTTGGGAACTGGAAATTTAATTAGCTGACTGACTGGATTTAAAGGTGACTGGCAAGAACCATCCTTCACAAACTACAGTTTCAAAAAGCTTTAGTTTGATCTAAGTAAACTCTTAGAGGATTTGTTCCTGATTGAATTTGTAGGACCAAGGCTTATACATTTTTCTCACTGTTGGTCCTCATGTTTTACTGCAGTTAATCATTCCTGGAAGTCTAGGGCTTAAGTGAGAATTTATGTGCATCTTTTGTTTTGAAGAGCTTTGGTACTCTGCCACATAAGGCCTCGCTTAGAGTAGCTTCAGTTTAGAGTAGGATAAATGCTTCTCACAGGTGAGCATTTCCTATAGTTCCATGACCATGTTGTCCCATGAGAGACTGTGTTCTTAGCAGAGGCTAAAATTATTCTCTCCTAGACTCAAACAACAAAAAATGCTGACAGGAGGAAAGCTAGAGCAAGAAGTATTAGATGAGGAAGAAAAAGGACTTAGATAATGGGAATGTCAGAAGTCACTTTCAGGGTTAGTCTTGGCTCTGTATTCAGTACAATGTCTGGTACCCAATTATCATCAACCTGGAGTGTTTCTTCTATATTGGGTATTGAGCTATATACTTTCCCTGAATTATTTATTCCTCATCACAACTGTATGTGGCTTTCTGCACCCCTTTAGGCCCAAGGACCATAGATTTTGCCTTAAGAATTCCTTCTTTAGAGGGTCTTCTGGCTTCCTTTTAGCAGTCTTTTTCTTCTAGTCAAGGGGATGAGTCTATCTGGAGCCCTCCCCTTCTCTGGATTATGTTCCAGGTCTTTGTGACTGTGGCATTCCTTGTCTGGATGGTCTGAAGTTCACTTCCCAGGACAATGCAGGCCTCATTCCCAAGGATAGGTCACAACTATAAAAACAAAATCTGAAGGGAGGCAAGCAGAGCTGGTATGGAGCCCCATGTTGTGAGGAAACAATTTACCTTCAATCTTGTTGCTCAGTCAGCCTCAATATATTGTTTCCATTTCAAAGCTTAAGAGAACTACTTCAGCTCTAGATATCCTATTCTCATTTCAGCCAGGGAGAAGAAGAAATGAATGAAAAAACCCATCTTCTTCCTTCAAGGACACTTACAAAACTCTCCTTACATCTCATTAGCCATAATTTGTGTGTTTGTGTGTGTGTCTGAGTAAGAGAAAGAGAAATAGAGACAGACAGACAGGCAGAGACTGAAGGAGGAGAAAAAGGTTTTGTTAAATGTATAGTTATTTTGTGTTGTCTGGCACATTTATTGAAGTGACATACATTTATTCAAATTTTGTATTTTCATTATGTACTATTTGTCATGTTTTACTCCTCTCTCCCCTCAGAATCATTCCTTTCTTCTTCTTTTTTTTTTTTGATTGCATGACTTTTTTTTCTAAATTGCATTTTTCTCTCCACTCTATAAGGATTTCTATTCTTTTAGTGGTTACTATCAACATTCAAATGAATATTTAATAAAGTCAACCTCCTTGTATGGCACTGGAGTAATATAAAGAGATAGGATGACTTTAATTCTTAGTATTCCTCTTCTCTGAGGGTGAAACAAACACATTGACAGGAAGAAAACTAGAGCTAGAATCACTGAAAGAGGAGGAGGGGAATATCTTGAATAATGGAGAGAATGACATTCAGGAGCCTGGGTACTTGGGACAGTATAAGCAACTGTGGTCTGCTATTTTAACTCAGCTTTATTATAAACCCAAACCAATTATTATTAATTTTTACACCACTAATTTATCTTTAGATGTACATGCATGATTATTCTTTTTGCTCACCAGTCTCAATTCTTTTTAAGATATTCTTTCTGGAATATATATATTTTTTCTTCTTCTTCTACTAGGTCCTTTAGAAGTTCTTGAATTAAATTTTTTTTTTTTTTTTTTTGGTCTGAAAATGTTTTTGTTTTCATTCTTGAAAATAGATATTCTGAGAGACCAATATAACTGGACACTTGTTTCCTCTCTGAATTTTGAAGATAAGTTTTACTCTTGTTGCCATTGTTTCTCTTTCTCATTGAGAATTTGTTATTCTAATCATGCTTTTGTTAATTTTTTTTTTTTTTTTTTTTTTTTGCAGCTGCTGTTAAGATCTTTGGTACTTTGCAATTTCACCATGATTTGTTTAGATAAGAATTATTTTAATTTTTGTTGTTTGGAATTCTTTGCCTTCCAAATGTTGTTATTCAACACTTAATGCTAGGAAATTACCAGGTATTATCTCTCTAACTATTACTTCTATGTAATTGTTTTATTATTTCTTCCTGGTATCTATTTAAAAAACATTTTGGATCTTCTCACTTTATTCTCCATGTCTCTTAACATTTTCCTTCATATGTTTTGTTTATTTCTGTGCTGCATTTCATGTAACTTCTGATCTTTCTCCCATTCACTGATTCTGTTCAGCCCTGTCAAACTGCTATTTAATACCTCATTAAATTGTTAATTTTAATTATATTGACTTTTTAATAACTTTTCCCTAGTTTTTTATTAAATATATCTAATTTCCCTTTTTATTTTCTGTTAATCTTTTTATCTTAATATATTTTCAATTCTGTCTTATTTTCCTAAATTTCTAAGCATATCTCTTCAGTGTTCTTTTTTGAACATTTTCAGTATCTGAACTTTTGTAATTCTTGTAATGTTATTTCTTATTCTTTTCACTTGTAGTAGTTTGTTTTCCTTTGTGTTTGGCATATTTTTTATTGAGAGCCCATATATGTTGACATTGTGTGTTGAGTATGTATTTTTCCAGGTAGATTTTTGGATTGCCTCTTCAAAGTAACTGGGTAAAAAAAGATTTAGATCTAATACAAATTGCAATTCTTGGCTTATGTATTTTGAACTGAACAAATATAGTAGATTTAGATTGCAAAATATTTGAAGGCCAGTCTTGACCACATAGTCTCAATGAAGGTCTTATTTACAAAAAGACTCCATTTAGTTTTAAAGCTAAGTTAAACATGATACCTCATTAATGTTACTATTTACCTCTACAGAGTGTCTTTTTCTGCTATAGCTATTATTGGATGTAATTTGTTCAACTCCTTGTTTTTGAAGCTGGGGGCAATGTGAGATCTACACATACTCCCACATTAATTTTCAGTTCCAGTGCTGGCTTAAATCTATGGTCCTCAATTCCTGATCACACCTAACTTGAGTCATTTCCTTGATTTTGTGTAAGTTCATCTAGTAGTTTGAAAGAGCATTTTGAATTATTTTGTTAGATGTTCTATAGCAAGAGAATTTGACAATTTCTAGGCCATTGTAATTTTGGAAACAGAAGACTCATATTAAACCATAGGAAATTGTTCTATTTTCAGTTGGAATGCCTTTAAAAAAGAATTTAAAATATCACCAGGCTCAAATAAAATTCCATGATTTTCAGGATGTTTATGTTATATAAGGGTCAGACAATGATTTTAGGTATGATTAGGTATCATCAACAATATGGTTATGATAAAAACCCATCTGAAACAAGGCTGCCTTGCTCTTTCACTTAGTAGATGTGTAAGTTTTGGTAGATTTTTAAATATTTTTGAGGCTCAGTTTTCTCCTTAAAAGAAGGTTGGTCTGAATAATAACCTCTTAAGGTTTCTCTGCAGAATGAACATATTGGTACATGTAAAACATTTTGAGAAATGCCTAGTAGAAGGTAAAACTAAAAAAAAAAAATCTGGTTATTACTATCATGATAGGTATTGGTGATAACAATTAGCAGATTGAAAATGAAGTAGTTCAGAACAGGTCTCTGGCATGTGTACTTTATTTAGCTAAAGACAATCAAGACCTGCAGACCTAAGAAAAATTTTTACCTTTCCCTTAAACTACCGAAAGTAATTTAGATAGGGGACCTAGCCCAGAGGGAGTGCTACTGCCAGGAGATAACTTTTTATCTAAGTGACTTATCTGACAGACATCTAATTACCAAACATCTGCTCTTCTGATCATGCTGTGAATCACCTCTCTTTTGAAGTCCCAGGCCCTTACTCCATTCCTTAGCTAAGGATGGCATATAATTTCCACTTGTCCAGCTTGTTTTTGGGTCTCATATTCTTATGGGTCTCCTATATATGTGTAATTGAATTGATTTTTCTCTTTTAATCTGTCTTATGCTAATTTGATCTTTAGACCAGCCGAAGAGTCTAAAAAGGTAGAAGAAATTTTTTGTCTTCCCCAACACAAATTAATCACATAATCAATAGCATTGGAAAAAAAAAAAAAGAGTAATGATAGGCAACATCATTTAATATTTGGGCTCACAGGGGCACCTGGGTGGCTCAGTGGGTTAAGCCTCTGCCTTCAGCCCAGGTCATGATCTCAGGATCCTGGGATCAAGTCCTGCACAGGGCTCTCTGCTGAGCAGGGAGCCTGCTTCCCCCTCCCCCACCCCCACCTGCCTCTCTGCCTACTTGTGATTTCTCTCTCCCTGTCAAATAAACAAATAAAATTAAAAAATATATTTGGGCTCATATATTTCAGACTTTATTTAAAATGAACTGAGTTGTAAAGCTTTCAACAAATGAACAAAAGACAGATTTAAGAGGTTTTTACTTTTTTATTTTTATTTATTTATTTTTTTGAGATTTTATTTATTTATTTGACAGAGAGAGAGAAATCACAAGTAGGCAGAGGCAGGAGGAAGCAGGCTCCCCACCAAACAGAAAGCCTGATGTGGGGCTCAATCCCAGGACCCTGAGATCGTGACCTGAGCGGAAGGCAGAAGCTTAACCCACTGAGCAACCCAGGTGCCCCTAGATTTAAGAGTTTTTAAAAACAAGGCTTGAGTTAGGGTGTTCCTTTAAATATACCTCTAAGCAAATATAAGAGAAATTGATCTTAAAAAGCATATAAATTTAACATACGTTTTGGTTAAATGGCATCCCAGATATAACCTGACTATAAATGGTATTGCATTAATTTAGGTTAAACACTCAAAAGTGGTTTTGACATAAATTTGATCACCATTGGGGGGCCTGAGTGGCTCAGTCGGTTAGGTGTCTGCCTTTGGTTCAGGTCATGATTCCAGGACCCTACGATCAAGCCCCACATAAGACTTTCTGTTCAGCAGGGAGCCTGCTTCTCTGTCTCCCCACTGCTCATTCTCTCTCTTGCTATTTCTTAAATAAACAAAATACTTAAAAAAAAAATGATCATCATTTTGGAAAAATCCAGAGTTTGTAACAAATGGCTGCTGCTTTTAGAATGTATTTTCTATTAATATTTATTTATCTTCTTTAAAAAACATTAATATTTTATAGGCAAAGAGTAGTTCTTATCTCCAGTATTTCAAAAGTAGGTGTTTTCTGCTATAAATATGTTGTTAAAATTATATTTAACCTCTTTTTCCAAACCGCAGAAGAGAAACAGCCTGAATTAATATTAGTCCATGTAAAAATATGCATTGCAGTTTTGCTGAAAAAGAATTTAAATTCTTCCCCTCTGGAGGAATATGTAATGCACCATTTGTTATTCAGTGCACCTTAGGACATTCATGTTTGAAACTTCATAGAAGAAATATTTAGGTTAGGCATTTTGTTTGGTGAAAGGATTCTTTGGAAATAAAATAAGTCCTTCTCTAATGTGAGATACAGGAATTTACTTTTTTATATGCCTATTCCTCAAGACTGATATTTTGTTTTAGGCTTGTAACAATCTTGAATCCCTCATGTTAGACATAGTTATAAAAAAGATGGAATTGAGTGTTATAGACTTAAAAGCAGAAGTAAAGAAAATGAGAGATTAGGAGTACAGATTTTCCCAGTGTGTCGTTTGAAGTAAAAAGAAACTGTAACAAATAAAATTAGCTTTATAATTCTGAAAAGGGATAGAATTTGTCACCCCAAAATATACCTCTTTGGCATAAGGATTATTTTAAGGAATTTTAAGGAGATAGCAGACATAGGAAAAGCTCTGAAAAGCTAGTAAAAATTAACTGATAAGTAAAAGATATTTACATTTAAAAGGAAAATTTCCATTTGTAACAGGGTCTCAGGCTCAGTACCAAGAAGAGGATGACCAAATCTCTAGAAACTCTTATCAGTGGATAAGGCACGACTTAAATCAGCATAACTGTACCTTTATTCACTGTGCTTTTCCTAGTACCTTTCATAACTGCATCCTTTCCCCAACATCTTTCTTTTGCCGTAGCAGAAGATGATATCTGAGGTGGTGCTTGCATCATTTCAGAGAGTTACTCAGTATTTTTTGGTTTGTTTTATTTTTAATGCATAAATGACATATAACATTACATTTATTTCTCGTGTACAAAATAATGATTGATATTTTTATATGGTACAAAATTGTCACCACAATAAGTCTAGTTACCATTTGTCACCATACAAAGTTACAGTATTTTTCTTGTGATGAGAACTTTTTAGGATTTACTTTTCCGGCAACTTTCAAATAATGCACTACAATATTATTATTATAGTAACCACGGCATACATTAATTATATCCTTATGACTTATTTATTTTATAATGAGAAATTTGTACCTTTGACCCCCCTCACCCATTTTGCCTATTTCCCAATCATCTGTCTTACCTGGCAACCACAGTTCTGTTTTTTTGTATCTGTAAGTTTTGTTTTGTTCATTTGTTTATTTATTTATCTAGCTTCCACGTTTAAATAAAATCTTATGGTATTTATCTTTCTCTATTTCACTTAGCCTAATACTTTCAAGGTCTATACATATTGTTGTGAATGCCAAAACTTCATTAATTTTTATGGCTGAGTAATATCCATTGTAGATATATCATATCTTCTTTATCCATATGTCCATCAATGCACACTTTAATTTTTTCCATATCTTGGCTATTATACATTATGCTTGAATGAACATAGGGGTGTATATATTTTTTAAAAATAGTTTTCATATCCTTTGCATAAATACCCAGAAGTGGAATTGCTGGATCATATCCTAGTTTATATTAAAAAATTTAAGGGGTCTCCATTCTGGTTTCTAAAATGGCTGCACCAATTTACAGTCCCATGAAAAGATTCCCTCTCAAGTACTAGTTATTCCTTGTCTTTTGTTTGTTTGTTTGTTTAAGATCAGAGAGAATCCCAAGCAGTTCCACACCCAGCATGGAGCCTGATGCAGAGCTTGATCCTACAACCTGCGAACAGGAGCTGAGCCAAAATCAAAAGTGGGATGATTAACCAACTGAGCCATCCAGGTGCCCCTCCTTGTCTTTTTTATAATAGCCATTCTAACAGATGTGAAGTGATATCATTTATTGTGGTTTTGATTTCATTTCTCTGATAATTAGTGATGAGTATTTTTTATGTATCTGCTGGCCTTCTGTATGTCTTCTTTGGAAAAATGTCTATACAGATCCTCTGCCTATTTTGTAATTGGGTCTTTTCTTTCTTTCTTTCTTTCTTTCTTTCTTTCTTTCTTTCTTTCTTTCTTTCCTTTCTTGCTATTGAGTTATATGTGTTTTTATATATTTTGAATATTAACCCCCTATCAGATATATGATTTGCAAATATTTTCTTCCATTCAGTAGAATGCCTTTTCATTTTGGTGTTGGTTTTCCTTGCCATGCAGCTTTTTAGTTTGATTTAGTCCATTTTGTTTGTTTTGCTTTTTTGCCTTTGGTTTTAGATACTCAGTTCTCTGGAGTTTCTATCTCTCATATATATAAAAGGTCCATTCTAACATCTGTTAGAATGGCTATTATAAAAAAGACAAGGATGTCTGTATGTTTTTCCCCTGTTACTCTGTATTTTATTATAGGGGCATCTCAACTAAGAACATAAAAAGATAGAGAGAAAAAATATTTTTATTCTCCTATAATTTCAAAACCAGCTTATTGCCAGTGGGTGTGGAGGGACTATTGATATCAGATGAAAATGATCTGTTATATCCTCATAATTGCTGGACGGAAGTTCTTTCAGTTGAAGCACAGGCTCCATAATTTTTAATATCAGCAATATTTTGAGAAACACAACTATAGCAAACTCTGTAGGAAAAAATCAAGTCAACCCAGTGTCTCATCTAGTTAAGTGCATTGATGGATTACATCTGCAAGGTCACAACAGGAAACTTAAGGTGGTATCAAAAATGTTTAAAAAGGTGAGGTATCTGGGTGGCCCAATCAGTTATGCATCCAACTTTTAATTTCATCTCAGGCTGTGATCTCAGGGTCCTGGGATTGAGCCCCAGGTCAGACTCTGTTCTCAGGAGAGAGTCTGCTTGAAGATTTCTCTCCCCCTCTCTCTGCTCTCTCTCTCTCTTTCTCTCTTAAATAAGTAAATCTTTAAACATTTTTTTAAAAAAGACATTTCAATAAAAATTCCTAAACAAAAGCCTAAGATTTTCTTATGAACCAAGGAAATTAATTATATTATTGAAAGTTAATTATAATTATTAGTACTAATGTAAGGTTTAAGTTTATGATTGATAGTCTCTTTATTTTTATTTTCATGCATCTGAATGACATAAAGGCTTTCCTAGGTTTACCCACAAACATGGTTTCCAGTTTCTTTTTCTCATAAAGGTTAAAATTACTCAAGCACACATTTTCTGAGCATGGCAGATCTCAGGAAGGCTTTGATGTTGGGTAAAGAATGCTGTCTCTGAATTCTATGTCATTAAGATGAGGTTGTGATTTGCGTTCCTACCACAACTTCAAGGTTTAAAGGTGCCATCGTTCTGTTTTATATCTTGGTCCTTAAAATTACAGGTCAGTAATTTTGTAGAGTGCCCCTTGATTTTGTTAGCCTGATGTTTCCTCATGGCAAGATTCTAAATATACATCTCTGGCAGGCCTGTCAGAGGATCGACGCTGTGCTCCCTTCCCCTCTGGTAACCATCTCATCTTCTTTATTGTGTTTAAAATGGAATATTTTCATCCCCAGCATTTATGACAATTGTTTTCTTTGTTTCTTGTTGGTTTTATGGACGTATGTTTTTTTTTTAATTTTATTTGTGCATGAGTAACCATCTCTTTGTTCTCTGTATTTAAGAGTCTGCTTTTTAGATTGTTTTTTTCTTTTATTCCTTTGTTTTGTTTCTTAAATTCTACATATGAGTGAAATCATGATATAATTCTATTCTTTTTTATTGCTAGCAGTGTTATTATCTTATATTCCTTCCTCTTTATTCAATAATTCTTTCATTTTTATGGACAATTTGTGTTTGAAAGTTTAAAAAATATTACATTTCACACATATGAAATAAAGAGTGATACATATATCCATGTACCTTCAAGCAAGAGATAGAGTTGGGTTACTTCAAACTTTTTGACATACCATGCAGAGTTTATCTTGATCCAACTTCTCTTTACCTCATCATTTATCACACTTCTCTGTCCTACAAACATCCCTCTCAACCTTACCCTTTCTACCCTAGGTCTTTGCTCAGAACCTGCTTCATGGGCATATGACCTGTTTTATACAGGACCCCTTGCTCACAAGGGCCCTCCACTAGTTACATCTATTATAAAAAGACAAGAGACAATGAGTGCTTATGAGGAAATGGTGGAATGCAAGCTGGTACAGCCACTGTGGAAACCAGTAAGGAGCTAGAAAATCACACTGACTTCGATGAGGCCCTTCGATGACACTGAGCTATAATCACTTGTGTTCATGAAAATTTGAAGTATTAACCTTTGAGTTATTTTTGTATGAAGAGCAATAATAAATGCATAGAAATGATAACATCTTCCTTGGTGTTCTCTTGTTAATTATATTTATCACCTAAAAGTCTTATTGCTGCATCATATATATGAACCAGTCTCACTCAATGTGCACATTTAAAAATGGCATTTATTAAAATATAATGGAAAGAAGTTATGTGTAGAAGATAATAGGTTCCCATTGTAATGGATAAATAAGAGATTGAAATATTTAGTCAAATCATTTTTTTTCAATTCCCTAAAATATTTTCATGGGAAATGTGTTACTAAGTTTTCTTAGGACCCAGAGTAATTATATTTAACTTAAGTTTAGTGATGTTAGTTATGTTAGCTTAGTTGTTGTCTGAGATGATCAAGATATTTTTATACCTGAATATAAGTGGGGGGTCCATAAAAAGCTGTGGACACTGAGATGACAGTAACATTAATTTTAATAATTGGAGTTATAGTGCCCGTGGAAACTCCCCTCAAATCAAACACATTCTGGGCGGTAAGTAGATCCCAATAAATGCTAAAGGGTAACAATCATGTAGAGTATGTTTTCTGATCACAATGCTATAATGAAATAGAACTAGGAAGTCCTTGTATATTTTAAAAATTGAAAGTATACTTCTAAATTAAAAAAAAAACCAAACTTGGTGTTATAGGGGAAATATTTATAAAAAAACAACTTAACACTTAGTGCCTGAGGGAAGTCAGCATTATTCCAACATTGATGCCCACCACAGTGGAGAAATGAGTTGTCCCAGCTGACCTAAGACTCTCCAGTCCCACAACCAGAAACAATTTCAATCGCAAGCATCAGTTGGGATGTTTGGCCACTCTTATAACAACATGAATCTTTAAGAAGTCAACATGGACAGAATAAATAGGTTCTGTTGAGTTAGGAACAGGGTAATTTGTTATCCAATTTGGAGCTATATTTAAGAGTGAAAGGAGCACTATTAAAATTATATTGTGATAACTTGAATAATCTGGGACAGACTAAAGCAGGGGCCAGCAACTCTGTAAAGGACAAGGGGGAGTGTAAGAGTGATTATGAGAAGAGTGTAACAGAGCAGGCCTGAGTCAAGAAACAAAGAATAAACTAGAATAGCAATGAGGATTTCTCGTGGTTAGTGTTGTAAATTTCATTTTGGACACCCAAATTAGTATTTCCAAAATTCCTCTTCTTACCTTCTATCATTCATTTTTTAAAAATCTCAGTTGTTTCCATATGGGGACCCTTTCTTGTTTTATACTCCAGAGAGAGACTGAAGGTGCAGTATAGTGGAAGAGGACACTGCTGTCTCCCTGTGATTTATTTTTGTTAAAAATCAGCAGTCTAAATAGTGTAGGACACAAAGGTCGAGATACCTAACAGATATATTGGGATTCCTTATAAAGTTGGTACTAGGGCAAAGGGTTGACAGCTATCTCAAAAGTCAGTTATGAACCAAGTACGAGTGACGTTTGGAGTAGCTGTGACATCTTATAGGTTCTGACTTGACCTCTGTGACTATTCTGATTGACTGTGAGCTGAATTTGGGGGCAGAAGAAAAACATATTTACACTGAAAGAATGTAAAATAAAGGCACTTAAGTTCTGGCTTATTCCAGAAATATTACTACTGGTTAATGTTTTAAAAATTATTTTAGGGATGCCTGGGTGCATCTTCCTTCAGCTCACGTCATGAGCCTGGGGTCCTGGGATCAACTCCTGCATCAGACTCCCTGCTCAGTGGGGAGTTTGCTTCTCCCTCTGCCTGCCACTCCCCCTGCTTGTTCTTTCTCTCTGTCTGACAAATAAACAAAAGCTTGAAATAAATAAATAAATAAATAAATAAATAGGGGCATCTTGTTGGTTCAGTTGGCTAAGTGTCTGCCTTCAGCTCAGGTTATGATCCCAGGTCCTAAAATCAACTTCCACATTGGGCTCCTTGATCAATGGGGAGTCTGTTTCTCCCTCCTCCTCTGTTGCTCTCTCTCTCTGTCAAATAAATAAAATCTTAAAAAAATTATTTTAATACTGCCAATTGGAGTTGTCTTAGGATAGTGCTTGAGAGCATATTGCTCAGGTTCGAATGTTAGCTGCTTCTGTCAATACTGAACTTTGAGCAGGTTACTTCACTGCTTAGCTTCCTTATTTGTAAAATAACAATAATGGTATTATCTACTTCATGGAGTTGGGATGAGGAGTAAATCAATCAATACCTGTAAATCACTTAAAGTGATGCATTGTCTATAAGAAGCATGCAATAAATGTTCAGTTATTACAGGACATTTTGTTCTTCAAGAGAATCTTTAAGTACAAGATCTATATGTTTGCACAATTATCTTGCACAACTTCAGAAAAAAACAGGATTGTGTTCATTTGTTTTATTCAGCAAACATGTATGTATTGAGAGCATAGTGTATGCCCAATGTGGTACTATGTTGCAAAGTATATAAAAAGTAATAACTGTGAAGAGTTTGGGATTTTGCAGAGCTTGCAAACTAACAAGTTAGCTGACCACAGATTCACAGTTCACAGTTGTGAACATGGTGTGTTGCATGGAAAAAGTCACTTTGCACATTTAATTAAGGTTATAGATCTAGATTATTTGGTTAGGCCTACTCTAGTCATATGAATCCTTAAAAGCAGAAAACTTTCTCTGTGATCAGAGAAATGAAACAGAAGCAATAAGAAAAATGTGGTAGAAAGGAAATTGGAGAGATTTCAAGCATGAGAAGATCTGAAGTGTCAAGATTTAGATGCTCGTATGAAAGGACTGGGGCAGGTTTCTAGGAGATAAGGATGGCCTCCCATAGGCAGACAGTGAGGACAGGGGTGCCTCAGTCCTAAACCACAGGAAAAACATCCTGGCCAAACTCTGAATGCATTTGGATATACATTCTTTTCCAGTGCCTCCAGTAAAGAATACAATTCTGCTAACACTTTAACTTTGGCTTAGTGAGACCCATGTCTAAACTATTATTTTCTGTGAGATAATAAGTAGGTGTTGTTTCATGCAGCTAAGTTTATGGTAATTTTTAAATGCAGCTATGGAAAACTAATTAACCACCTCTGAGAATATTTTTTGACCCTCTTTTCCTCTTTTTTGAGTCTATTTATTGTGTCTCAATGGATTTTATTGAAGATGCTCAGCTCAGACATTGTTTTTCATCCTCAGCCTCCTCTTTTTGGGATTGAGTTCTCTTTTCTTATAGTTTCATTATTTCTCATGTCTACCTTTGGCTTTGGATATTTCTCATGGTTCCTTATTTGTTCCATATGTGGGGTTCAAAATGCAGTTATGCTAACATCATGCCTCAGAACACAAACTGATTTTTCTTTTCTTTCACAGGAATGTTTTTCTCTGAAAAGCCCGTCCTTCTTACCACAAATCAACATCACCATCCCTCTGTGAGACAGGTGCCCAGAACACCCTCTTCCCCACTTCTCCACCCAATCATTTAACATCTGCTTTCTGTGGGTTCAGACCATGGGATATTTATTCTCACAACCAGCCATCCCAGTTCAAAGTGAGTATTCACGTAAAAGGGCATTCAGGGTGGTCTTACAAAAACAAAGGAAGAAAAATGAGAGAGCTGGAAGATACCTGAATACTCTTCTGTTGTGTTTTGTTTTTTTAATATTTCATCTTCACACATATTTTTATAATTGAAACTTATATTCCAGATTTAAATGTGTTAGTAAAAGGAATGATATTTTCAGGAGTTTGGAGCATCTGTAGGGAAGGTTTCTGGAGCAGGTGAGTTTCTAGGCTTGCAAAGTTAAATATTTCCTAGCAAAAGCCTTGGGTCTCTTTTATCTGGATACTTGGAACACCAGTGAATTTAGAATCCAAAGAATATGAGAAATGGCATATTTGAAGATCTTAACGAAAAAATGATGATAATTTCATGTTGTAAGTGATCTCCAGATATCACCTAACAATTTTCTGACATCCGTGGGGGACATGAATGTTACTTTATAAACTTGAATGCCTTTGGATTAGGTTTGGTCACATATATCAGAAAACTGTAGGTAACAGTGGTTAATGCTACACATAAATTTCTTCCTTGTGCAGCACCTGGATGGCTCAGTTGGTTGAGCATGTGACTCTTGGTTTTGGGTCAGGTCATGATATTGGGGTTCTGAGATCAACTCCTACGTTGGGTTTTACCCTCAGTGGGGAGTCTACTTGAGATTCTCTCTCTCTTCCTCTGCCACTCCTCCTGCTCTCTCTCTCTTTCTTTAAAATAAATAAATAAATCTTTAAAATTTTCTTCTTCACATAAAAGAAGTCTAGATTAGGAAGTAGACAAATTAGGACTGGTCTGGCTTTATGATCACTACATACACACTCAAGTTACTTCCCACTTCGAGCTCCATTATTCTACTTGATGGATTTCATCCTAAATATCACCTCATGGGTTAAGGAACAGTTGGAGCTTCAAGTCACAGCTGCATTTAAGTCAATAAGAAAGATTTAGGGCTATGTGTGGGGAGCATAAAATTATGCTCTCTTCACATCAGTTTCTTCTAAAAACTCTTTTTTAAAGTTCTATAAATCGCTCCACTAAAATATCATTATCCAGATTTTATCTGACCACACTTGGTTACAAGGGAAAATGGGAACTTAATTCTTTTAGCCAGAAGAAGAAGAAAAGAGTGAATAGCAAATAACATTTTCTGTTATTTCAAATTTAAAGATTTCCACAAAAAGAGACTTTCATTGTCCCTTTAGGATACATAGTTTAGAGAATAATTATTCTTCACATTCAGGAACTTCTGCAGTGATATGAAAATTGAGTTTGTTTAGAGTTTGTGCAAAAAGAAGAGAAGAACCTGGGTGACCCATAGTGGACTTTATAGCTTTTCCCTTTTCCACTGGAAAAATGTGTCTGGATTTCCTGGAAGGACTGCCCTTCTTTTACATTTAGGATCCTTGGTTTGTTTGATTTTAACTCCCTATTTCCTCCGAGGAGAAGCCATGGTTGGCTTAAGCTGATCACCAGATTTCATATACTGGCTATAGTGATTCCTTCAGAGATGGGTATAGAGCCCAACCCTGCCCAAAGATAGTAGAACACAGATTTTGATCAACTCTTTCTTAGTTTCTCTTCTTATCAGAAATGAACCTGGAAGATTACAGCCATGATGCTGCTGGCAGCAATCTTAAGACCACAAGGGAGAGCCTGTTTGAGAATGAAGTCAATTCATAGACTGTTGTTTTAGCAGGAGAAGAAAAAGTGAAACCAGATCTTTGGGGGCTCTATGTAAGTCCCAAAGAAATTATTGTAAGTATATTTGTGTCAATTTTTTTGTCCATTACAACCAAAAGAGTTTTTCCTTTCACAGAAAAAAAAGTGGTTAAGTACTATATATTATCCACTATGCATTTCATGTTGGTGTATCTTCTCTTAATACTACCTGACAACCCAAAAAGGAACATGTAAATATTATAATTTTAACAAGTGAGGAAACTGAGGTTTAGAGAGAATGATAACTTATCCTCGTGGCTTTCAAATAGTCAGGTCCAGGTTTATGAGCATTAATTAAGGGTTGCTGTGCAAAAAAAAGAAAAAGAAAAAAGAATTCAAGCCCAGTCTCAACTGTGACTGTATTTGTGTGTTTGTGTATCCATGGGGAGTATGAAGAGGGGGATGTGTCTTTAGGCTCCATAAATATGGTCAAGAAAAATACCCTCCAATCCCTCAAAGAAATACTCTGTTGTTATTATCCAGACATTTTTCAAAAAGAAGCATTTTTTGCTTGTGATGTTATAAATTTCCTTATTTCTCTTTGTCATTCTTCATACTACCTTGGATTTATGCTACTTTTCAAAAATTTGCAAAGCTATTTGGTTTGTATATGGTTAAAACACAGAGAATCAGAGTGAATTGAGCTTATCAGATGGTCTTTTTCCATGCAGCCTTACCCTCTTATAAACTCTACTTCACAGTAAATGTATACACACCATAGCTTATTTATCTCAGCAAGTCGAAAGCTTTGCCATAGGCTGTAAAAGGCATGTAAGAATAAACATCTTCACAACTATTAAGTTTGTTTATGTCACAAAATGGTTTGGGGAAACATTAGCAGATATGGATAATTATTTTTTCAATCTTTGGCTACCTTGCATGTGACTTGCCCCCCAATTCAAGCAGCTATCATTTTTCTTTTCTGTGCCCTTCAGGGGGAATGTTTTGTCATATGAATTCATAGAGAAAGAAATGACATTTGGATTTATTTTTTTAAATAGACATTTGAAACCCATGACAGACACAATAATTTTTAGAGAAAGACATTGGAATTTTAAAAGCTTATCTTTATTGTGTATCAAAGTTCAAGGTCTTCCTGTCCTGTCAGGTCTTCCTTTCTATAAGAAAGGACATGCAAAAAATTATACACTGAGTAAACAGAAGAGTGGTGTAAGAGGAACAAGAATTAGACTTTGGAGGCACTGCTGTGGGCCTCCTCTTGCTGAAGTTCAGCAGGAATTTCAGCAGAAAATATTGAAATGCCCACCTTCCAAGTAGGTTAGGAATCTGAGAGTAGAGGACACCTGTGCCTTGTGCCCTGGAGAACCTGGGGAATTAGCAGTATTGTAGTGTACTTCCATACCACAGCAGAAAATATTTGAGAGGTATAATGTTTTTAGAGAAGGATCTGAGACCGCTACTGAACTTATCATCCACATGAGGTGGAAAGCATCTATATTTCTCAGAGCTTCTTCTTCTGGAGAAATTATCAAAGAGAGAGAGATACATCCTTCTAAGTTAATATCCAAAAAGAGAGAGAAAAATTCTGACTAAGAATCAGTCAAATGAATGTCCTGAATTTAACCCTTATGCTTTTGGCTAATTTTCTGTGGGAATCTTATTATTTGGGTTGAAGATGCTTCTTCCTGAGAGAATTTGTCATTACTTCTGCCCAAGGCCCTGTGGCAATATCGATCTCAAATAAGATCCAAGTTCAAACCCATATGAGGCCAGACCTATGGTAGTAATTTCTTAAGGGAGTTCCTTCCCACTTTGGTTTCTCTAACAGTTCAGGCTGAAATCAATAATTTTCCTCATCTGCTACTGGTGATAAGTGATTTTTTTCCCCCTGCTTTATTCTCTTTCTTTCCTTTTCTAATTGTACTTATTATTTACTTTTATTGAGATATAATTGACATATAACATTCCAGGTGTACAAAATAATATTCAGTATCTCTATATACTGCAAATGATCATCATGATAAGTCTACTTAATGCATCACCACTCTAGTCTATTCTTTTGTGTGTGTGTGTGTATTTTAAAATTTTTATTTATTTTTTATTTTTTTATAAACATATAATGTATTATTAGCCCCAGGGGTAAAGGTACCCTCCCCAATGTCCATAACCCCACCACCCTCTCCTTACACCCTTCTCCCCAGCAACTCTCAGTTTGTTTTGTGAGATTAAGAGTCTCTTATGGTTTGTCTCCCTCCCGATCCCATTTTGTTTTATTTATTCTTTTCCTACCCCCAAAACCCCCACATTGCATCTCCCCTTCCTCATATCACGGAGATCATATGATAGTTGTCTTTCTCCGATTGACTTATTTCACTAAGCATAATACCCTCTAGTTCCCTTCACGTCATTGCAAATGGCAAGATTTCATTTCTTTTGATGGCTGCATAGTATTCCACTGTATATATATACCACCTCTTCTTTATGCATTCATCTGTTGATGGACATCTAGGTTCTTTCCATAGTTTGGCTATTGTGGACATTGCTGCTATAAACATTTGGGTGCACGTGACCCTTCGGATCACTACGTTTGTATCTTTGGGGTAAATACCCAGTAGTGCAATTGCTGGGTCATAGGATAGCTCTATTTTCAACTTTTTGAGGAACTTCCATGCTGTTTCCCAGAGTGGTTGCACCAGCTTGCATTCCCATCAACAGTGTAGGAAGGTTCTCCTTTCTCCGCACCCTTGCCAGCATCTGTCATTTCCTGACTTGTTAATTTTAGCCATTCTGACTGGTATGAGGTGGTATCTTATTGTGGTTTTGATTTGTATTTCCCTAATGCCAAGTGATGTGGAGCACTTTTTCATGTGTCTGTTGGCCATCTGGATGTCTTTTTTTTTTTTTTAAAGATTTTTTTTATTTATTTGACAGGGATAGAGATCACAAATCAGCAGAGAGGCAGGCAGAGAGAGGGGGTGAGAAGCAGGTTCCCCGCTGAGCCGAGAGCCCAATGTGGGGCTTGATCCCAAGACCCTGAGATCATGACCTGAACGGAAGGCAGAGGCTCAACCCACTGAGCCACCCAGGCGCCCCCATCTGGATGTCTTTTTTGCAGAAATGTCTGTTCATGTCCTCTGCCCATTTCTTGATTGGATTATTTGTTCTTTGGGTGTTGAGCTCTTTATAGATTTTGGACACTAGCCCTTTATCTGACATGTCGTTTGCAAATATCTTCTCCCATTCTGTCAGTTGTCTTTTGGTTTTGTTAACTGTTTCCTTTGCTGTGCAAAAGCTTTTGATATTGATGAAATCCCAATAGTTTATTTTTGCCTTGCTTCCCTTGCCTTTGGCGATGTTCCCAGGATGAAGTTGCTGTGGCTGAGGTCAAAGAGGTTGCTGCCTGTGTTCTCCTCAAGGATTTTGATGGATTGCTTTCTCACATTGAGGTCCTTCATCCATTTTGAGTCTATTTTCGTGTGTGATTTAAGGATATGGTCCAATCATTTTTCTGCATGTGGCTGTCCAGTTTTCCCAACACCATTTGTTGAAGAGGCTGTCTTTTTTCCATTGGACATTTTTTCCTGCTTTGTTCAGGATTAGTTGACCATAGAGTTGAGGGTCTATTTCTGGGCTCTCTATTCTGTTCCATTGATCTATGTATCTGTTTTTGTGCCAGTACCATACTGTCTTGATGATGACAGCTTTGTAATAGAGCTTGAAGTCCGAAATTGTGATGCCACCAACTTTGGCTTTCTTTTTCAATATTCCTTTGGCTATTCGAGGTCTTTTCTGGTTTCATATAAATTTTAGGATTATTTGTTCAATTTCTTTGGAAAAAAAATGGACAGGATTTTGATAGGGATTGCATTAAATATGTAGATTGCTTTAGGTAGCATGGACATTTTCACAATATTTGTTCATCCAATCCATGAGCATGGAACATTTTTCCATTTCCTTGTGTCTTTCTCAATTTCTTTCATGAATACTTTATAGTTTTCTGAGTATAGATTCTTTGGCTCTTTGGTTAGGTTTATTCCTAGGTATCTTATAGTTTTGGGTGCAATTGTAAATGGGATTGGCTCCTTAATTTCTCTTTCTTCTGTCTTATTGTTGGTTTAAAGATATGCAACTGATTTCTGTGCATTGATTTTATATCCTGACACTTTACTGAATTCCTGTACAAGTTCTAGCAGATTTGGAGTGGAGTCTTCTGGGTTTTCCACATATAGTATCATATCATCTGCAAAAAGTGATAGTTTGACTTCTTCTTTGCCAATTTGGATGCCTTTAATTTCTTTTTGTTGTCTGATTGCTGAGGCTAGGACTTCTAGTACTATGTTGAATAGCAGTGGTGATAAAGGACATCCCTGCTGTGTTCCTGACCTTAGCAGAAAAGCTCTCAGTTTTTCTCTATTGAGAATGATATTCCTGGTGGGTTTTTCATAGATGGCTTTGATAATATTGAGGTATGTGCCCTCTATCCCTACACTTTGAAGAGTTTTGATCAGGAAGGGATGCTGTACTTTGTCAAATGCTTTTTCAGCATCTATGGAGAGTATCATATGGTTCTTGTTCTTTCTTTTATTAATGTGTTGTATCACATTGATTTGCGGATGTTGAACCAACCTTGCAGGCCTGGAATAAATCCCACTTGGTCGTGGTGAATAATCCTTTTAATGTACCGTTGGATCCTATTGGCTAGTATTCGCATCTGTGTTCATCAAGGATATTGGTCTGTAATTCTCTTTTTTGATATGATCCTGGTCTGGTTTTGGGATCAAGGTGACGCTGGCTTCATAAAATGAGTTTGGAAGTTGTCCTTCCATTTCTATTTTTTGGAACAGTTTCAGGAGAGTAGGAATTAGTGCTTCTTTAAATGTTTGGTAGAATTCCCCCGGGAAGCCATCTGGCCCTGGGCTTTTGTTTGTTTGGAGATTTTTGATGACTGTTTCAATCTCCTTACTGGTTATGGGTCTGTTCAGGCTTTCTATTTCCTCCTGGTTCAGTTGTGGTAGTTTATATGTCTCTAGGAATGCATCCATTTCTTCCAGATTGTCAAATTTGTTGGCGTAGAGTTGCCCATAGTATGTTCTTATAATTGTCTGTATTTCTTTGGCGTTAGTTGTGATCTCTCCTCTTTCATTCCTGATTTTATTTATTTGGGCCCTTTCTCTTTTCTTTTTGATAAGTCTGGCCAGGGGTTTATCAATCTTATTAATTCTTTCAAAGAACCAGCTCCTAGTTTCGTTGATATGTTCTATTATTTTTTTTTGGTTTCTATTTCATTGATTTCTGCTCTGATCTTTATGATTTCTCTTCTCCTGCTGGGTTTAGGCTTTCTTTGTTGTTCTTTCTCTAGCTCCTTTAAGTGTAGGGTTAGGTTGTGTATTTGAGATCTTTCTTGTTTCTTGAGAAAGGCTTGTGCCACTATATATTTTCCTCTCAGGACTGTCTTTGCTGTGTCCCACCGATTTTGAATAGCTGTGTTTTCATTATCATTTGTTTCCATGAATTTTTTCAATTCTTTAATTTCCTGGTTGACCCATTCATTCTTTTTTTTTTTTTTAAAGATTTTATTTATTTATTTGACAGAGAGAGATCACAAGCAGGCAGAGAGGCAGGCAGAGAGAGAGGAGGAAGCAGGCTCCCTGCTGAGCAGAGAGCCCGATGTGGGGCTCGATCCCAGGACCCTGAGATCATGACCCGAGCCGAAGACAGCAGATTAACCCACTGAGCCACCCAGGCGCCTGACCCATTCATTCTTTAGAATAATGTTGTTTAGTCTCCATGTATTTGGGTTCTTTCCAAATTTCCTTTTGTGATTGAGTTCTAGCTTCAGAGCATTGTGGTCTGAAAATATGCAGGGAATGATCCCAATCTTTTGATACCGGTTGAGACCTGATTTAGGACCAAGGATGTGATCTATTCTGGAGAATGTTCCATGTGCACTAGAGAAGAATGTGTATTCTGTTCCATTTAGATGGAATATTCTGAATATATCTGTGACGTCCATCTGGTCCAGTGTGTCATTTAAGGCCTTTATTTCCTTGTTGATCTTTTGCTTGGAGTGAGTGGTGTGTTAAAGAACCCTACTATTATTGTATTATTGTTGATGAGTTTCTTTGATTTTGTTATTAATTGGTTTATATAGTTTGCTGCTCCCATGTTAGGGGAATAGACATTTAAAATTGTTAGATCTTCTTGTTGGACAGATCCTTTGAGTATGATATAGTGTCCTTCCTCATCTCTTATTATAGTCTTTGGCTTAAAATCTAATTGATCTGATATAAGGATTGCCACACCAGCTTTCTTTTGATGTCCATTAGCATGGTAAATTGTTTTCCACCCCCTTACTTTAAATCTGGAGATGTCTTTGGGTCTAAAATGAGTTTCTTGTAGGCAACATATAGATGGGTTTTGTTTTTTTATCCATTCTGATACCCTGTGTCTTTTGATTGGGGCATTTAGCCCATTAACATTCAGGATAACTATTGAGAGATATGAATTTAGTGCCATTGTATTGCCTGTAAAGTGACTGTTATTGTATATTGTCTCTGTTCCTTTCTGATCTACTACTTTTAGGGTCTCTCTTTGCTTGGAGGACCTCTTTCAATATTTCCTATAGAGCTGGTTTGGTGTTTGCAAATTCTTTCAGTTTTTGTCCTGGAAGATTTTTATCTCTCCTTCTATTTTCAATGATAGCCTAGCTGGATATAGTATTCTTGGCTGCATGTTTTTCTCGTTTAGTGCTCTGAATATATCCGGCCAGTTCTTTCTGGCCTGCCAGGTCTCTGTGGATAAGTCTGCTGCCAATCTAATTTTTTTACCATTGTATATTACAGAGTTCTTTTCCTGGGCTGCTTTCAGGATTTTCTCTTTGTTGCTAAGATTTGTAAATTTTACTATTAGATGATGGGGTGTGGACCTATTCTTATTGATTTTGAGCCGGTTCTCTTTACTTCCTGGATTTTGTTGCTTGTTCACTTTGCCATATTAGGAAAATTCTCTCCAATAATTCTCTCCAATATACCTTCTGCTCCCCTCTCTCTTTCTTCTTTTTCTGGAATCCCAATTATTCTAACGTTGTTTCATCTTATGGTATCACTTATCTCTTGAATTCTCCCCTTGTGGTCCAGTAGTTGTTTGTCTCTCTTTTGCTCTGTTTCTTTATTCTCTGTCATTTGGTCTTCTATATCATGAATTCTTTCTTCTGCCTCATTTATCCTAGCAGTAAGAGTCTCCATTTTATATTGCACCTTATTAATAGCTTTTTTGATTTCAACTTGGTTAGATTTTAGTTATTTTATTTCTCCAGAAAGGGCTTTTATTTCTCTGGACAGAGTTTCTCTAATATCTTCTGTGCCTTTTTTGAGCCCAGCTAGAACCTTGAGAATCGTCATTCTGAACTCTAGATCTGACATATTACCAATGTCTGTATTTATTAGGTCCCTAGCCTTCAGTATTGCCTCTTGTTCTTTTTTTTGTGGTGAGTTTTTCTGCCTTGTCATTTTGTCCAGATAAGAGTATATGAAGGAGGAAGTAAAATACTAAAAGGGTGGCAAAGACCCCAGTAAAATGTTCTTTAACTAAACAGAAGAGATCCAAATCTTGGGGGGAAGGAAGGGAGTAAAAAGAAGTTCAGAAAAAAAAAATTAAAAAATAAAACAGATAAAGAAAAAATATAAAAAAGAAAAAATATATATATATTAGACTGGTGAGTAAAACACGGTCACCCACTTAACTTTGGGAGTATTTTAGTCTCTTAGAAGAAACTACCTCCCAAAATTTTAAAGAATGAAAAACATATATGTGGGCAAACACAATGAAGAGATGGAATATGACTATAAAGGTAAAAAAAAATTTAATTTCTAAAAAAGCAGTTGATATGGTAAGTTGGTTGGGAGAATAAAGGAAAAGAAAGTAGAGAGAATTTGCTCAGGCTGGAGACTAGACCAAGCCCGGTGCTAAACTTAGGATATATTTTGATCTATTAGAAGAAGTTGTACCCCAAAATTTTTTAAAAGGAAAAAACCCCTATGTGTATACAAAAAATAAAGTTAGGTATAATGAAGGGTAAAATAGGACTACAATAATGAAGGTTCAAAAAAGATTTTTTTTTTTTTTTATGAAAGGTATTGTCAAGATAAACTAGTTAAAAAGATGTTAAAAGAGGAAAGGGTATAAGTTTAAAAGAATTTAGTAAAAAAAAATTAAATTAAAAAAGTTTATTAACTTTGCAAGACTAAAGAATCATGGGGAGGAAGACTTGAATTCCATGCTTTGCTTTCTCCTCCTCTGGAATTCTGCTGTTCTCCTTGGTAAGTGAACTTGGTCTTGGCTGGATTTCTTGTTGATCTTCTGGGGGAGGGGCCTGTTGTAGTGATTCTCAGGTGTCTTTGCCTGAGGCAGAATTGCACGGCCCTTAGCAGGAACCAGGCTAAGTAATCCACTTGGGTTCGCTTTTGGGAGCTTTTCTTCCCTGGATGCTTTCCGTAGAGTTCCAGAGGACAGGAATGAAAATGGCAGCCTCCCAATCTCCGGACCGGAGGAGTCGAGAGCTTGCGGCCCCACTCCTCAGTGCACCCTCAGAGAAAAGCGCTCAATCACTCCCATCTCCCTGGCCCCAGACACGTTTGGAGAAAAGCGCTCTATCACTCCCATCTCCCCGGCCTCCAGCTGCACTCCAAGCTCACCCAGCCTGTGACCAAGTGTCTCTGTCTTTGGTACACAGCTACGCCTGGAGTCTCTGAACCCCGCAGATCCCTGAGCTTTTCTAGCAGGGATCTCCCCAGATCTTGTGGGGACCACACTCACAGAGCACTGGTCTGCGCCATGGATTACACTTCAAGGTGACCCTAAGCTGAGAGCTCACTCCTCAGCTCTGTCTCTGTAGCCGGCTTCCTGCTCTAATACCTGCGAGCTCTGCAACACTCAGACACCCCGGATCCTTCTGTGACCCCGTGGGACCTGGGGCCATGTTGTCCCTGTGTGGGCTTCACCCTGGTTTAGCCTCTGGAGCGATGTCCCTCAGTGGAGCAGACTTTTAAAAGTCCTGATTTTGTGCTCCATTGCTCTGCCACTTACCGGGAGCCAGCCCCTCCCCTGCGGTCTATCATCCCGTTGCTTTGGATTTACTTTTCCACTGGTCCTACCTTTCAGAAAGTGGCCGATTTTCTGTTTCTAGAATTGTTGCTCTTCTTCTCTTAGATCTCCTGTTGGAGTTGTAGGTGTTTGCAATGGTTTGATAAGCTGTCTAGCTGATCTCCTGCTACCTGATGTCGTTTCAGCCTGCCACTTCTCTGCCATCTTGACTCCTCCCCTCCATAAGCACCCACCCTAGTCTATTCTTAAATTGAGGTTATAGCATTTCATGAGTTTCATGAGTTTCAAGTATATTGCAATGATACAACTCTAAATCTCCATATTCTACAAGCCCCAAATCTTATATTCTGTGTGTTATTTAAAACTCAAGGCTGTGTTTTCACCAAAATTGGAAGTGTCTTAGCAAGTGTTGCTGTGGCTTTAATTTGCAATCCAGCTTTCTTGTTTCCTCTTTATCATGGATCTTGGGGAGATCTCTTTCTTTGTGGTGAATTCAGGGCACTGAAGAAATGCTAAGTATATTGCTTTAGAACTGTCTAGCAGAAGTTTCATCAAATATCTCTTTTGTCTTATTACCTTTGTTTTTCAAAACTAGTTCAGTTATGTTATCTCACTTGAGATCAGAGCTTTTATATCTTTATTATAGAGGAGATAGCAGGTGAAGAGGAAATTGCTCTGAGACATCCTCACCCTTTGTTAAGGAAATGGGACTGAGCTTGTCCTGTTCTGTTGTCCCTGCTATGGTACTCTTTGAGCCTCCTGCTGACCCATTCTGTAAAGACTATAGTGCCTAGTTATATATAGCCTTCTCTCTTTCACACATACTATATCACCCATGTTTGATATTGAAAGTGTTCCATCCAACTCTCAACTTAATATTTCATTGACTTGTCATCTGCAGTGACTTCTATCTTCATTTTTCTGGCCACATGGCTACACTGAAGATATTTAATCTGAAATATTAAATTGAGACACATGACCTTTTCATCACAATCTTCTGATTTTTATGCCCACTGTACCTTCTTTTGGTTAACTAAATATCCAGTCAGTAAGCTCTCATCTGTTTAATGTTCTGCTTCATTTTGACCTTACATCTTCTCTCTGTAACCTAGATTTTGTAAAATTAAAACTTTAATTTAACTTTAATTTAAACTCTTCAAAGTAATTTCAACTTGTTTGCTTCATCTTCTTTCCTTTCTATTCAAATAGAAAATCCCAACTATGAACATACCCAACTATATGCCTTCTACAAAATGTCAAATGTTGACATTCACTTAAGAAAATCACACAGCTTCATAGACTGGTTCTAATATAGTCTAGAAATTCAATTATCATTTGGTTCCTCAGTTTTTTCCAGTACATCTTTCCTTTGGTTCTTGTCCTCTATTTTTGCAATATGAATCTTTTGAAATTTTATACTTTTTCCAAAGCTTCAACCAAGTCAACACCACTTTCTCATCCTTCATCATCAGAATACATGTTTATATCATCCATCACAAGGAAAATAGAAATCATTAAGTCATGTATTTCCTGTCCTTATGTTTTTAAAATAACAGGCATGTACACCCATCTTTTTTTTTTTTTAACATTTTTATCTAGTTATATTGGAAGAGAAGCTCTCTTTTTGCTTTAAAGCCAAACATCTCAAACATGAAGTCCATCGTTTTCTAAACGACTTGAGGATAATTCTTAGGATCTCAATCTGTGGATTTTTATGCCCATCCTTTCCCCTTTAACTCTTCCTCATTGTTAGTTCCTTTTTCATTGATGATGACAGCAACAACTTAAAGTTCTCCCTATCCCTATCTGAAGGAATTCTTAGGTGTTGCCTCATTTTGTGTTACCTCTTAGAGTCAAACCTCTCAAAAGAGTTATGTTATGCAATTTTGGTCTCTCCTGTTGCAATACCTTTCAATTCCTTGTCCCACTGCCATCTGACTTTCAAACCATAATTCCACTGAAACTCTTGGGAAAGATGTTGAGATTCCATTTGGCTAAAATCTAGAACTTACTTCTTTACAAGTTAACTAATTACTTATTTCTTTATATCCCAAATAGACAGTAAGTTCCTAACAGCAGGAAACATTGTGCCTTGTCTTCCTATAACCCCTAGGTAGTATAGTTTCTGGCCCAAAATAGGTATTCAATGGATATGTTGTACATGAATATATAGAGATCATTAGTCTGTGAAAATAAAAGAGCTAAAACTTCCTGAATTCTAAATCATGTTAAGACATTATTTCTCAAGTCTCCTACAATGCCAAATAGACAAGAAAATATTGTGCTATCTATCTCTTTTCCCATTTTGAATAAAAATCATTATTCCCTACTTCAAACAACTGTAATAATATTAAATAACCAAAGAAGTTGAGTTTATGAATTCTACACCACACTTTCTGTCTCAGAAGCAGGAGATTTCAGAATGTATTTCTACTTTTTTTGGCCTTGAGATTGTCTTCTGCTAACTAGAAAGCATTACCCTGCAGGGGATAATTGGGTCTGGAAGTACAGTGCGCAGCTGCACAGAGCCACAGGTTGGTAAACCACTCTGCGTGTGTCCTTCCCTCACCTTCCTTGCTGGACTCTGCCAATGTTTAGGCCATCTGCAAGCTTAGGCTAATAAATCTGAATTACTCTGAAGGTTTTGCATTAAAATGTAAGCATTTATCTTAGCCTGGGGAACTAAGCTTTCTGTGTGATATGAAAGGATCCAGAGATATAGAAAGGAAAGGCCTTTTTAAATAGCCTGTTCAATTTTTTTTTTCCTCAAGGTTTACTGGCTATTTACTTTCTCCACCTAAGGTTGATCTGCTGAAGTTTCTATATAAAGTCAAAAACACTCTATAATGGTAAAAGATGTGCAGTAAATTCAAAACAAAACAAATGAAAGACAAAAACTAACAAAGGAAACAGCCAAGTGAAAACCAGTATAGAAATGAAGCTTTTGATATCTCCAAAATAACTTGAGATTAAAAGTTTCTAATTAATTAATACAGGAAATAAAACCATAAATAAAATGTCTCTTTTACAAGTTTAATACCAATACTTATTTGATTTATAACTTGCAAAACATCTTGTCTGTTCTTAAGTTAAAATTCTACTTTGTATTAAAAACAGGCACGTAATTTAGGTTTGTATCAATTTGAATAAATTATGAACTGAATTGAATTGAAACATAATCTCAATAGACATGTAAATTTCAAGTTTCATATGTTATTACTGATGTTAAACTTAGTGGTGACCGTACATATACAGAAACTTCATTTTATACACAATGTTCCTAGTCCTGCATTTGTTCATTTTCTTATTTATTTATTCTATTGATATATGCCTCTGCTGTGATGGGACCTGTGCAAAAGCTTCCAGAAGCAGTGAAATGAGGATTCTGCCCTTAAGGAGGAGCTCAATGTCTGGTGTGGGATACACAAAGCTAACCGAACAAAGGATAACCTTCACATGAAAATAGAAATGTGTCTAAAACAATCTGGGGATATGTCAGAATTAGTAGCAAATTGACTAGAAGATTCAGAGAAAGTATCACATATAAAGTGATGATAATTTGATCTATGATGTCAATCTACCACACTTCCTTCTTCCTATACCTTAGTAATATAAATAATATAATTTGTAGAATATCCCACATGTTCCCTGTATTTGACCTCAAGCTCTCAGAGCTGCTTAATTTCCATATGTACATGGGTATTTTAAAGGGATCTTTCTATGTTCAGAAGCATAAATCAGAAACCCTTCTTGATTCCTAGACTATCTTGGGTCTTACTGAACCATAATGTCTAGAAAGATTAATTTTGAGAAATATTACTATTTCTGCTGCACTGAAGTGTAGACCACAAATTAGCAGCCGGTATGTGTGCTGCACGTAGCCTATAGACATATTTAGTTTGCCATTATGGTATTAATGATACTAAAATTTATTTTTAAATAATCCTAAATAATTTTAAATAATGCTAAATAATACTAATTAATATATATATAATATATAAATAATAATAAATAAAAATATTTTTTTCTGATACAGCTTACATGCTAGTCCACTGATACTCACTACATGCCACTGCTCACTATCATTTTGCTTCATTTGGTATATTTGCCTACCTATTTTGATTAATTTATGATCTTCAAAATAAATTATTAAAGAGCCAGTCTCATTTATCAACCAAGGGTCACAGATCAACAACAACAACAACAACAACAACAAAACAAAAAACAAAAAAAAATGTTACATATTACTAATTTGTTTTCTTGTCATCCTATTCAAGCTATTACTTTCTATCTGGTAGTTGATTTGTAAGCTAGGAAAGTAAGTGGGTACAACATATTTCTAACAAAAGTATTTTTAATTATTGCTCTTTATAATTACATCTTTGGAACAATGTTGCCTCATTCTATCTTGGTGAAAAATGCCAGGCAAAATAAGCCATTTAATGTACAGTTACAAATTCAGAATTAAGAGGAAGTTCTCCAAAGTTTTAGTGACAATATGTGGCACAAAGATTTTGCACTTTAATTCCCCAGAGAAGCTTGGATCCTGATTTAGTCATGTGTGGTATTAGTTTTCTACTACGATGTAGAAATATTATTACAAACCTGGAGGCTTACAACATGCACTGGTCATATGACAGTTTATGATGATTCAGGAATTTAGGCATGGCTGAGCCGTCCTCTGCTTCTATGTCTCTTACAATTCCAGGGCTGGGGTCTTACCTTACCTGAGGCCAGACTGGGGTAGGATCTATATCTAAGGTAGTAAGGCTCTTTCAGGATTCAAATTTTTGTGTGACTTTGAGCACTTTAGTAGTGTTCTGCTAATTGTTGGCTGAAGGCTGCTCTCAGGTCCTTGCTATTGTACTTCTCAAGGCCAGCAAGGAAGCCAATACAGAGATTCTGCAAGCATTACGGAAGTTATAGTTTTATGTAACATAATGAAAGAAATGACAGCCTGTTATTTTTTGCTCTATCGGTTAGAGGCATGTCAACCTCATCTACACTCAAGAATAGGAGTTCATACAAGGGTGTGAATACTAGGAGGAATACTACTACTTAACTCATTCTCCCATACTTCTCCAAAAACAAACAAAACAAAGTGGGTACTATTATTATTCTCAATAGTGAAGAAACAGAAAAGTTGATGGCTAATATCTTACCCAAGTTCAAATTAAAAAAAAACTAGTGGAGCTGGAATTCTAACCCAAGCTGTCTGAATCTATACCCTATACTCTTTTGTTAATAAACTTTTAAAAGTTTAATTATAACAAAGAAAAAAACTATAAATCAGGAAGTTTTAATTTAATGAATCATCACAAATTGAATATACCCATATAACCACCAGCCAGGGGAAAACCAGATAATTATTAACATCTATGAATTCTTTCATAACTCATCCTAATCACTACTACTCTCCACTCCAAAGGTAAACTTTCTTGACTTGTAACACTACTTTTGGCAACTTTTGAACTTTACAAATTTAGATTCATATAGTAAATATGTTTTTGTTTCTGTCTTCTTTCATTCAACACTTTTGTAGGGTTCATCTATGTTTCATGTAACATTAATTCATTTTCAGAATCTAGTTCTTTATGATTATCCCATTTAGAGTTTATTGAGATTCTTACATCTCTTTTCATCCAGTTTGGAAATTCTGGCCATTTTTCCTTTAATATACTTTTGTGCCATTATTTTCTCTCATTCTGAGACTTCTGTAACATTATTATTGGTAAACTAGACTGGATTCTGATTTATCTTTCTGATTTTTTTTCTTTTCTTTTTAGTACCTTGCCTGAATTTAAACTGTGGGATCTACATACATGACAATGTGTAATTGCTAATATCTTAATTCTTAGTTTTACTCTTTAGCCTATAGGTATTGCCTCTTGGTCTGCATAGCTTAGTGATCAGCCAGTGCTTTGGGCAGAAACTGTGCTAATACATCTGGAGCCTTAAGACTTCTGCCCTCTCTTGATGGATCTGTGTGGTTTGGTATATACATTGACAAGTCCTCATTTCATTTTGCTTTCTGCTGGACTCTCTTGGGTCTCCTATACAGATGAAAACATGTACTTTTTCAGTCAGGCACAGGTAAATGATACTTAACCAGCCCTTCCAAATTCTCTTTCATTTTCCAACCAAGATCTCAACCAAAACCTAGTAATAATAAAGTATTTTTCTCTTACTTCCCATGCAGTTCATTACTTTTAACTGGTAAATCCAAAGATATTTGCCTCCTACCTCAAAGTTGCTATGCACTCTCTGGCCGCAGATTTACTGGTTTCACAGCCGAACAATCCACTTTGGTTAAATTACAATACTAGCTGATCAGCTGGATGTGTGCATGGGAGAGGCTACAAGGAGAAGAAGGCTATAGATTCCCGTTATCCTTATCCAAAGCTTTAACAGTTCTTTAAGAATAAGTTTCTTTAAGAAAACTGTTCTTCAGTTTCTTGTGTATCTTTGGTTGGTTTGCAGATGTACCAATGTCATTCCTACCAATGTCATTCAGTTTAATTTTTGCTTTTCATAGATAGGATTTACTGATTTACTAAAAAATCTAAGGCTGAAAGATCTATACTGTGGAGAAGTTTTTTTGTTTTTTGTTTTTTT
Organism: Lontra canadensis; assembly: GCF_010015895.1. Lineage (NCBI taxonomy): Eukaryota > Metazoa > Chordata > Mammalia > Carnivora > Mustelidae > Lontra > Lontra canadensis. Next base: position 1,069,384 of record NW_022631017.1, on the reverse strand, counting down.
AATTTAAATTTTAGGTAGTTAACATACAGTGCAATGTTGGTTTCAGGAGTAGAATTCAGTGATTCATCACTTATATACAACACTTAGTGCTCATCTTAATAAATGCTCCCCTTAACACCCATCACCCGTCTAGCCCACCCCTCACCTACCTCCCTCCATCAACCCTCAGTTTGTTCTCTGTTGTTAAGAGTCTCTTATGGCTTGTTTTCCTCTCTCTCTCTCTCTCTCTTTTTTTTTTTTTTCCTTTACACCTTCCCTATGTTTATCTCTTTTCTTTCTTAAATTTCACATATGAATGAGATCATATGGTATTTATCTTTCTCTGATTTATTTCACTCAGCATAATAGACTGTAGCTCTACCCATGTCCTTACAAATGGCAAGATTTCATCTTTTTGGTGACTGAGTAAAATTCCTTTGTGTATGTATAACACATCTTCTTTATCCATTCATCAGTCAATGGACATTTAGACTCTCTCTATAGTTTGGCTATAAATATCAGGGTGCATTTATCCCTTCAAATATGTATTTTTGTATCCTTTGGGTAAATACCTAGTAATGCAATTGCTTGATCATAGGGTAGTTCTATTTTTAAGACATTTAGGAATTTCCATACTGTTTTTCAGAATGGCTGCATCAGTTTACATTCCTGCCAACAGTGTAAGAGTTTTCCCCTTTCTCCACATCCTTGCCAATACCTGTTGTTTTCTGAGTTGTTAATTTCAGCTGTCCTAACAAGTATGAGATGGTTTCTCATCATGGTTTTGATTTTTACTTTCCTGATGATGAGTGATATTGAGCATCTTTTTATGTGTTTGTTAGCCATCTGGATGTCTTTTTTTGAAAAAGTGTCTATTGATGTCTTCTGCTTATTTTTTGACTGCGTTATTTGGTTTTTGGGTATTGAGCTTGATAAATTATTTGCAGATTTTGGATAATAATCCTTTATCTCATATGTCATTTGAAAATATCTTCTCCCATTCTGTAGGCTACCTTTTAGTTTTGTTGATTATTTCTTTTGCTGTGCAGAAGCTTTTTATCTTGATGAAGTCCCAATAGTTCATTTTTGGTTTTGGTTTCTCTTGACTGTGACAATATGTCTAATAAAAAGTTGCTGCAGTTGAGGCCAAAGTGGTTTCTCCCTGTGTTCTTCTGTAGGATTTTGACGGTTTTCTATCTTACATTAAGGTCTATTTTGAATTTATTTTTGTATATGGTGTAAGAAAGTGGTCCAGTTTCATTCTTCTCTATGTTGCTGTCCAGTTTTCCCAACATCATTTGTTGAAGAGTCTATCTTTTCTCCCATTTGATATTCTTTCCTGGTTTGTCAAAGAGTAGTTGACCATATAGTTGTGGGTTAATTTCTGGGTTTTCTTTTCTGTTCCATTGGTCTATGTGTCTGTTTTTGTGCCAGTAGCATACTGTCCTAATAACTACAGTTTTGTAATATAGCTTTGAAGTCTGGAATTGTGATGTCTCTCATTTTGTTTTTCTTTTTCAGAAATATTTTGGCTATTTGGGATCTTTTGTGGTTCCAACATCAATTTTAAGATTGGTTGCTCTAGCTCTGTGAAAAATGCTGGTATTATTGTAACAGGGATTACACTGAATGTTTAGATTGCTTTGGGAAGTATAGACATTTTAACAATGTTTGTCCTACCAGTCCATAAACCTGGAATGTTCTTCTATTTCTTTGTGTCCTTTTCAATTACTTTTATTAGTGTTCTATAGTATTCAGAGTATAGATCTTTTACTTCTTTGGATTTATTCCTAGGTATCATTGTTTTTGGTATAATTGGAAATGAAATTGATTCCTTGATTTTTTTTTTTTTCTGCTGCTTTGTTATTGGTGTGTAGAAATGCAACCGGTTTCTGTACATTGATTTTATATCCTGCAACTTTGCTGAATTCATGTATGAGTTCTGGCAATTGTTTTGGTGGAGTGTTTTGGATTTTTTACATAGAGTATCATGTCCTCTGCAAATGGTGAAAATTTAACTTCCTCCTTGCTAATTTGCCTATTATTTCTTTGAATTCTATGTTATTATTATTATTAATTGTTATGAAATTTAACAGACATTCTGTATCTTTGGGTCAGTTTTGATACACATTATTTTTCTGGACAGCTTGTCAATTTTATAAAAATATTTAAATGTATTGGCTAAAAATGATTCAAAATGTCCTCTTCTAAAAAACTTTCTGTAATATTTGTCATTGTGATCTTTTATCATTCCTGAAACTGGATATGTTTCTTCTCTCTTTTTACTGTGGTCATCGGTTTTATTAGTTCTGTTGAAAAGCCAAATGTCTGAACTGTATCCCCCCAAATTCATACGTTGGCATTTTACCCCACAATATGACTGTTTTAGAGGTATGGCTTCAAGAACTAATTAGTTAAATAGAAGTCATAAGGGTAGAGCTCCAATCCCATAGGACTGGTGTCCCTATAAGAAGAAAAAGAGGTTCCATTGAGATACCTCTCAATTTTTCTTCTCCCCTCTCTCCTTTTCTCCCTGCATGAACATAGAAGAAAGGTCATGTAAGGACATACTAAGAAGGAAGCTAGCTGTCTACAAGCCAGAAAAAAAGATGTTTCACCAGAAATCAATCTGTTACCTTAATCTTGGATTCCTATTCTTCAAAACTATAAGAAAATAAACTTCTGTTGTTTAATCCAGTCAGTCTGTGATACTATGTTATGCCAGACTGAGAAGACTAATAAACCAAATTTTAAAATAAATATATGTGTTTAATTTAATCCCCTCCTTTTTATTTCTTTGTATTTAGTTAAATGCAAAAAAGCTCTATTTTTTCTCAATTTTTAGTGTAGACATTTTAGTCATTGAGTTTTAGCTTTTGTTTCTAAAATATAAATTGAATGTTTCAAATTCCTATCCATGTAGATAATAGCTGAATATTACAGGTTTTGACATCGTCTTTCCACTGTCTTTCTGTTTGAGTTACATAGTGATTTTGTATTTAGTTTTATTTGCTTTTAAAGAATTGTTTCTTAACTGTGAAACATTTGAGAACTTTCTCATTATTCTTTTATTATTGATTTCTAGCTTAATTTTTCAGTGTTCAGAAGAATATGCTACATATGAGTTCAATCCATTGAAATTTGTTGAGACTCACTTTATAGAGCAACAGTGGTCAATTTTGGTAACTGTTCTATGTACACTTGGAAAAAAAACACATTTTGTACTTTTGCAATTTTTAAGAGAGTTCTACATATGATTAAGTTTTAGTTTTGCTCAAATATTCAAATTTTCTTGATTTTTTGGAAGCTTTCCTGATAAGTTATTAAGGCTAGTATAATTAAATATCTTGATATCATTATGACATTGTGTTTATTTTTCCTCTTAGTTCTGTAAATATTTCTTTTTATTTTGAGGCTATGGTAGTACCTACATATTTAGAATTGGTATGTTTTTCTGGAATATGGTCAGTTTCATCATATCATTATCATTATCATTATCATTATCACATTATCATTCATAATATGTCTCTTAAGGTCTACTGCTAATGATGCTACATCAGGCTTATTTTGGTTTTTTTGTTTGTTTTTTCCATCTATATACTCTCAAACATTCCACATATTTTAGATGACAGCAATTATTTTTTAAAATCTTGGCATCTTTGTCTTTCAGTTAACATATTTATTTTATTGACATGTGATTCAATTATTTGATGTTTCACTTTACCACCTTCAGCTTTCATTTGTCCTAACTATTCTATGTATTATTCTTTCTTTCTTTGCCCTTTTTTTGTTTAAGTAAGATTTTTCAAAAGGTTTTTATTTATTCATTTTAGAGAGAGAGAGTAAGTGGGGAAGGGCAGAGGGAGAAAGAACCTGAAGCAAACTGCACTGAGCACAAAGCCCGATGCAGGTTCTTGATCCCACAACTGCGAGATCATGACCTGAGCCAAAACCAGGAGTTAGATGCTTAACCCACTGAGCCACCCAGGCACCCAATTTTGTTATTGTTATTGTAATTAACACTTTTGCTCTGTTATTAGCTTGTGACACTTTATATTACTGTTTTACAATAGTTAGCCTAAGGATGATCATAGTTATCCCTTCCTTAAGAATTAAATTAAGGTAATTGACATTTGTCAATCACCAAACAAAACTAAAAACTTAAAACATTAATTCAGTTTATCCCTTCAGGTTTCTGTCCTATTTTTTGTCAAGTATTTTAATTCCGTATACGTTTAAGCCTTGTAAGATAGTATAATATTGTTTCATATAATCAGTATTCATTTAGAGTTGCCCAAGTGTTTTTCCTAGATGTTGCTCCTTGTTTTTTTCTACATCTTGTGTTTCTATTGGGAATGATTATTCATCTGCCTTCTTTATTTCCTTTAATACTAATATACTACTGCCAAATCCTCTTAGATTTTATTTGTCTCACAAGTGTCTTTCATTCACCTTAATTATTAAAATGACAATAACCCAGAAATTTCCAAAGCAGACTAAAGCCCTTCACTTCAGCTACAGATATAAGAAATATTAAAAACCTGAGTATAGTAAATATAAACAAAAACAAACCTAGGCATCAAAATTGGATTGCCGAAAACCAAAAACTAACCTTACTTCTGCTTTCTTCTCTTACTCTTCTATTTCTGACAAATTAAATGCACATTAGCGCTTTTGCTATTTTCTGTATGCCTTTAATGAATTGCTCCATGTTTTTAATTTCTTAGTCTTTTTATCCTTCAGTTGAACATTTTGTTCTGGCTGTCTACCAGTTCCTAAATTTTATCTTCAGTTTCTCTAATCTCTCTTAAATGTATTTGGAGAATTTTCAAATTACTCTAATTTTAATTTCTAGAATTTCTATTTCATCCTTTCTATAGTTTTAAATTATGTGCCAAATTTCTTTATCTAGTCATTTAAATTTATGAACCTATTAATCAACTTATTTTGAAGCCCATGTCTGATGATTACAGTATGCTTTATATCCTGTGTTTTTATTCTTTTTTGCTGGTTTTTTTTTTTTTTTGTAAGTTGTTTTCTTTCTGTATGCCTGATTAATTTTGTTTATGCTGTTGACACTGAGTGAAAAATTTTAGAAATAAGTCAGGCTTTAAATGACATGATTTTTCTTCATAAACATTTACATTAGATTTTAGGAGGAAGTCTATTTGTGGACAGTCACCTTATTTCAGTCATGGGTGAGGTTATTCAAAGTAAGCTTCTTTTGAGGAATGGTTTGTTTTGTCCTCTTGGTGAGCCCTAAAATTTAATTTGTTTTCCCTTACCCTTAACATTGCCAAAAGTTATGCTCCATTTCCCAGTTCCTTGTTTGTCTTTTACTTTTGAAATTGTAAGGGGAAAACATCATTATACATGCTCAGCTTACCCACTTAGCTTTCCTCTTCAAAATCTTGACCCTATAATAAATTTTTAGTTTGTTGCTCTCTAATACCTAAAGCCAGGTGGTTTTCCCTGTTATTTATTTACATTTTTTTCAGATTTTCTTATTGTTCAGAGTAATCATAAAACAAGTCAGTCATTCCAGGAAATTGATCTTCAATGCCTGTGTTTTTAGCCAAATACTCTAGATGTTTTTTAGAATTCTCATTAAACCAATATATAAAATCTTAAGTTTCATTTTTAAAATTTTGCATATGAAAATGAGAAATTAGGTGGGGCGCCTGGGTGGTTCAGTGGATTAAAGCTTCTGCCTTCAGCTCAGGTCATGATCCCAGGGTGCTGGGATCGAGCCCTGCATCGGGCTCTACTCAGCAGGGAGCCTGCTTCTCTCCCTCTCTCTCTCTGCCTGCCTCTCTGTCTACTTGTGATCTCTGTCTGTCAAATAAATAAATAAAATCTTAAAAAAAAAAAGAAATGGATTAGGTGTTGGTTCGAAATTTGGAATATTGGTAAAAGGAACTAAATGTGTTGACAAGATTGTGGTTGAGGAATTTAATCAACATTTAGCATGGTAGCAAAAAGCTTACACACTCACACACATACACATCACATTTAAGCCAATGTGAATCTTGTAAGGTAAAAATTTTTCTCTCTCTTTTATGGATAAGGTAAGGACACTGAAATTCAAGTAGAATAAATAATGTGTCACAAACTGAGATTTCCTCTTTTTGGTGATTTTATACATTTATGCATATATCCTAATTTACCATGATATGTTCATTTTATTCAGACAAAAATCCATATAAATATATTATGTATTTTAGAAACCTTTTTTATTATTTATTTATTTGATATTTATTTATTTTTTATTGTGTTATGTTAGTCACCATACAGTACGTCATTACTTTTTTGATGCAGTGTTCCATGATTCAGTATATGCGGGTAACACCCAGTGCCCCATGCAGTCGGTGCCCTCCTTAGTACCCATCACCAGACTCACCCATCCCCCACTCTCCTCCCTTCTAAAACTCTCCTTTTATTTCCTGGAGTCTATAGTCTCTGTGGTTCATCTCCTACTCTGATTTCTCCGTTTCATTTTTAAAAGATTTTATTTATTTGTGTGGGAGGGAAAGATCACAGAAGCAGGGGGAGCAGTAGGTAGAGGGAAAAAGAGAGTCTCCACTGAGTAAGGAGCTCAATGTGGGACTCTATCCCAGGATCCAGGATAGAGGACCTGAGCTGAAGGCAGATGCTTAACTGACTGAGCCACCCAAGTGTCCCTAGAAAGCTTTTTAAATGGCTTTTAAGGGTATATTTTTTTTCTAGTAGATTTAAATCTTAAAATAATGTTTAAATTATCTAGAAAATTTATTTATGTAAAACAAGTAATTCTAATAATTTGGAAACTAAAGGAAATACCCTGGATGGCAATGTTTACAAAAAAATGCACTTGTTGACAAAAATGATGCAAATAACTCCATCTTTCCTTTTTTATGGTAATTCCTATGTTGTAAATTCAGTATTCTTACTTGATTATACAATTTAGCTCTTACAAAGTGATATGTTTTCAATTCTTTTTTTTTTAAGATTTTATTTATTTATTTGACAGACAGAGATCACAAGTAGGCAGAGAGGCAGGCAGAGAGAGAGGAGGAAGCAGGCTTCCCGCCGAGCAAAGAGCCCGATGCGGGGCTCGATCCCAGCACCCTGGGATCATGACCTGAGCCGAAGGCAGAGGCTTTAACCCACTGAGCCACCCAGGTGCCCCTGTTTTCAATTCTTTTAAAAGTCACATTTGCCTTGGAGATATCTAAAACACACACACACACACACACACACACACACACAAAAGAACAACACAGCCAACTAGTGATATAATTCGGTAATTTATGTTCATTTGTTTTACCATGATCGAATCTCATTTTTCATTAAGGGAAAATACCTAGTGAATTTTATGCTGTAGCAGCTCATGATTAAATAAGTTAGCTTTACTATACTCAAAGTCATCATAGATAATATAAGAAATACTGTATATTGTTTAAAGTTTCAAGAGACATTAGCTCTTTTGAATTGTTTTTGTGAGTTTAACATATTTGGCTATTATGAACCTTGTTCTCTCTTTGGATAAAAAAGAGCAAAGCTAAAATATTAATGGTACATGCAAACTACAGTCCTCATTGATTTTCCTTCTGGTCCATGGCATATCCCAGGAAAAGAGCCAATTTCAATAAAAAAATAATACTGCCTTTGATAAGACTTTACAAAATGTTTCTCAGTACACATTATTTATATCTAAAGGAAATTCTGAAACATAGCTATTATTATTTCGGTTTAAAAGTAGAAGAGATTGAAGTTAGAGAAGTTTAATATTCTGTCCAAGCTTTTAAAATTTTTATGTTTTTTGGGCGCCTGGGTGGCTCAGTGGGTTAAAGCCTCTGCCTTCGGCTCAGGTCATGATCCCAGGGTCCTGGGATTGAGCCCTGCATCGGGCTCTCTGTTCCGTGGGGAGCCTGCTTCCTCCTCTCTCTCTCTCTCTGCCTGCCTCTCTGCCTACTTGTGACCTCTGTCTGTCAAATAAATAAATAAATAAATCTTAAAAAAATAAATAAGTAAAATGTTTATGTTTTTGGATAACGATTCAAGCATGTTTTGATAATACAGAACAGAACATAAAGAGTGTGGTATAAAACTTATTAGATTCAGCCAATAAAAATACAAAATGTTAATTCAACATATCCAGGGTACATATGAGGGTCAGAAAAATTATTGTGAAGAATCAGGTGAGGTAACAATGAGAGAACTGTGGAATGATTGCATTCTTGTAACCAGGTGAGTCACATGAGCCAAAAAGACATTTGGAGCCTGAGCAATAGAACAGAGCCCATCTGGCTGCTAAGGCTTTTCCATGGCTTCCATTCCTGTGTAAGCCTAACCAGTAAAACTCAGAATCCTTAATAGCTAGACAATATTTGAGTAATTCAGTAATAGTCCCTACCTTTTCCTGTTTGTTTCATTCATCCATTCGACACATATTTATTAAAAGCCTATGTTGTTTCAGGAACTCCTCTGGATAATAGGGATATAGGAATGAAAAAAAACTGAGAAAAATTCCTGCCTTTGTGGAGCATACAACCTAAACAGAGCAATTAAATCATATAGTTTGTCAGGAGTTAGTATGTACAATGGAGGCAAAAGTAGAACAGGGAAAAATGAGCATGGAGACGTGTGACTGCTTGACACAGCTTGAAACTTAAACTCGCCTGCACTGGGAGGGTTTGCACTGAAGGAGATGAGCCTTCTGGATTCCTGGGGAAGAGCGTTTCAGGCTGAGTGCCAAACCGGGATGTGCAAGTGTGCCTACTGTGTTGAAGGGAGAGCAATGAGGCTGAAGCGGCTTGAGAGAGGGGAAGGAAAAGGATAGCACCCGAGCTGAAAGATGTCACTGGGCAGCCAAGCCTGCTGGCCCTTGCCATTGACTGAGTGAAGGGGTAAATCTGCAGCAGCTTTTTTTTTTTTTTTTTTTTAAGATTTTATTTATTTGTCAGGAGAGAGAGCAAGAGTGAGCAGAGGCAGATAGAATGGCAGGCAGAAGCAGAGGGAGAAGCAGGCTCCCTGCTGAGCAAGGAGTCCGATGTGGGACTCCATCCCAGGACGCTGGGATCATGACCTGAGCCGAAGGCAGCCGCTTAACCCACTGAGCCACCCAGGCGTCCCTGCAGCAGCTTTTGAGAAGATGAGTAGCATAGTTTCACTGAGAAACTAACGGTGTCGTATTAGCTGCTGTTTTGAGAATTGCCTATCAACGTAAGGACAGAAAAATGGGAAACCAGTTAGAAGGCTCTGGCAAAAATCTGCATGACAGATACTTGTGGCTTGGGTGAGGATAATTGCAATAATGTTTAGGAGAAGTGGTCATAGTCCAGATATGTTTATGGTAATAGACCAATGAAATGGAATTTTGAAATATTATTTCTTAAAACATTGATATTCTATTTTCACTAAATCACTTGCATACATATTTGTTAAGGATGGTTGCATATTTTATTTTAATTCTGTGTCAAATGGTGGTATTGTAGGTAATCGGTGAAGAACATGTGAGATAGACTTTTGTGGTTATTCAAAGGTAAATGGAGGGCTTTTCAGAGAGATTGTTGAGAACCCACTATGATATGAATGAAGGTATAAAGCCATCAGTCTGTGATAATTCCATTTTCGGCTGATTTGGGATAGTGTGAAGTGAAGCATGTGGGAGTAGTCAGTAGATACAATGGATTATGGATTATGAGGCCAACACCTCTATGCCCATCTGAAAATTGTTCATTAGTATTATGTCAGTCTAATAATTTTTAAATATGATTACATTATAATGCTCAATGTGGCTATGAGCACAGCTACTGAAAAAGATAAATTGCATGATACTTTGTAGGAATCAGTACTATGAAACTAATGAAGACCAATAATGAAAGTAGCGCAAACTTGCTCTTTTACTAAACAAGCTTCCCTTCCATTTTGTATATTATGGGGGAAAGAAAGTCTAAAAATAGAGTATTCCAAAAAACCTTCACTTACTCTTCTTCCAGATTATCATGACCATGGAACTGGAGATGCCGGTATGTTCTTGTGGTCCCCCTTGCAGGTGAAGTTTTGTAGCAGACTCCAAATCAGTTTTCTTTTTCCTTAGCTGACAATTTGGAAGAGAGAATTCTAGAATATAAGCCAGTCTTTGAAATTATCTAAATTATTTAACCTCTCTGATTCTAAGGCTTCCTCTTCAACATGTTAAAAAAAATGTTATGGCTCAGAGTTGTGACAATAAAATGTGATTTTGTCTGCTGTGAGAATAGAAGACATTTATTATACGTACTGGGTGTGATATAACTGTTTTACATTACTGTCTATCAGGCAGAAGCAGGAGGATGAGAGAGGAAGTGGTGTGCATAAGATTTCACAGCTAGGACCAGAACTGACTTTTTTGTTTTATTTTGTTTTGTTCTACTTGGCTTTCAGACTGGTCCACTGTAATAGGAGACTATAGTGGTTAATTTTATATGTCTACTTGTCTGAGCTACAAATTATCCAAATATTTGGTCAAACATTATTCTGAGTGGATCTGTGAGGGTGTTTCTGGATGAGATTAACATTTGGATTGGTAGACTGAGTAAAGCAGATTGCACAACTCATGTAGGGGGGCCTCATCCATTCAGTTGAAGGCTTGAATGGGATGAAGAGGCCAACTTTGGCGTGAGTTGGAAGAAACCACTCCTGCCTCACTGTCTTGAGCTCACACATCAATTTCGTCCTGTGTTCAGGATCAAACTGAAACATCAGCCCTTCCTGGGTCTTGAGCTTGCTGGCATTCAGACTGTAACTATACCATCAGCTACTTTTGGGTTTCCAACTTGCTGATTGCTGATATTGAAATTTTTCATCTTCTATAATTGCGTAAGCCAATTCCCTGAAATCTCTCTAGAGAGACAGATAGATAAACCAGACAGATACAGATAATCCTAGTCCTAGCCATCTGTCTGTCTTTCAAAATGTGTGGGTACACATATATCCTATTGTTTCTGCTTCTTTGGAGAATTCTGACTGATATAGAGACCTCTGATCATGGTATGTTCAGTTCAGATTTTACTACTGATCAGAATACATATATATGGAATGGATTCCATTCCATATATATGTATTCTGATCAGTAGTAAAATTGAATCCATTCCATATATATATATATATATATATACACACATATACATATTATATAATCTCTTCCTATCATATGTGTATAGCATATATATATATATATAAAATATATATATATAATCTGTTCCTATCATATGTGTATAGCAAGTGTTTCCAAGGGAGCCTAATTCTGTGAATAAAATTAGAACTCTGACTTAATTTTGCATGTTGGAGGAAAAGAAAAGCCCAATGTGTTATTTATTATTATTATTTTTAAGAGTTTGGAAAGAGAAGCTGTGTGAAAATCTGTGTGGAAAAAAAAAAATTGGACTCAGGGAACCTAACGTCCAATTTCATTGTTTTGTAAACCATCCTACATGTAATGTGCTTCAGCTAAGACAGAGTGGATTGTGAAAGAAGAAACTGAGGCATATAGCAGAGGAAAGACCATGAAGGACTTACATTTGTGAAATCCAAGCCAAGACCAATGTTGTCCTGAGGTCTCCCCTTATCACCCGTCAACCACCAAGGGGCAGCAGATCTAAGGTTTTGGAGAGACAAGGTGAAGATATCATCATCTATAGCTACAGGGCAGAAACAAAATGACTCCAAGAAGGCTGGGTGAGTCATCCTGAGACCCTATAGGAGAATGGGAGGATTTATCCAGGGTGAGATGAGGTCTTGCTACAGTTGATTTCTCTGGCTGGCACTGAAAACACATGGGTTTCTTGTATTTTCACGATGACAGAAACACTGTATGCATACAGCTGTGGGAATAAATAATAAACCATTAAATAAATCTAAGTAAAATCCCTTCCTTTTTGGGAGTGGGTAGTTTCATTACACTGATATTGGTAATGCCATTTAGAATCTGAAGAAGGGAAATCTCCTTAGAAGAAATATATTTCCAAAGTCAATGATTTAAAGTTACAACTTCGCAGCTGCAGTAACATGCAAAGATCAGGGCAGTACAGAGATCCAGGCATTCAGTTTCCCAAAACAACAGAGATCAGAAAGAGAATTCAAACCTTAAAAAAGTAGTATTAATTTAGTTCATGCATTGTATCTATTTTTTACCTCTCAGGTAATATTAGCATCCTGTTTTCTCTCCATGACCGTTTTATTTGCAAAAACACCATAGGTTGTGGTAAAAATTTCTTCTATTGGATATTACACATGCTCAACTGGGCTTGTGTGCACACAACACACTAAGTTGTGGGTGCTGTCCAGTAATAAGGAAAAATATACTCTTGTGAGAGGGAAGAAGGACTGTGCCTTTCAGCCATCCCACCCTGTCTCCTGCCTTCTGTTCCTAGAGATTTGGTATAACCCTGTTTCACCTAGTAATTGAATCCCTATGCCTACTCTCTAGAAGAGTGCCCTAATCACTCTCCAACTTTTTCTATCTCCAAGGCCACAAAATTATCCTCTCCAGAGCTCCCACATTGTACCATATTGTCCTACTGGATTCTGTTTGGGAGTTCCTGTTGGCTTTGGCAATCAGCATTTGAGGTATTTGTTTAGTGCAGTGGTTGGTACATAGTGGGACCTTGAAAACCATCAGGAAAAAAAAAAAAAAAAGGTAATGCTTATCTTCCAGTCAGATTACATTTACTTTCAATAGTAATCAAAGGGAAGAAAAGTGGTTAAGTTGGGATGAATTAGTAAGGGAAATTGGAAAACAAGGAGTGGAAGTAGAGAGAAATTATAGTCAAATTTTAGTCAGATTTTATATTATAAATTATATTTTATATTTTATATTATAAATTATAGTCAGGTTTTAATTCTCTGATAATAGGGACCCTGGACACAGACTTGGAAAAAAAATCACATTTCTCCTAAGTGGTACAGATGAGTTCCACTGAGAAAGAGAAATAGAGGAAAATAACATAAAATAAAAGATGGAGCTGTCTGAGCAAACCCTGGAAATAATAATATTTAAGTTTCCAGTTGCTACTTCAACATAAGTTTAAGAGATGAAATAGGAATTCTCTAGTAGTTAAGAAAAGTTTTTTTTCTATGACATCTTTTAATCAAATAGTCTCTATTTAAAGTAGGGGAAAGGACTCCACATTATTGTAGGTCATATGGAAAACTCAAGAGAATGTAGCTAATGCTTGTTTATTACAAGAAGATGATAACCTGAATTATATACTTTCTTCTGTGAGGAAACGCTTTTCCTATCAACAAACAGGCTGTATAGATTAATGAATATGATCAGAATATATATATATATATATGGAATGGCTACACATTACAGAGGCTATTTGCTGAAAATGACTATAGGTGTATCATTTAAGAATGGAATATGCAGCTGAATGAAAGGTGTGAAAGAAGATATTAAAATTAATTATAAGTTAACCTGATTCCTGTCTAAAAATGAATGAAAATAAATGAGAGACAAGGCTACTAATATTTATGGAACAACTACTCTGTATGTGTTTCTGAGCTGTTTAATCCACAAAATTGTCTGATAAAGTTGGTAATATTATCCGCATTTTACAGCGAAATCCAGATAAGTCACATAGTATTAAGGTGGTAAAGCAAATACTTGGACTAAGGTCAATCCACAATAATACCTCAGAAATACATAAAGAAGATAAGACATGGGAATGAATTGGAGGTTAAGTTGCTAGGATCAGAGAGGATTTCAGGAAAGCACATGCTAGTATTAGCCTGTGTGCAGTTGTCAAAGAAGAACTGAATCCAGAGCTGATATCTGGGTTAGAGTACAAATACCCAGGTGCAGGGAGGTATGGGAGACTTAGACACCCTTCATGACCAGAACAGCTGAAGATATAAAGAGGGTAGAAATGCAATAGACAGATTTCTCAGCTGGTGGGGAAAAATAGTAAATGAACCAAAGGTTATATAAATACAAATCATTAAGTAAAATTGATCAGAAGTATTGTACACTGAATAATGATCCCCCAAAGATGTTCATGTCATACTCCTTGGCACCAGTAAATATAATACCTTAAATTCCAAAAGCAACTTGATAGATGAGATTAAATTAAGGCTCCTGAGATGGGGAGATTATTCTGGATTATCTGGATGGGTCCAACATAATCACAAGGGATGCAGTAGAGTTACATTCAGAAAAGAAATATGATGGCAGAACAGAAGTGGGGTGATGCACTTTGAGGATGGAAGAAGTGGCCAGTAGCTGAGGAATGCGGGTGACTTTTAGAAGCTGTAAAAGCCAAGAAAATGGCTTCTCCCCTAAAGTCTCCAGAGGGAGCAAGGCTCTGTTGATCCCTGACTTTAGCCCAGGGAGACTGATTTTGGACTTTTGACCTCCAGAACTATAAGATAATAAATTTGTATTATTTTAAGCCATTAAGTGTGTGGTAATTTGTTATAGCAGCAACAGAAAGTTAAGATAATTCTATGAGAAATATCAGAATTATTTTTTATGCTGTATATTATTGGATTTAGAATTGACCTATACCTAGGTGCCTTTTTGCAGATTTTATTTCCTTGAGCTATATTTTTTTTCCCTCAAGTATGTGTTGGGACTCATTGCCTTTTTGCAGATGAGAAGGACCGGTAAGGAAAAAAGGAAGCAAGAGAAGTTAAAAAAAGCTCTTTTCCTTAGTCAATAAACTCAAAATAAAGTAACAGTTTCAGGACGGTCAGCAGAATGTTACTGTTATTTAGATACTTAATCTTTTTCTTTCCCCCTGCATTTTCTTTTGAATTGGTTTGCACAAAAGAAAATAATTCTTATTTTAATTATAGTAATCAGATGGACACTGTCTTTGGCTCAACTAGGGTACAGGTTATTTTGAATTCATGCCATTTTGTGCTTGATTATTATCCTATCTCTGTTCTGCCTATTCTGTCATGTCCAACTAATTTCTGTGCCTCTAATAGCTACTTTTCTTTCATGCCATCAAGAGATATTTATTGAGCTCCTAATCTATACGAAGACATGGCACCAACAACTAGGGAAAGAGGGATGAATAGAGCAAGCATTGTCCTTACCTTTTAGTCTTCCTCTACGACCCAAGAGCACACTGGTGTCACCCTTTCTGACTCTAATTTCACTTATATCTGCTAATACATGTTTAAGGACTTAATATTAGATAATGGATATTAGCATGCTTCTGTATCTCAATTACTCATCTAAATCACATGATTTTGGGGGGCAGTTATTATGTCTCAGATGGTAGAGATCACACTTAATACACATATACTTTCTCAATGACTAATAGATACATGAATCACCAAGTTTTGTAGAATCATTATATAAGCACCAAGAAAATATTCATCTTCAACAGTTTACATAAGTCTTCCTGCTAGCCCTCTTAAAAAAACAAAAAAAAGAAGCCTGATATTTTAGCTTGATGGGTAAAAATTATCCACGTGGTCGCAGAGGAGAGTGAGTTTCAAGCAAAGGCAAAAATATATGTGCAAGAATGAAACAAAAAAATGTGTTTTTTTTTTAACAAAGGAGTGAGCATTTTTGTGTAGCAAGAACATTATATATAAAATATCCCCAAATGAAAGAGCCATACTGAGGTTATAATGGAAAAAACTGTGTCATGATAAAGATTTGATCTTTTAAAAAATCTTACTTAGTTTTTATTTTGTTTTGTTTTATTGTGTTATTTTTGTTTTGTGTTTTTTTATTGTGTTTATTGTGTATTATTGTTTTTTATTGTGTTAAATTTCACACATAATATGAAATTTACCAAATTAACCATTTCTTAAGTGTAAAGTTCAGTATGTTAAGTGTATTGGTATTGTTGTGAAGATCTTCAGAAGTCTTCCCTCCTGCAAAACTGAAATTCCACCTTTTAGGCATAAGAGTAACTATGGAAGGGAAGGGTTTAAAATAAAAGAATATTAGATTTTTACTCCTCCTGCCTTGTCTTTTTGACAAAAGATAACTCTGGCCTCTAGATAGAGAATTACCTGACAAAGGATGAGAGAACTCTAAAAGCTAGTAAGTAACATGCTATCATATAATTTTGGAACCAGATGTACCTAGCTTCAAATTCTGACCCCTGCTCTTACATGCTATATTAAGTGAAGATTATCTGGCTGTAATATTTCCCCCTTAGTTAAGAATAAAGTTTACTTTTTGGTAACTTATTTTGATGTTTCAAAAAAATCATTATTTTTTTTTTCATTTAGATAACTAGGTTTTTGTTTTTTATTTTATTTTGTTTTTGAAACGGCTTTGTAGTGAAACTATTTGAAGGATGAATTGACTTTTAGCAGATTAAGTTGTCTTCAGTGTTCTCCATGAGTTATATTGTCCTATGCCTCCAGATTTCCTGAATTCCTAATTGTTAAAATGAATTCTTGAATGTTTTTTTTAACTGCCAGGATATGACTATGTAATCCACTTTGTATTCCAAAATATAATCTAAAATTCACTTTCATAGTTAGGGTTTGAGGCTAATTTTCTGGGGCAGCCATTTTCAACCCTGAGGGCAGATTAGAGCCACAGGGAAGCTTTTGATAATATGCCAGTCCCCACCACAACCAACTCAATCAGAATCTTTAGGGGCCGACCTAAACATTCAATCTTTTAAAAATTTCCCCAGGTGATTTTTTTTTTAATTTTATTTATTTGACAGACAGAGATCACACGTAGGCAGAGAGGCAGGCAGAGAGAGAATAGGGGAAGCAGGCTCCCTGCTGAGCAGAGACCACCATTCCGGACTCGATTCCATGACCCTGGGATCATGACCTGAGCCAAAGGCAGGGGCTTTAACCCACTGAACCAACCAGGCACCCCTCCCCAGGTGATTTTAATGAATGCAAAGCCAGAACTTAAAATCACCACTCTGTACTTCTCTATTTTCCAAAGCACCTATTTTAGATTGAAACAAAGTTTTTTTGACTACAGCTTTTTATAGATTATTTCAATTTTCCAAAATCATGGAAAATTAGGTTAAAAAAAACAAAAACTAACAAATAAACAAACAACAATGAGAGATTCAGCTTCATTTTGCCATTTTAAAGTAAACATTTTTTTTTCTGAATTAATCTTGGTATGATCATAAAATAACTTGGTATTTAAAAAGGTTATGTAATGTAGGAAGAACATGCAATGCTTGGTAAACTCCTCTGGATTAATAGGAATCTTTATATTGAACAACTGTGTCTATGACTTGCCATAAGGTTTCAATGGTGTAAAAGCCAAGGAGTGGGTTGTAAGGGAATGGTTCCTCTTTCACATAATTTTCATCATTCTCACCTACGCCAAACCACTAAAATGTAATTTATAAGTTTAGTAAAAATAGCTTGTCTGCTGTGCAAATATAACTTTGAAACAAGTCCCTTCTCTCAGCTTTCTAAACTAATTGCCTCCCCAGTTTCCTTTTCTGTAGAAATAGACTTCCAATAATCCTAACTTACTGTAAGTCTTCTGATTTGGAAAGAACATGTCTTAAAGCTGGTCCATGACCATATTTATTATAGGAATTTGGGCGACTTGTCTCAGATGCTTCTTAAAAGTAATTTACAGGTGGCCTTTGATTGTTCTTTTCAACAGAGGAGACTGGATATTTCCTGCTTTGAATTAATAAGAGAAAAGGTCAGATTTGCTGTTTCCATCTTCCCTTCTCTTCTTCTGCTTCTTTTAGAACTTTATTATCAACCATAAAGATAAAGAAAAGCACTGTGGTCTGATACACAAGTCTGCGTACAATCTCCACACTTTTTTTCTGCCTGTGGAAATCGTTTAGCTTTATACTATTTAAAACCAGATGTTTCCTCGAACTTCTTTCATAGCTCTTTTCTAGAGAACCTGATATTTTGCTGAAAACATTTTCTTTCACTGCTGTACAAAACGTAAAACATTTTAAGGTCCAAATGCCTCTATTTGGCAATACTGTCCTAACTATATATTATTCTCTGTCCTTGTGCTAGGCACCAGAGCTTATTGATTTTTAAGAAGTTATTCAACATCAAAGTTTGAACAACAAAAAAAGATATCTTAAGACAAAGAATCATAGAGTAAATAAGAGATATAGGCATAGAGGGCAAGGGAAATCACAGGAGAATAGTAGAATGGTTAGAGTTGAGTTTTAAATTGGCCCTAAGAACTGAATATCTACAAGGCAATTTCTTCTTATCAAACTCATCGGAGGCCAAAGCCCACTCTTAACTCGACATGTTTTTATTTTATTTTACTTTTTATTAGTCTCATAGAACAGTAATGGATACCCATTGTTGTATGAGGTAAATGATGCAGTGACGCTTGATTACATATGTTGTAAAATGATTATCACAATAGTTTCAGCAAACATCCATCTTCTTGTATAGATCCAAAAAAAAAAAGAAAGGAAAGGAAAAAGAAAAAAAAAAATCTCCTTGTGATGAGAACTCTTAGGATTTACTCTCTAGACAACATTTCTATGTATTATATAGAAGCTACAGCTACAGTCATCCTGCTTGACATCACATCCCTAGTACAGTTCACCCTTGAACAACATGGGTTTGAACTGTGGAAGTCCACTTGCAGAAGGAGGTTTTTTTAAGAGACAGTCCAGCACTGTAAACTGATTCTCTTCCTTATGATTTTCTTAATGACATTTTTTTTCTCTAGCTTACTGTATTTTAAGAATACAGTACATAATACATATAACATAGAAAATATGTGTTACTTGACTTTATTATCAGTGAAACTTCTGGTGAACAATAGACTATTAATAGTTAGGTTTTAGGGGAGTCAGTTTACATGCAAATGTTTGACTATGTGGGGGTTTGACACTCCTAACCACCACATTGTTCAAGGGTCAACTGTACTTATTTATCTTATAAATGGACATTTGTACCTTTTGACCATATTCTTCCATTTTCCTGTCCCTCCACCCTCTGCCTTTGGTCACCACAGTCTGATATTTTTTTCTATGATTTTTTTTTTGTATTCCATGTATAAGTGAGCTCATGCAATATTTGTCTTTTCTCTGTCTGATTTATGTCACTTAGGATAATGCCTTCAATGTCTATCCATGTTGTAGCAACATGGTAGGATTTCCTTGAGGAACATATTTTTGATGGTCACCTAAAATCTATAATTTTGTTTTATAATTCTGTGATTCCTCTTCCTGGAGGAATAATCTATGTTCCCTTTATCATATCCATAGAAGAGACTGGGGTCAGTTCTGATCCTGCATTGCATCTCATGCATGTGCTTTGAGAATATTAAATAGTTACCTTCTACAGAACAACAACAACAAAAAGTTAACATTTGCCACTTTAGTCGAAGAAACACAAACCATAACAGTAGGTAGAATTTTGTATTCCAGATGGTGATGAATCACTGATGGAACCCCTAGGGTCTAATTGTTCAACTTTCCTAGATACCTATAAAGCATCAATTATGCAAAACAAGTGTTTTCTCTTAATCGTTTCTCCCAGGAATTTTTAATATAAATAGAAACATTATAAAACAAACTTTGTTTTGAATCTAAAAACTCTTCACTTGTGGTTAAATGTCTATATCTGCATATATGTATCTCTCTCTCTCTCTCTCTCTCTCTATGGACTGTTTGGAATGCTGCTACAAAATCAGCAAAACTGAAAATTTTGTAGCCTTAGGTTTCTACATGATAATACTGAAAAAAAGTTATTACCAATTGTGATATTTACCTAGGTTATGCAATCTAGGACAAATTTTTAATGCTTCATAAGCTCTGCATGTATATTTGATTTCATAAAATGTTAGAATAAAATAATTCCTACTTGTATCAAAAGCTGTTATGATAGTCTCTTCTGTATCATATCTCCTAGTGTTTCCCTGTCAAAACATCATAATGAAACATTTTAACTCTGTAGACAGACCAAAAGCACCAAAACTGGAATGAAAAGATCTCTAAACCCTAATAAAAATACACACCATCCAAACTCTACATTAGTTCTTCTCTCCTCCTGTTACAATGGAGGAAGTCCCTCTCCCATTTAAGTTCAGCTTTTCCAAGAAGACATTCAGGAGGCATTCAGTAAACATTTGGATAAATTATTAGGTAAATGAATGAATGAATGAGTGAATGAATCTTCTCTTTTATTTTTAAGAAACTTAACTGTCCATAACTCTAAGTCCATACCTGTGTTTCTATTTGCTCCCTTCCATTAACATTTGTTGAACTTTTAAGATTCTAAGAGGGAAGCAAAATCAAAACCACACCAAAACAAAACAACCTTTTGTCCACATACACCTCTATTAACAGTTATCTTTCTTCTCAATCAAAATGAGAATTTCAAGTGTTTTCCATGTTCTTACATTTGATTCACTTCCCAGACTATACCAATATGTTTCCGGTCCTCACTTCTCTGTTGAAGGCATTTTTCCAAAGGTCGGCAATGATTTCCATATAGCCAAATTAAACACTCCTTTTCACTTGTCATTATACTTTATCACTCTGCAAATATTTGAGGTTGATGACTTACTAAGAAATATATAATACTACATTGTATTGAATTCTTCATCTCTTTGGCTGCTCCTTTACCACAGTTTTTATTTAATCAAAACCATTAAAGGGGTATGTGGGTGGCTCAGTGTTAAGTGTCCAACTCTTGATTTCAAGTCAGGTCATGATCTTAGGGTTGTGAGATGGAGCCCCATGTAGGGATCTGTGTTCAGCACAGAGTCTGCTTAAGATTCTTTCCCCCTCTCCCTCTGCTCCTCCCCCTGCTGGTGTTCTCCAGTGCGCTCTCTAAATAAATAAATAAATAAATAAATAAATAAAAACTTTAAAAAATATATTAAATAATGGAAAGTCTCAGGGTTCTATCCTTGATTATCTTTCTTCTTAGACTTTGCTATTTCTCTAGGTGAGGTTAAAAAAAAATATTAAATAATGGAAAGTCTCTGGGTTCTATCCTTGATTATCTTTCTTCTTAGACTTTGCTTTTTCTCTAGGTGCTGTTTCTCTTGGCACTATTGAGATTTTGAACTAGATAATTATCTTTTTGTGGGGGGCTGTTCTGTGTATTAGAGGATGTTAAACAGCCATGACTTCCCCTCACTTGTGATAACTAAAAACATCTACTTTGTCAAATGTGATCTCAGAGGCAAAATCCCCCCTAGTGTAGAAACACTGTTCTAGGTGATGTCTTTGTTAACATGGTTTCTCTTGACTTGTGCCCATCCTATATTCAATTCTTAACACATTTAGTCAACACCATCTCAGCCACCTTATTGGTAGACATCATGTTTAGCTATTCAAAAGGTTTGAAATAAACTAATCATTCCCCACCATCATACTTGCCCCTCTTTATTTGTGAGCCTCACCAAATGGGCCTAAGTACTTGTGCCAGAAACATTGGATTCAATGCCTAATTAAAAAGTCATCACAACATGGATGGACCTGGTGGGTATGCTAAGTGAAATGAGTCAGAATGAGAAAGCCAAACATCATATGATTTCACTTACATGTGGAATCTAAAAAATAAAACAAATGAAAAACCAAGAAAAAAAGAAGGAAAGAAAAGAAAGAAACCAGACTCTCTCAGAGAACGGACTGATGGGTTGCTAGAGTACAGGTGGATAAAGGGATGGGTGAAAGAGATAAAGGGGATTAAAAAGTACAGGCTTCCAGTTATAAAATAAATAAGTTATGGAGATTTAAAATACAATAGAGGGAATGTAATCAATAATATTATAATAACATTGGTGACAGATGATGGCTACACTATGGTGGTGAGCGTTTAGTAACGTAAAGAGTTGTTGAATCAATGCCTTGTATATCTTAAACTAATATAATATTGTATATTGATTATACCCCTGTAAAAAGATGTTCTAAATAAAAATGAAATACTGTTTCCTGTTGATTGTCACTATAAAATCTCTCTCAAACCAAATCAGTTCTCTCTCTCTCTCTCTCTCAACACCTTTCTTATCCAGGCCACCATCTTATCTCGCTTCAGGCACTGCAGCAATCCCCTTAGATGTTCCTCTGCCTTTTAAATCTGTTCTCCCTGCTGAAATCAAATCAGTCTTCTTAAAACAGATATAATCATGCCACTCTGTTGCTTAAATTTATTCTTAGTTTTCCTATTACCTATATAATAAAAATCATGAACTATTTCTAAGCCAGTTGGATCTGGTGCTAACTTCTCATCCTCATTTTACCCTGTTCTCCCACTTACTGTCTGCTTGAGCTTTCCTGTCCTTCTATTATCTTATTGAATGTACTGTGTTCTCTCTTGGCTCAGGGATATTTTCAAAAATGTCATTCTACTCCCAACTTTGATCCAACTGATGATCTCAAGTAACAACTTGGTTCACCTGTGTGGTAGGCAGACTAGAATCTCCCCATAAGGGCCACATCCTAATTACCCAAACCTGTGAATATCCTGGTATTATGGCATAGGGAATTAAGATTATGAATCAGCTGACCCTAGCTAAGGAGAGTACCCTGGAGTATCCAGGTGAACCTGATGTAATCATGATCCTATAAAAGTGGAACGAGGAAAACATGCTCAGAGCCATTGCAGAAGAATTCAGGCTGCTCTTCCTGGGCTGCGAAATGGAGGGAACCTCACACCGAAGAAGGTAGGTAGCTCTTAGAAGATGGAGAAGGCAAGAAAGAGAGTTCTCGCCTAGAGCCTCCAAAAGGAGTGGAGACTTGCCAACATCTTAATTTCAGCTCCTGAGAGCCACAGGAGACGTCTGACCTACAAAACTGTAAGATAGCAAATTTTTATTTTTTTAACCATCAAGTTTGTCGTGATTTGTTACAAAACAAATAGGAAACACATACAACCGGTTTATCATAATTTGTTTTTCTTCACAGTCGCTTTATAATTTTAGTGACACATGCATTGAACTCTGTTTTGCTAGACTGTGTGCTAGTGAAAACCATTTTTTTCTTGTTTGCTGATATTTCTCAAATATTTGTGCACTTGTTATTTATAGAATGAAGAAATGAATGAGGGGATATTTTGGTTTATGGTCTCATTTTGCCATTAATTCATATCATGTAAATTTCTCCCTCTTATATTTCATTGACTTGTAGGGGAAAAAACACAGAAAACCCTGTTCTAGCTTTCTGTTACTATTATCTGGAACACTGTTATATCGTTTTCTGTAAAAATTAGTTTTGAAATTATTTGAAAGTCGATTTGAGAAACCCTGTCTTTTATAGATGGGCTTTCAAGACAGGAAAACGTTAAGGCAACCTTGGTTTGTATTATTTTAACAGAATTTCTGAATTAAGAAATGTTAAGCCAGATACTGGAGAACTGAGACATCGGAAAGGAAAAACTGGTGTTCCTGAGGTAGTAACTGCAGGTAGCAGCTATGACATCCAGGACTAGTAGAACAAATAGAAGTGGTTGGGATTATAATTAAGAGACTTAAAGAAAAAGACTCCTGAAACTGCACTCTGACCCACAGTGAGGGCCTTGGGTAGTTTGGGGTCTCTGGGATTGGAGAAAGGCCTGTAGAGTCAGACCTGAACCTCAGCAACCAGGCAAGGTTGCTGAATGGCTGATGCTGATCTTTAAGGGAGCACAAGGGTACTGGTTCCAGGATTGTTGGAAAACTGTAAAACCAGAGTGTCTGCTGCTGCTGCTACTGGACAAGTTACTGCTGCCTGGGTGGGAAGTGTTTCTGGGAAGTCTCTGATGGAAAGAGGGAAGAGCCAGTCCCTCCCCATCTTTGTGCCACACTCCAGCTACCCATCTTGTCGGAGCCCTGCATAAAGGCTCTGCTTTTTGGCAAAATCCTGCTGTGCAGTTAACTCCAATGTCACAAAAGTTATGCAAGGTGGGATCTGACAGTGGCTTAATAAGCAGCAGAACAATTTCTAGGTAAAGTAGATCAGAGATTGAGTGAGATAAGGTTTTAGATATCCTCTGCATGTAATTCTGATAGTTTTGCTAGAGAGCGTATGAAACCCTCTGCTACAACAGGTGTGTTCCTGTTGTAGTATAACTTTCTAAAGTCTGTGTTTACTGTTACCACAAATGCTCTGTGGCACTGCAGGTGCCATGTTTGGTTGGGGGTTAAATTTTCCCCACTCTTGGTCTTAAATTTTGTCCCTTTTCACTTTTTTCCTTGAAGTCTCAGTAGTATTTTTAAGTGGGAGAAAATAAGTATAAGAGGTTGATTTTTTTATTTTATTTTATTTTATTTTTTAAAAACACTGTTTTAGTTTGGTGTCTAGAGCACTTGCTGCCAGAGCAACTATTCTGAACCCAGAGTCTGATCTTCCTACAGAAGATACTGGACTTTGCCTCACTGTGGGCAAATGTTCTCATTTAGTGAGCTTTCTGCTCTCTCCAGGTTCTGTGCTTCCTTTTTTAAAAATTTTATTTTATTTTATTTTTTTTATTTGACAGAGATCACAAGTAGGCAGAGAGTGGGGTGGGGTCGGGGAAGCAGCAGGCTCCCTGCTGAGTGGAGAGCCTGATGCAGGGCTAGATCCTAGGACCCTGAGATCATGACCTGAGCTGAAGGCAGAGGCTTAACCCACTGAGCCACCCTTGTGCCCCGGTTCTGTGCCTCCTTATGGAATATTTTAGTTAACCATGTTTCAAAACTATAACTGTCCATTCTTATAACAAATATTTTCCTGCTGGAAGTCTTAGCCCTTTAAAAAATTATTTCCTTAGGACAAGTATCTTAGAGCTTTAAGTTTTGTTGATGGTTTTAAAAATTCCTATACTCCTGCCATTTTAATTTTGATGTGCTTTTTCTTTAATATTTTTCCCCTGTATTTGTTTTGTTTCTACCTTTTTTTTCTTTGAATTCCATAGATGGGACACCGTGTATAGTTTGTTTGTTTTTTGGTTGTTGTTGTTTTTTAATACAAACAATTGTTCTAAGTATGAAGGACTAAGTTGGCAGTACTCACAGGGATAACTCTTAACCCATGATCCCCAACCTCAGAAAATAATACCCTTGCTGTCTCATTCTTTCCTTCCATGAACAGTCCTCCCTTCTTCCTGGGTATCTCCTTTCCCCTTTCTGTTGCCTGCTCCTCACAATGCCAGAACCACTCAATCTAGTCCCATTAGCACCTCAGGTGACCCTCATCAGAAGATTCAGTTGGACCCTTTGCTCTCCTCAGTGGTATAGGGACTAATAAAGGGGTGTTCTGACTTCGAGGGAGGATGATTATGTCAAAGGTCACTATATGAAGTAAAATCACCTGTGCTCAAAACAATCCTGGAAAATTCTTCAGGAAGAGGCCTTGGTAGAGATGAATTAGTATCTCCAATATAGTCATTGGTTAGTTTCTTCTGATGACAGACATCACTGTTTCCTCAGTTGAACATCAGTAAAAGGATTAGGCATGAGGCATGCAGTTAGAAATCTTGCAATATTTAAAAATACTTGAGGGGCACCTGGGTGGCTCAGTGGGTTAAAGCCTCTGCCTTCAGCTCGGGCTGTGATCCCAGGGTCTTGGGATCGAGCCCCACATTGGGCTCTCTGCTCAGCAGGGAGCCTGCTTTCCTCTCTCTCTCTGCCTGCCTCTCTGCCTACTTGTGATCTCTGTCAAATAAGTAAAATCTTAAAAAAAAAAAATACTTGAACAATGGCGTTGCAATCTGTATGTCAAAATAATCATACTGCAAGAGGCATGCAGTGAACTGACCATTGAAATTATTCATTTAAATTCAGTTAGCCAACATATAGTACATCATTAGTTTTTGATACAGTGGTCAATGATTCATAGTTGCATATAACCTCCAGTGCTTATCACATCCCCTCCAATGTCCGTCATTCAGTCACTCTACCCCATACCCACCTCCCCTTCTGCAACCCTCAGTTTCCCAGACTCAAGAGTCTCTGGGTTTGTCTCCTTCTCTGATTTCTTCCCATTCAGTTTTCCCTCCCTTCCCCTATGATCCTCTGTGCTGTTTCTTATATTCCATGTCTGAGTGAAACCGTATGATAATGGTCTTTCTCAGATTGACTTATTTCACTTAGCCTAAATGAGCATCTGATTCCATAATAGTGAATAGGAACAAAATGATATTTTTGTGGTTCTTTACAGTAAGACTTGATGTCCGGTGGTCCAGTATATGCAGAGGGTTTGGCTATGCTAACCTCCAATGAGATGAAGTCATCAGGTATTGTGAGCCTGAGGCAGTGCAGGAGGCTTTTGACAATTGAGTCACCTGCACAGCCCACCTATTTAGAGATTAAGTGATGAATTAAAACAGTCCTTGGCTTCCTTTGTTCCTGCTCTAGCATGGCTTTCTAATAGGCTGTTGACTAGTTACTAAGTGCAGAGAGGTAGGAGTCTGATTCCAGGATGATAGGACATATAAAACTTCATTAGGCAGCTACTTGGACTTCAAGTTGAAAACACACACCTGAGCTCCTGAACCACCATCTGTTTCCCATAGGGTTCTAAGGACTTTGGAGAAAAGTGCAGAGCACCAAATAATTCCATCTCTCGAGGATTCTAGATAAGTCAAAAGTACAGAGACACCAGGAGCTTTGACTGCTTTCCCTGAAGTTTGCCAGAGCCACCACCTGTGATAAACTTGAAGCGTCTGTTGTTCTTGCAGTATAGCTGATACAGCATCTCCGTGAAAAGCTGACACTTAGCTGCAGTGGGGTCAGGTGGAGTAGTCCTGGTTTGACTTTTATTACAGAGAATCTTTTCAACGCTTAGTTTTTACTCCCATCTCCTTATTGGTACCCTCACCCACCCTGAAATAGTTCATCAATTTAAGTTGTTTCTCTCAAATCAAAAACAACTGAAAGTATAGATAGTCACGTTCTGAGGTTTGTTTCCAGAGAAAAGTCTTTGGGCAGGGAAAGGACCTCTCTAGAAAGGGTGGGGGTGGGGGGGTGGTAGTTGAAACTTCAGAAGCGTATGGGAAAGGGAGCTGTGGATATCTATTCAACTTCCTCACATAACCTTTTCCATGAATAAGGCCTATTAAACTGACTGGATCTTGAAAAGGCCCCTTTCACTCTTTTTTATGGCTTCCTTTCACAAAGAACAAATGCCACAGACCAACCAACAAAATGCTGGGCTGGTTATTACCTTTAAAGGTCATTCAAAGTAGAGTACCATATTACTCGAGACTAAAGTGACCTATTCACCTTAATGCTCCAGGGAAATGTCAGGCACAAAGAGTCAGTATACAGGTACTCGAGCTAATATCTGCAACTTTAAAAAAAAAAAAAACTCAATAACTATGTGTATTTAAAAAAATAATTAAAAGGAATAGAAAATGAAAAATTCTCTACTTGGAGAATAAGAATTTGGCAGTGGTGATGGCATGGTGAGGGCTAGGAAGCAGGAGGGGTGAGTAATGCTTGCTTGAAGTAATTGTAACCTTTAGGAACTTAATGTCTGGTAACAGTGGGAATTGAAAGGAAATAAAAAGAAACTCACTTGAAAAAGTATATATCGATTTTATATATATATGTATACAAATATATATTTAATAATAATTATATATTATATATGTAATCTTATAGACCTTTCAAATTAGTCTTTGTCAGGATGACTATATACTTTCTCTATTGTAGCCATCTGTGGACAATATTGGGGAATGAATGAGATTCATACTTATTTTCTTCCTGTCAGCTTCTTCTGGACAAGCTCTTTAGGTCATGAATTCCCCCATCAAAATTTGGCTACCCATTCCAATGAAAATGTAACTGGTAAGATTTCTGCACTCAAACCTTTGCCATTTCCAGTAGGATTTATAGTCTGTTATTCATGCAGTACATTAAAAATGCATGCACTTCTGAGTGCTCATATGTTCATTTTTATTGATGCCATTGGGCTTCCGTAGTCATTAATGGCTATTGCAAATAATCCAAAACCTTGTAGTTTTTACTTCTGACCTAAAGTGAAATGATGTCTTATAACCCTACACTTCTGAGGTCTAAAAAAGTGGGGAAATTGAATTTTATTGGGGAAAGAAAAAGGAGAGAAGGATTTATTCAAATGGCAATGGTTTTATAGTTAAGACAAAAATGAAGATGTATAAATTTCCTTGTTTCATTTTGATGAAAGGTTAACGATTCCCATTTAATGAAAGACAATATCTGAAACAGTATGTGAGTCATGTTTGAAGTTATTTATTGAGGTCTTAGAATGTAGGACATCTTGCTAATGACAGTGTTAGCACCATTTTTTGAGCTCTTACTATGTCTGGTGCTGCACTAAGTACAAGCAGGGTGGGCAGGTAGGCAAGGCCCAGACCTCACCCTGGGGTAATCAACCTGATAAATTCTGGAGCATTGTCCCTTTTATTCAGAGTAGATCAGCAGACAGCTTTAGGGCTGAAGGCAAGGTCTGACCTGGCTAGGTATATCTCTGCTGCAGCCATCCTGACAATAGTTGCCCCAGGCCACTGAACCACAGCAGTATTCTGATTCACTGTGCTCCACCCCATCCCCCATGCTGGCTTGCCTGATTTTAGGCTCTGATTCGCTTGTGTCAGGAGGATCTGTTTGTCAGGCACCTGTAGCCTGGACTAACCAGTGAAGTTATCTGCCCTATGAAGGAAGGTATGAAGGATGTTTAGTATACCATCCCCAGTGCTGCTGAACTTTGTATTGTTAAATAGGGACAATCATTCACGTTTGTTCTTCCTTGGTTACCTCTCTCAGCAGTAGAGTATTTGTTAGAGTTCTCTTTACATCTTACTGAGTGCTTTGTTACTGTAAATTATTTTTTATATGAAACATTTCCTGTTTATCTTAAAGGGTGTGCATGAGAGGGAGGGCAGCAGAGGGAGAGGAAGATGAGCATCTCAGACTTCCTGCTGAACAGGGAACCCTATGTAGAGGTCGATTCCACAACCCCGAGATCATGTCCTGAGCAGAAATCAATAGTTGGTTGCTTAACCCATTGAGCCACATAGGCACCCCTAAACATTTCCTGTTTAAATTGCCATGAGGTTTTGTCTTTTGATTATACGTCGAGTGATATAGATGGCCAACAGGAAACAGATAATGTCAGTTAGAAAATTATAAAAATTCCACAATTTCCCCTATTTCTCATCTTCTACCACATGTTACCACAGATAATTTGACTTGTTTTTCTTTAGAAAAGTATGAGATTTCACTTCTGCCTAAAATGCCAGAATCCATTTCATATAAGAAACAAAATTCTGATAAAGTAAATGGATAAAAACTAGATTTCTTATATCTGTTTTTCTCTTAGTGATTTTCATGAGTAAAGGCTACCTTTATAGAATAAAAAAAAGCATAGTGGAGGTTACTTTTAAATAGTATGAAAAGTTGGTAGACAAATTAGTGTACAGTATAGCCAAATAGGAAATAATATAGCAGCTATTTCCATTAAGTTAAAAGTTGGGTAATGCCTTGTCTCAGAAGCCAAGAATTTATTTCAGTATAGGAGTGAAATCAGGATGACAGGATATGAAGCTAATTCAAGGGTATGGAGAAATTATGAGTTGGATTTTTTTTTTTGTAGTTTGGGCAAAGTTGATTTAGTTATGCTTAGTAGGCCTATAAGGGGAGAGGTTATACAGGCAATAGATATCCAATAAAGAAATTCAACAAAAATGTCATGAAGATTATTATACTTCTTAAGTCATG
>NW_022631017.1:843515-1039715 GCF_010015895.1 Lontra canadensis | reverse complement strand
TATATATATATATATATATAATCTATAATAGGAGTATGGAACAGAGCTGTAGGAAGTTCTAATACTTAGACATCAAGCATAGGCGTTAGAACCAGCAAGGCGGGCGGGGGGGAAGTAAAAGCATGGACACAAGAGAAGAGGAAATCGGGAGAGAAAACCTCTTCATGAGAAGGAAAACTTACAGAAGGAAGAAATCAACAATGCGTATACTGCCCAGAGAACAGTAATGTGAGGTCAGAAGTGGGCATATTGTTTTCACTGATATTTTATCACAGAAATAAGAGGGCTGCTGCAGAGGAAGGTAAAAGCATAGGGAATTATAAATGGAAAATACTAGAATACTTGTGTAAAGTTGAATAATTCAGAATGGGAGGACATTGTGACTCAGAAGAAAGATGGCAGAATTGATGAAGGAAATTGCTGGAAAAATAGCAGAAACCTGGGAAAAAGGGGAAAGCTGGCTATTTGAGAGGATCAGGGACCCTTAATTCTAACATAAGACTGAGGTTAAAAGCACAAGAAGATAGGAATATGAGACCTGCCATGTGTTGGCTATTATCATAGAAGGTAAGAGTTTTGGGGGAACCTGCTAGAGAAATTTTGTAGGAAAAAAAAAAGTTGTAAACTGGGAAACAAAGGAGCATGAGTAAGTTTGTGTAAAATGTGTGCATATTTTAACAATTTTAATTGCCTAAGTGGCAATGCAGAGTAGGTTACTAGTATGTTTAACAAGATTAGATTTTTTTTTTTTCCAGATAAGTAAAATGTAGAGAGACGGGAACAATGAAACTAAAGCTATTTTGAAGGGAGGAGTATAATGGATCTAAACCGTGTAAGTGGGAGGGTGAGGACATGGAGAGGCAGGGTCAACAAATGTGCTATCTTTGAAGATGAACTGCTCAAATAGGAGTGTTCATCTGAGTGAACTAAAAAGCGGTAGAAGTGGTTTTCCAGAAGCTAGATTCTTGAAATTGAAAGGTCACGTTGGTTTGGTGTTAATAAGATAGGGTGATAGAGTAGTACATGACTGAACTAGGATGAAAAAAAAACCCTTAGAAGGTGAGGAGGTCAAGAACTCAAAGGCTAAGCTGTTGGATGTGTTGAAAATCCTAGTATGATACAAAAATGCTGTACGAATTTGTTCCATTGGGTGGGATTTTGTTCGTGTTTTATGGGAAGAAGGTGGAGAATAGGTTTTCCAGATGAATATAGGCTAGCAGGAAGACCTTCAAGTTCAGGCACTGTGAAATAGGGAAATTACAAGAGATATACCTATTACTGCTCAATTTTTATACTGAGACAGCATACCTGGAAGTCTGCTCTTATAGTGCTTTACCCATAGTGGGAGCAAATATTGATAGTTTTTCCTTCCCCACTAATTATTTCTACCAGAGTTTTTCTGGTGGTTTAATAAACACACACACAATCTAAATCTTTGAAGAGTCCATTTTGTAGCACCACATAATAGTGACTGCTGTTCTTTGCTGTTAAAGAAACAATGTGTGCAACCTGAAGTAGAATAATTGGAGAGGTTGGGACCTTATTTCTACATTTAGAATCTTTGACTAGTTTCCACATTAGGAGAAAATACATCAACTTCTCACTGAACATTTTCCTTAGAGATCAATGAAATGATCGGCAAACACATAGTCATTATAAGATTGAATTTGCCATGAAAATGTAGCATGTTAAATGGCTGGCCTTCACGTCCCTTGGCTCCAGCATATCCAGGGAACTAGGATTGCAATTAGTAACAAGATGATAAACTGGTTTACTAGTAATGGTGCTTGATTTGCTCTTTCTCTCTGAGCTAAGGGTTGTCCTGGATGGTTTTGTTTGTTGTTTCAAGCTTCTTTGTATATTGCTTGCAGAAACCTTTGTCAAGGGGTGGGTAACAATTAGAAGAAAAATTAATCCTGTGTCAGTCACTGCTCTAAAACCCTACAATATAATCTCCATTGCTAATTCCAGTCTAGCTCTTAGTGGTTCCAGAAATTTAGTTTCACTCAGCAGCTTTCAACATTTGGTATGATTATTTAAAGATGCTTTTACAAATATAGTAAATTCTAAAATTCTAAATTCTAAAACTGTACATCTATAAAATATCTGAGTAAGAGTCTTAATTTTCATCATCTTATAGATGGCCTCTATTCTTCCTAGAGTCACTGCCACATATCTTAACCATTCTGTATTGCCCTGCATCAAATGTAACTAAGGTAGAAATCTCCAAAATAGGACAATTTGACAGAAGAACCGAGAAGGTGGAGAGAATATGAAACTGTGCTCTTTCCATATGGCTGCCTTCTTGCCTACTGCTCTGTCTAGTTCAACCTCTCCCAAATTCCATCTCCTCTCATTGCTGCAGGCCGGTGTCTAATTGTCCATTCAAAACATGCTCTGGGCTGTCTCAAAGCCTCTTTGACACAACCTCACAAACACCACACAAATGACCTCAACTTTTTTCATACTAAAATAAAAGAAAACAAAACCAAAAGTTCCTATTTCAGTATTCTTTCTTGGTGATTGCTATCACTTTTAATTCAGCTGAAAGGCAAGAACTCTGTTATCTTTAACATCACCTCTGCCTTCTGCTTATATCTAGTCTGTCACCAAGTCCCACGAACTGCTACCTCTAGATCTTCTTCACATCTTCCACTCCTCAGTAACTTCCTCACAACTCCTGTAATTCAGGTTGTCATTTTTGACCTGAAAAGTTCATGTACTCCTAAGACACCAGAAGACTCACTATCTTGGCTGTTCTCTTCATTCCCTATAAGGTATTCCTAATCAGAAGTGGATCTGCTTTTGTCATGTCCTGGATTATAACCCTTCAATTGTTTCCCATAGCTCCTTGGATTGGAGTGAATTTCAACAAGTCATGCCAATGTGGCCTCATATGAATGGTTTCTGTCATTATCACAGAATCATTTTCTATAGCTCCCCACCAGAATGGCACTTAGAACTCAGTAAAAAATTGGACTATATAATCTGCCATATTCTTATTTTCCTTACCGCTCATTCTTTAATTACTCCAACCTGCACCAATTGGCACTTATTTACTTTCATAGCTATAAATGTTCTTATTATAATGAGTAACTATTTACTGAGCTCTAATCAAATGATTAAATTAATAGCTGAGAGTATCTGAATGCTACCTGGTTTCCATAAGTAGCATTTTGATCAATAATAAAAATCAGACTGGAAGAAGGAAAAGAATAGTTTGAGATGAGACCCAAAAACAAAAATGAGCAACTGTATACAGAGGCAGTAATTATGCCATTCTATTCAGGGCAGGAATTTTGGGTGGGTAAGTATAAAGATATAACTTTGGCAGGGGATAGTTGACCCAATCTAGAAGAGAGATTTCTTCAAAGTCTATCAGTTCTAAATCCATTTTTCCCTAATATATTGAACATCTTTCTAAGAAATTAAAATTTGTAGCAAAGGTATCATATTTGTATTTGTCTAAAAGAACAATATCTACAGAAGTCAGTATATGCTGCTAAGGTTAGTGTCTGCATAAGGACTGAATGGGTCACTAGGGAGTGATGTGGTATCCTCTCAGGCCATGAACAGAAATAATGGATGCTGGTACCAAACATCCTAGAAAAAATTAAAGATAACAGGGGAGAGTGTATGAATTTCTCTGGATCCTTCTTGTAGAAGGAAGGGGTTTTTCATTTCATAAAAGGTTTTGTTTATGAACTTTCAAATTATGAAATTTCAGAGAAAAAATTTACAGAGCAAAATACAGTCATTCAATATCTATAGATGGTTTTAGCAGATATTGGTACATAGTGTCACCTTGAATAGTGGACTTATGAATAGTTGAAGTTCTGTAAGACTATATCTAAGTAGAGACCCTTCTTTAGCATCCAAGGTAAGAATGGGCTTAAAAAAATATAGGTGAGGGGCACCTGGGTGGCTCAATGGGTTGAAGCCTCTGCCTTCGGCTCAGGTCGTGATCCCGGGGTCCTGGGATTGAGCCCTGCATCATGCTCTCTGCTCAGTGGGGAGCCTACTTCCTCCTCACTCTCTGCCTGCCTCTCTGACTACTTGTGATCCCTCTCTCTCTCTCTCTCTCTGTCAAGTAAATAAATATTTTTTATAAAAATAGGTGTTTTACTGAATGAATGTTTTTTTTTTTTTTTTTTTTGGTGGGGGGGTGGGGGCAAAACCTTTGGATTTAAAAAAAAAAAGTGTCAATTCAAAATCATGGGAGTAGGAAACAAGACTATTACCCTTAGATAAAATGAGTGTTTTTAAACTGATCAATATTTGTTATTTTCCTTAACTATGTCATATAATTTTTTTGAGTAAGGAAAGAATTTGTCAATAAAATGACGTGATTAAAAACTCAATCATTCACTAAATTAACTTTTAAAAAGTTTAACACAATTTTCAAACAATAGCTATGCTGACAAATTTTAAAAATTTGCAAGTGAAGCATAATACACAAAGAAATACACATAAATGTACTGCTGAATATGTACAACTGAGCACATTCCTGCAGTTAACTCTGATTATGGGGTTTTGACCATAATCTGTTTCTTAATCTCCCCTCCTTCTCCATCCCACTCTATTTGAATTCTAAAATGCAGATTAGTGCATTTTATTTCTGTATCCTGTGTAAGTAGATTCCTATCCTACATACTCTTCTGTGTCTGGCTTTTGCTCAACATTGTGACATCCATCCACTGTGTTGGACCTTTGGCTAACACCATTAAAACTATTAGAAATAGTTTCACTATGAACATCATAGTATGTGTCTTTTGGTGAGCATATATATAAGTTTTCATTTGGTAGTACTTAAGAGAAACTTCTGGGTCACAATGAGCTGCTTGAGTCAATATTTCAAGACCGTTGTACCAGGAGTACATGATAATTGCAGTTGTACCATATTCTCACCAACACTTGGTATTTTTCATGGTTTAGATTTTGGCCATTCTGATGGACATGTGCTGTACTTTATGGCTTTAATTTACATTTTCCTGATGAGTACATCTTTGTATATTTGTTCTTTGGTCATTTTCCACGAACTATCAGTTCAACGTCTTCTGTAGAGTGTTTTTACAATACTTAATCTGGGAGAGGCTATAATGTTTGAAATCAGTTTTCACTTTCAAATGGAAGCTCAAAGGTCCTTTAAGTTCATACATGGCTCTATTTATCCCAGTATATTATCTGACACAGAATTTTTTTTTTCTTGGTCCTAAGAGAAGGAATTTGTGTGTTCTGAGGGAAAGATTCTGACTTGAAGGTTCTCATTCAAGGAAAAGTTATTCTTTTAAATTTAGCTTAATATTGATTTTAAATATTAAGAGTCTTCTGAAGTTTTCTAATTTACCTAAAAATGCTGAAACTACATTATCTTTTCTTTTCCATCCATATAATAATGTGGTGAAGTTCCTCTATTTAAAGTAATTATCCTATTCCTGTTAGAGTCGAAGTTGCCAAATGAAAGATCAATTATTTTGACAACTTTTAACTTCATTTGCCATTATTTGTTTGTAGTTAATATATTTTGCCACTCCTGTAATTTATTTATCATTTATTTTGTGCTATGTTTAATCTATTACATGGATCCTTTAGCTTAACCTTCATAATAAATGTGGTTGACAGGACTTGGGTTATCTTTCTAGAGATAAGAAAATGGAGGTTTGGGGAAACTATAAATTTACCCCAAATCAGACATGACAATAGGTAAAGGTAGAATTCAAAGATAGCTTTAAGGGACCAAAGTCAATGCTTTTAAACTATCTCTTGTTACCTGTATGACTTATATAGTTTATAGTTTCTTAGATCATATTAAACCATAAAAATACATAAGCTTTATTTAGATCTCACTAATTCAACTTTGGTCTCTACTTTGCTAGATTTAATAGACATTGTTTGTTCTCATCTTTTTTTTTTTTTTAAAGATTTTATTTATTTATTTGACAGACAGATCACAGTAGGCAGAGAGGCAGGCAGAGAGAGAATGTTCTCATCTTTTATATTCTACCAGCACTCAGCATTATTGACCATTTTATTTGCTTGAAACACTACCATCCTTTGGTTTCCATGAAACAGCACTCTCCACCTATTACCTTTTCTAATGACTTCTTATCTTCCTATATAGGATTATTTATCTTCTCAGACATCCCAGCCCAGATTCCCTTATTATAAGCTTTCCTATCAGCAAGGATTTCTAATTTGGATGTTTGTGTCTGTGGTTGAGACATGATTAAGGCTTCAACCTACTCTCCATTTCTTTATCCTATTAACCTATCTTTGTTAAATTTCCCTAATAGAACTGGCTCTTGGCTGTTCTTTCTCATCCTTCTGAGGTTCTCATCCCATTTGATGGGTTACCTTATTCCTTGCTGGGGTCCCAAACCCTCATTTTTTAAGTGACACATCCTAGGTGTTGGCAAGCACTAGTGGTTCTGGCACCTTAGATTTGACCCTAGAAATTATTACAGTTCAACTGAAGTATGACTTTTTTCCACGTTGATTTGATTTATGGTGAGCATTTGTTTCACTTTTGTCAAATGAGAACTCCTTTTATTTAAAATTTATGTTTTGTGCCAGAAGGCAAAAGGTACTCTTGGCAAATGGAAAGTTCCCTGTGTGTGCTTGCATCAGCACAAAGTATGTTCCTTTTATATTCTGTGAATATTTTTAAGATGGCTCTCTTATTTAACTTCTGTAATAAACAAAGAGGAAAATGGATCAACATGAGCTAGAAAGGACTTGGATTATTATAAAGTGAATAAGGAAATAGCAGAAAGTAGAAATGATTTTATATATTGAACTGTGTTTTGAGATGCCAGTCATAACATCTATGCTTTTTGTTAGAAAATTTGTTAATGGTTAAATTGTTTATCCTTATTCAGCACAGAGTATGAGTACCTGAAAACAGTCTGACTCATTGAAAGTAGTCTCTATTATAAAGTGAGAAGGTGACCTGGATCTACTGTAGCTATATCTAGAAGCATAGTGAAGAGAATTCTACGAAAACTGGATAATACTAGAATATTTTGTAATCTGAGGATGTTGTTAGAAATGCTTCCTAACCCCTAAAGTACTCCCAGGGGAATAAGGAGGATGGATGTTTTCTTTCACAAGGGTAAGTATCTGAACCAAATCTGGAAGGACCTCCTGGGACTAGTGCATAATCCCTGGAGGTGAATCTGTATACAAATTAAGAATGATTGCTTAGGGGGCGCCTGGGTGGCTCAGTGGGTTAAAGCCTCTGCCTTGGGCTCGGGTCATGATCCCAGGGTCCTGGGATTGAGCCCTGCATTGGGCTCTCTGCTCAGCAGGGAGCCTGCTTTCCTCTCTCTCTCTCTCTCTCTCTCTCTGCCTGCCTCTCTGCCTGCTTGTGATCTGTCTGCCAAATAAATAAAATCTTTAAAAAAAAAAAAAAAAAGAATGACTGCTTAGGTGTATATTCCCTGCAAATACTGATACCTTCAACTGCACTGGTGCCTGCTATAGACTAAATACTGAGGTTGATATGTTGACATGTAATGCCCAATATGAGGATACTAGGAAAGTGTTTGGGAGGTGATTAGGTCATGAGGGTGGAGACCTCATGAACAGAATTTGTGTCTTATGAAAAAGGCCACAGCAAGCTCCTTCATCCCTTTTTGCTATGTGAGGACATAGTGGGAAGACAGCCATCAATGAAACAGGAAGCAGACCCTCACCAAACACCAAATCTGTTAACACCTTGATCTTAATCCCCAGCCTCCAGATTTGTGAGAAAGGACATTCTGTCTACAGAATGAATAGCAGCCTGATTGGATTAAACTAGAACCTCTTCCTATGTGCTTCTCCATGTGCCCTAAAACCTTTGCTTAATATATAGGGCAAGTTCTACCAACTTTTATATACTGCACACGATTCAGAAAGGCCATCCTCTACTCAGTGCCAGTATTCTCCTTCAGGCTCTCACTAGGGTGAATGTGTTTTCCTTGGCTAGTAATGGTTTATGCTGGAGGTACTACTCTATGTCCTGCCCAAATCAGCAATTGCCCTACATTTTTTTTCCACTTAAAATAAAATTGAGGTATACCTAAAGCTATGTTATGTCAAATATACAACACAATGATTGACGTTTGTATACATTATGAAATGATAATAGTAAATCTAGTTACTATACATCACCACAGTTAAATTTTCTTTTGCTGTCTTTAAAGAGTCACCATTTGCAACTTAAAAATATAATACAGTATCAACTATAGTCACCATGCTATATATTATATCCCCATGACTTATTTTACAACTGATAATTCATACCTTGGGATCCAACCCTTCACCCATTTTATCAACCCCCAAACCCCTCCCCTCTAGCAACTACCAAACTGTTCTCTAAATCCATGAGCTTGGTTTTGTTTTGTTTGTTTTTTCTTTTTAGATTTCATATATAAATGAGGCCATGAAGTATGTCTTTCTGACTAATTTCTATTTTCACTTTAGAGTACTACTCATTAAAATAAAATACATTGGAGTGGGTTTTATAGGCCTCTACTTTAATCTGTCCTTTATACCATGGTCTCAGCTAGTAACACAGGCAGCCAAGTTAGTGGTTTGAGACCTGCTTAAGTCTGAAAATAGCAGTAACCCATCTTTCTTACTGATTCTTTGCAGACCATTTAAGACCTACTCAACACTTCTAAGGGCAGCATTCAAATTGTCTGCTGATAAAATTACAGTGCTTTTGGATATTAGCAACTGAAGACAACTAGTTCTTCCTGCTCTTAAATTGTATTAGCCAAGTATTTAAACTGCCATTCTTTGCTGCTCACTAGGTATTCCAGCCAGTTATGTCATTGTCCTTCTTATCAAAAGATACATAAAGCCACTAGAAGCCAGTTGGTGGGGGTGAGTGAAAATTACACATGCATGTGTGTGCACGTGTGTGAGCAGGAAATAGAAGCCAAGTAGTTCAACCATCAGTATGTATTATATAGTCCAAACTGTCTTTTCAAATGGTATTATCATTTTTGGTATGGTATAAATCTAATTGGTTGTTCAGTAACACTAGTTTGTTTTGCAGTTAATACCGGACACCAGTGATTTAAAAATAGGAGTGAATATAAAATGAAGTTAAATACTGAATTTGTTTTCAAGAAAATAGATATGCTTACCTTCCAGAAAAGGTGGTCAAAATTCACTATCTGCTGAGTACCATGACATTTCTTAGCTTATGAAAGCAAGACCTAATCTGATAAAGAACCAATCTAGCTCAAAAGTTAGAAGTGATTTTAAGAACATTGTGTGCAAATGAAAATATTATATGGACAGCAGCAAAACATGCCTTTTATACCACTTTTGAAACATTTTTCACTCAAATGACAAACTAATTTTGCTTAATTTTAATATAAATTTGCTTTGTAGAAAAAGTAAAACAATAACCATTAAACTATTACTCAATTAGCTGAGAAATAACTTCACAAATAGGGAAATGTCACTTCTAAATCAGTCATCAGATGCTCCATTAGTTAATCCCCAAAATGGAAGCTAATTCCCTTTAGATACTTCAATTAGCAATTAGAGACATCATAAGTATCATCAAAAGTTAGGTAGAAGTTCAAAATTGGTCAAGTTTTTTAAGGAATGATAGGACTACAAATTTTGTTTTGGCATAATTCTGTGGTAAAAATTGTGTTCTAACTAAAACCCAGTGAGCAGAGATATATTTCATTTATGTTCACATATAATT
Source organism: Lontra canadensis (assembly GCF_010015895.1). NCBI lineage: Eukaryota > Metazoa > Chordata > Mammalia > Carnivora > Mustelidae > Lontra > Lontra canadensis. Next base: position 1,030,003 of record NW_022631017.1, on the reverse strand, counting down.
CCTAGTTTAAGCAAATTGTATAGCCTGCCAATAGAAATAAAAACAGTTCTCAAGACATGAACGGACACTTCTCCAAAGAAGACATATAAATGGCTAGCAGACCATGAAAAAATGTTCATCATTAGTCATCAGAGAGTTTCAAATCAAATCTACAATAGTTAGAATGGATGAAATCAACAAGACAGTAAACAAGTATTAGGATGTGGAAAAGGGGGAATGCTCTTACACTGTTGGTGGGAAATCAAGTTGGTGCAGCTACTTTGGAAAACAATGTGGAGATTCCTTAAGAAATTAAAAATAGAGCTACACTATGACCCTGCAATTGCACTACTGGGTATTTACTCCAGAGATACAGATGTAGTGAAAAGAAGGGCCACTTTTACCTCAGTGTTCATAGCAGCAATGGCCACAGTCACCAAACTGTGGAAAGAACCAAGATGCCTTTCAATGGACAAATGGATAAAGAAGATACGGTCCATATATACAATGGAGTATTATGCCTCCATCAGAAAGGATGAATACCCAACTTTTGTAGCAACGTGGATGGGACTGGAGGAGATTATGCTGAGTGAAATAAGTCAAGTGGAAAGAGTCAAGTATCCTATGGTTTTACTTACTTGTGGAACATAAGGAATAATATGGAGGACATTGGGAGATGGAGAGAAGTGAGTTGGGGGAAATAGGAGGGGGAGACAAACCATGAGATACTGTGGACTCTGGGAAACAAAACTGAGGGTTTTGGAGGAGAGGGGGTGTGGCGGGTTGGGTGAGCCTGGTGGTAGGTATTAAGGAGGGCATGTATTGCATGGCGTACTGGGTGTGGTACATAATGAATTTTGGAACACTGGAAAAAAAACAGTTCTCAAGATTAAAAATATTAGATATAAATATAATAACTAAACCAGAAAGCATTTTTGTGAAGGCTAATGTTAGGCAAAATTTGCCTAAGGATTTTCCTCCCCCACCTCCCAAGTGGATTTTAGAAATGCATGAGCCTTTGGAGTATTACTTTCCATATCAACCTAGGTGTACAACAAAGATTTTAAATTTGAGTTCACTATTTTGTTCAAAATCAATTTTTATAAAATTCTAATCAAAATACTCAATAGGGCAAGAAAAATTAATCCTATGAAACTTATAGCTAATTGACTAAAAATGATGCTTGCTTGCAAGCAGCAAGGCATACTAATTTAATCCAGAAAACCAAGGTTAAATTGAACAAACTAAACAGCAAAAGCTCAAATAATACACTAGACTTAATTTTGGTAATGGACTTTGAAGCATCTTGTGTAGAATTATTTAGGGTTACTGGGGCACCTGGGTGGCTCAGTGGCTTAAAGCCTCTGGCTTCGGCTCAGGTCATGATCCCAGGGTCCTGGGATCGAGCCCCGCATTGGGCTCTCTGCTCAGCAGGGAGCCTGCTTCCCCCTCTCTCTCTGCCTGCATCTCTGCCTACTTGTGATCTCTGTCAAACAAAGTCTTTAAAAAAAAAATTATTTAGGGCTACTATTTTTAATTGGATAATTTATATTACCATAATGTGACACAATTGAGGACATCTAAATATTACATCTAAGTGTGTGTACACACATACAATAAAATACTAAGCCATAAAAATCTTGCCAATTGTGACAACATGGAGAGTATTAAGTTGGAAAAAGACCTATGTATGGCATGATTTCACTTATATGTGGAATCTAAAAAGGGACAAAAAAATATAAACTTACAGATTAGTGGTTGCTAGAGGGGAGTAGATGTAGTAGGGATGAAGGGGATTAAGAAGTACAAACTTCCAATTATAAAACAAGGTATGAAATATACAGCATGGGGAATATTAATTTTGTAAGGTGACAAATTCTAACTAGACTTTGGTGACCATTTGGCAATATATACAAGTATCAATTCATTATGTTATATACCTGGGACTAATGTGCATTAGTTATACCTCAAATCAAACAACCCCGCAACCTATTTGACTTTTTTCTTTGAATTGAAACCAGAATGGATGATACATAAGTTTGTGTCTCTAAACCTATAAATGACTGAGAAATGCTTAGACTTCCTGCTCTTATAAATGGGTAGATAATGGGTAGGGTTGGAAAAGACTCAAACATTGATGCTTTGACAACATGGGGCACACTTTTTACATGCTAAACTATTTGTATACCTTTCACAGACTCTTCCCATATTGACATGTTAAAAAAAAAAAAAAGCTTCATTTTAGTAACAGAGTGTCAACATGCATACACACCCCTAGAAGTTGACAGCAAGTGGCAGAAGTGGAAAAACAATGGTATTTAATTTCAGATATTCCCTTTGATTGCTATATGCCACGCAGTTTAAACTCTATAAATAAACACAGTGGCCTATGATTTAAGAAACACTAAGATTTTTTTCTATAACCTGATCATACATGTCTCCATTCTCTCTAAACCTAATATTACCATGTTAATCTTAAAAAGGAATTAAAATTTTTTACTATAATGCAATCTCTTATAAGTTCCTTTACAGAAAGAATCTAACACATGATATGGCTGGTAAGGATTCTGAGGAATATTCCCCAGGCTCCGAAGCAATTGTGAAAAAGAGAGGGCATAGATGGTTGACATTATGAATTGCTGATAGATAATTTCTACAGAAGCTTTCATATTTAAAAAACATCACATGGAATACTATGTTATTTATGGATGCACATACTCAATTTTAGGAAAATTCATGAAATGGAAAGAAACACAATTTCAAGAGAATAGTAATCCATGAGAAGGGAGGGAGGCTTGACTTCATATTTCTCTAGAAATCCTAAACTGAGAAGCAAATGTATGAAAATGTTAACACTTTTTCATAATTTCTTAGTACTTCATGATTTAATTTATTGAACAAAGGACCAGCAATGCAGTAAAGACAACTGAGAATAAATAAAGCAGGAGTAATAAAAATGTTAAACTCTGAAAGTTTTTCTAGGCTCAGTCCTAAATTTTCTTGTTGGAGTGATGTTTCTCCAACCACACATTGTTACAATGATACAGTCTCAGCAATCTAAACTATAGAAACGTTTATAACGCAGAAGTGAATCCTATTCTTACTTTAGATCCTTGTGGCAAATATCTTCACTAAATATCTTTGGAAAAGGTTTATGGCAGTAGTCATACAACATGGTTGAGCTTATCTCAATACTTAAAGAATACGTGTTTTCTGAATTTTTATGTACATTATGATACCTGGTCCTAACAGCACTGTAAGGTAAAGGGAGCCATTATTATCTCTTGTTAAAGACTAGCAATCAAGTTTCCTCCTCCTTAGTCACCCTATGTGCACATTATCACACAACTAGTATATAGTAGAACAAATGTTAACATTCAGGTTTTCTAACTTCCAGTGATTGAACACTATTTTTTAGAACGTTTTGCACACCCCCCTCATTGGATGTCTTCCAATGTTTTAACACTTAACAAATTACCATTGCTTGCTTGCTTCTTTCCTTCCTTCCTTCTCTCTCTCTCCCTTTTTTCTTCTTTCTTCATCTTTCTTCTTTCTCCTTCTTTCTTCAAGAATAATTTAGTTATGTTAACATTATAATGAGGTTCTTCTATTAAAAGGCGGGAGGAATCTCAAGTAGACTCTGTGCTGAGTGAGGAGCTCAATGTAGGTATCCATTTCACAACCCTGAGATTATGACCTAACAGAAATCAAGAGTTGTGTGCTCAGTGGACTGAGCCACCCAGGGGCCCCTCCTTAACCTTCCTTTGATAGCATTGAGCAGACCAATCATCTCCTATTTTTCTTCCATTTACCTTCTGTTATTTTTTTCATGTGTATATATTTAAGATGTACAACATAACTTGATATACACACAATAAATAACTATAGGCAAGTTAATTAACATACCCACTTTTTTTGTGTATATCTATGATGAAAGCACCTGAAATCTACTCTTAGCAAATTTCCAGTTTTTAATACAGTACTCCTAACTTTAGTCATCAAGCTGTACATTAGATCTCTAGATTTATTCTATGTAACTGCCACTTTGAATCCTGGACCAACAACTCTTCATTCCTCTATCTCCTGGGCCCTTGTACTCACTGTTCTATTTCTGTGTATTTGACTCCTTTAGATCCCACATAGAAATGTGATTATGCAGTTATTCCTTTCTGTTTGGTTTATTTCACTTAGCATAGTGCCCTCCAGGTTCATCCCCATTGTTGCAAATTTGCCCATTTGCAGTAAATATGTGAAAATGTCAAGATTTTCAGTTTTCTTGTTCATGTTCTACTTGCCCCAAGTTGCCTACATATATTTATCCATCTCTTTCAAAATGTCTAACTTCCTTTAGTTCTTGCTGTTATTAGCATGTCATTAATATATCTCCTGGTTCTTACTTATGCCAAGAGATAGGTCATGGGGAAATCTTCCATGAGAGGAAAAAAAGCAGAGACTGGAACAAGGCTAACTTTCTTATGCTAATTGGTTCTTAAAAAAAAAAAAAAAAAAAGGACTGACTTATGGAATGTGGTTATATTTGGTTGAGGGAAAACATTGAAAAACCGTGAATAACATTGTGATAACACAGGAAAAATGCAAAATCAATGCATTTATTTCATTAGTGGCCTCTATTACTGCTTATTCTTGCAGCAAACATAATTAGAACTAGCTTTCAACTAAACTGTTTCCTTAGATGATTACATAATCCATAGAAACAATGTTTGATTTGTCTAGCAAACAAGAATTATTCCTAATAGGTTCAAGAACACAATGCTGTTTCTAACTTTACTCAATGTACTAGGCATCTCTTCCAAGGAAAAATCAGTTAACTCCCTTGTCAACTAATTCCTACTTAATTATACAGGAAGCTATACTTTAAAAAATAAAGCTTCTATTCCTGACCTTTTCATTCTCTGACCTCCTAGGTAACCACCAAATTAGTTTGTTTTTATCTTCTAAGATTTCTTTATTACATATATGACCCCCAAGAAACTGTTGCAGAAATGTCAATGACCTATTTTCTTGAAGACTTCAAACACTTCATATTTTTCATTAATATATTTTCCTATAGCTCATATAAGTATATGTATATTTTTTATAAATATTTTTAAAGTTAGTATATCTTATCAAGGAATTCAGCTTTATAAATAAAAAAGATCTTCCAAATGATAAAAATCATAGTTATTTAGATAATAGAAAAGACTTTTTTTTCTGTGACTGTTTAATTAATATAGAGCTTAACTTTAAAGAATATAAATTTCTATAGGGTAGGAACTTTCATACCCTTTGTTTGTGTTGATAGTTTAAGGATCTAAAAGCATAACTAAAAGCATAACTAAAAAATGTTTCCTTGATATGTCTGTGTTCTTTGGTGATCTTCTCCCTGCTTGAAGACTATGCTTTTATTGATGGGGAAGGAGAGCTTCTATCCTAATCTTGGCATTTCTCCCTTACTATGCCCTGAGAATGTTCTTATTTTTAATTAGTGATTTAAATGAAGCCAGATGGGGTACTTCTAACACTTACATTCTATTATATAGTGATGATCTCAGAGCTGGCATTTGGAATTAACATAGGTAAATTATCAATGGTCAGAATGACATTCATATGTGTGTAGAATAGGGAAGGAGGCTTATACATGGGGGGGGGAGGAAGCTGACACTACAGAAAAGAGTAAGGATGAAAGGGATCATATGGCCCTATTTCTCTGACAGAACCTACTTTACCTTGGTATTCTACTAGCTGCTTGGGAAACATTAATAAGCCTAATAGTTATGACCCATGTCTGAGAGCTTAAGTTCACAGTGAGATGGGCACAACAGATACATAATAATGAGTACATATACTCCTATAGTAAATGCATAATAGAAATTCTCTGAAGAGCCAAGAAAGCAAAAACACTTGAAGTGTAACAAGGGGAAATATTTTAGATGGAAGTTGGGGAGGACCAAACTCTTCTGGAAAAAGTGCCCTTTAAGTTAATAGAAGTGCTCAGAGAAGAACATGAACTCTGACTGCCACAGGTCTCCTGAGGGCTCTCCAGGCTCCTTCACAGAGAATGCTTTCTGGGTATTCTCTGCCATTGTGTCTCAGGAGTTGCTTCTATTGCTGTTACTGGAGGCCAGAGAAATTTAACTACTATAAATTTGAAAGTTGAATTGATATGGAGAAGAGTCTTTATGTGATAGCATAAAAAATGCATTGTTTTGGTCTTTAACTTTCTTGAAATTGACACAAACAGTTATGTCCATAAATTTAAACAAAAAAAAAAACTGAATATGCTTATATTTTTAATAGCCTTATTTCCTCAAAAAATAGTTCATTTGAAATGTTGATTTTTGTGGTCAGTTATAAACTTGTAGAATTTCTGGAAGCAGAAAAGACCTTAGGGAGGTTGTCTCAATTTGAAGACATGAAATCAGAAAAAGATCCAGGCATGAGGTCAGACTGTAGAACTCATTTATAGTAAAACCAGGATGAAGCATAGATGTCTGCCATATTAAAGCTTTCTCCAAAAATACTGGTCAAGTCACTCTAGAAACACAGATGTGCCTAAGATATTAAAGCCTCCTTAAAAAAGAAAAATAAAGACTCCTTGATCATATTCCAACTTTTGAGGAATAAATGATCTGCAAATGAACACCTACCACAAAAAATGGTGGGATATGCTATGGGCAGATTCCTCACAATGTTGCGGAGTCTAACTTTGATTTCAATTTTCTCTATTAGTACTAATATGGTTTTTTAATTACTACAAGTTTTTAAACTACAGTCAGTTCATACAGGACTGGGAATGCCAGCAATCATTATCTAGACCAACATTAAATGTGTGTACCTAGCAGTCGTGTACTCAGGACACCACAATGCACCTAAAATACATCATGGAAGCCCCCAGAGCCAAATGATGGTAAAAACTGATTACATAATTTTTGGCAATAAAAGCTGAAGGATGTTGATATCACTGAAGCAATGCCCAGTGCCAAGACCTGTACCGACAACTCACTGGTCTCTGAATCTCTTCTAAAGGTGTAACACAAGAAAACAGCAAGGCCATTTAAAATGGTTGAATACTGGGTTTCTAGAGGATATAATACTTAAGTCATTATTGGGGGAAAAAAAAACCCTCAATATGCCAATTAGCAAATGCTAAGTAGAATTAAAAGATTAAGCACATATTGTTTTAAAAAAATTCAAACATGAAAATCTGTTTTGAATATTGTAGTGCTTATGATAGGTGAAGTTTTTTCATTAAGACTTTTTCCCTTTTAAGTATCTAAAAGCTGGAAGTTTTTCAACCAACAGACTACCTATCAATTTACTACTGACTTGACCAGTAGTAGGGATCAATAGGATCTTAGACACCTAAATCAGAGCAATTTGAGGCCAGACGTTAGAAGTAAGTACAGGACTCGTTTTCTTTGGGCATAAAACTACTACTCAGCTCCACATGTATCAAAATACTCACTTCAGTAATATTTATAATTGTGACCCCAGATTAGTGCTCTCTAATTTGAGTTTTAAGTTTGTATCCTAGACCTGGTGTCACCTAATTTTTGAGGGTTTAATGTCTGTATCTAGATATTTTGCATATGGATGTCCAGTTTTTCCATCAGTTTGTTGAAGAGTCTATCCTTGCTCTATTGTATTGTCTTTTTTTTTTTTTTGTCTGAGAACATATGGGGTCTAGTTCTTTATTCTATTTATACAATGGAATTGATACAATTATTCTGTATATATGTATACAATGTATACAATACATCGATACATTATTTTTCCACTACTATTTTGCCAGTCTTGATTACCATAGCTTTATAGTAAGTTTTGAAGTTGGGAAATATTCCTTTTACAGACACAATCTATTCTTTGAAGATGTAGATGGTAAGTGGGATAATGAGAAAGGAATGGGATTGAAAAGTTGTTGGGATCTATCTAGTAAAATAGGACTTAAAGGATGTTTGTGAGTTTTTGTAATTTACATGATTTACATGATAGGGTAGTCATGCAATGGATGCAACAGAAATTGTGGCTTTTGAGTCTGTTATTTCATAATCTCCTGGGATTTCAAGAATGCCTATAAGTATAAGGAAAATTACTTAGGTTTATTCTAGATACTATTAAAACCAAGGTTTTTCTCTAAACTTGCTTTCTGTGGCTTGTTCAGAGGCACAAACAGGTTGAAAAAATAAGGTATTTTAGACATCTCATAGACACAATGAAATTAGACTATTAAAGTTTAAAAATAAGATTCTTGTGTTAACTTATTTTAATGATAACTGCCTGCTCTAGGGAGTTACATATACTATAAAATTATGGATGGATTAGCAGACTACCTATTTTTCTTTTTATACTAAATATTTTTATATTTAGACATCAATTTAAATATACAAGTTGTTTCTTTCAAGGGTGGAGTACACAATCTCTGTGGAGGGATATGGAATCAAACATGGGCCCAGAGTGAGAAGGGCCAAAGCATAATTAGTGCCAAAAGATAGAAGATCAGATTAAAAAGCTCAAAATCTGAAATTAAGGGATAGCTAAGGGTTCTGGTGAGTGAACATTCTTGAGAGTATCCTGTGTAGTAAGGGATGAGCCACAGTTTCTCCAAACAAGCTATTCCAAGAGGACAAATGGGCTTTAACTAGCCTTTCCACTCTTATCAGTTTGTGGTTAGTACCTGGATTGCTCTGTTGACCTAGCTTCTGAAGCCAAGACTGGTGCTGGTGATACTGAGATGGAAGTAGAAAGTTGTGGTGGTATGCTTTGCTTACACTTGCTATTTCTATGCTAGATATAGCTTTTTTCATTGGCCTGGAGCCAACTATTAGAGCAGCTGGTGATTTCTGCCTTGATGGGGTCTAACCTTTTCCATTTTTGCTGTTAAGACCATGGGTGTAGAGAGTCAACTTTTACTTCAATTGTATCCATCAAACATAATTGAGACTGCTGCAGTTCCTGGTAAAATGTAGGAAAATACTCAAGATTAGATGATGGAAAGATTTGAAATTTCACAAGAGAAATTGTATGCTCCATGTGTTAGACTTTCATGGGGTCCCTGGAAGAATAGTTTTGAGTTCTTTGTGTCATAAGTCTCCAAAACAACCTTTATAAATGTTGTTAAAGTAATAGCTACTGAATGAGACTGCCCTAAAAGATATCCGGGTATGGAGTGAAGATTAGTCACATGAGAAAACAGATAAATGGAAGAAAGTTTTGATAGGTCTGTTAGACACATAGTAAAATACTAGACCATTAATTTTGGGATTGGTGGTTCTCAATGTGCTTGTAAGAGAAGAATTTGTACGTATTTTGCTTTTCAGTATCTGAAATGCCCAGTAAATAAACAAAAATGGTTTTATAGATCTTTATTATAAAAGAAAACAAATGGTTCAGAGATCTGAAGTAAAAGATTCTGGAACGAGAGTGATACGAATCAACAGAGAAGAAGATGAGATAATCACCAGAGGCTTTGATAAAGCCCTTCATAAACACATTTTGAGTTTCCCAAGAAACTTGAGGATTACTTCCTGTCAAAACATAACTCTTCCCAAAGCCACACATAAAGTAATAGGATAAAGTCAGTTCTTCTTTTTATTATTGACATGTTCTGTTCTGCACAGTCTTATGGATGAATGCCTGTACCTTCTTTGTTAATTCCACATCCAGGTCTCTACACGTTCCACATCCTGCCATCCTTTTTGGCATCCAGGGTTATAGTTCTCTTGGTTTCTAATGGAGTCACTTCCTAGAGGCAAATCGTTTCCAAAAACCTGGCTCTACTTCATTTCCCATCTTTCCTACTTTCTAGCACTCTTTCCTAAAGGAAGATGTAGGGTATTTGTTTTAGGAAAGAAACTATCAAAACACAATTCTGCCTTACATCTTCTTCCTGAGAATCAAGGTAACCACTTCAAACCTACCTTTCCAAGGGAAACAACATTTTATGTTTCCAAAGTACATTTATATCGCTGCCTATGCTGTGATAGGTTTGGTCCTTTAATTGATAAGGAAGGGGTGTCCCATGGAAAGGAACACACCAAAAAAACAGTTAATATTTCATATTAATTTTTATCTTAAATTATAAAGGGCATTAAAAATCTCTCAAGTATATCACTTTAACAAGAAAAACTTAGCAATTAGGTAAATGCTGTCGGGAAAACCTTTCTGTCCTTGAGACTAGTACTGAGAATTAAAATATTGTCAGGATACATTCTTAGAAAAATGAAGATTCTATATTTTTAAAAAACTTCATAATCATCTAATACTTTGAAATCTATTAGTCTAGAAGCATTGAATAATTTCAAAAGCAATTACCTGAGGTAAAATTTGGGAGTGATAAGAATTTGATCTTTCACCCTCTTTCCTTCTGAGAGACCTCTTCATCTTCATTCCTGAGTCACACTATCCTGTGTTTCTGGGGGCTTACCCTGTGTTTTATACTTCATTTATATTCTGTCTCTGGCCTCACTTAAGTGTCCTATTGAGGTTTTCAGTTGCTACCACTTGCAGGTATTAACACCTTTATGAGGTGTTTGACACAATTTTGAGATTCAACAAAATCACCATGAAATAGAGGACAGATATGAGAAATCTTTAGATTTCATGAAATTGCTTAGCACAAATTCTGTGATGGGGAATGGCTCTGATTCTAAAACTTTTATAATACTATGTAGGTAAGGATGACAATTGTTAACTCTCCTGCATGATTAAAAAATTTCAATTTCAACTACAGCTATTTGTGATGCAAATGATAACACATGTTATTTATTGGTATTTACATGACAGTGAAAATGGATTTTGGCCAGAAGTTAATCTAAGTGAAGAACCTCAAATTTTAAATCTACTTAGGTGTAAATATAGACTTAAATCCAGTGTTATAACTATTTATACAGTTGGAACTAAACACATTAACTGGCAGTGCTCACTATTAAGTAATATTTAGTGGCCCAAAACTAGTAACTGTTACCATCACATAATATAGATCTATACATGTTACACATAACAGTGAAAAACTAAAAGACTGCAATTTTGTAGGTAGAAAACTTCAAAAATAAAGTAGTTTTTAAATTACTTTTATGACATATCATTTCATTAAACTTGTAAATTACAATTTCACAATATTAAAAGTAATGAAACTTGAATTCCATAAGATTTATTTAATCTTAAATTCTTACCCTGAGAAATCAATGGCATTATATAGCTTCATTGTCTGTTTATCAAGAATTATAGTAATGGGATTTCTTTGGAGGCCATGAATAAACCAAATACCAATTATTTTTTTAAGTAATCTCTACATTCAGCATGAGGTTTGAACTCATGACCCTGAGATCAAGAGTCGCACGCTGTACTGAGTGAGCCAGCCTGGAGCCTGCCAAATACCAAGTATGAATTATAACACTATATACACATTTCATGGCTTTCTTGTTCTGATACAGAAAATACCTTGCATAAGGCTGATGGATTTCTTTTGAGTAGATCTTAAAACTGTACCCCAAAATTCACTGAACTCCAATAAAAAAAATTCACTCAAAACCTTGAACTTAATAAATTCCTCAAGGAAGAAATATTTTAAACTTAATTTTAAAATTCACTAAATATGTAGTACCATTTCAATCTCATTTTCTTTTTTGATTAGGAAGAAACCCATAGAATTCCCTAAACTGAGGCATTTGTTCAAAAAACTTGATATGTATTGAAACATAATAGTTAACGGAGTTAAGTTTAATATTAAAGAGGTGTTTTTGTAAATTTAAGCAGACTTAAAGGACACTCTGCCTACTCCTGTTACTTTAAACTCAGTCTCTCCCTTGCTGTAACCTTCCATTTAGAAGAAGGGGTGTCCTATGAAGACATGAGTCCTTTTAAACTATATAAATTAAGGAAGTCTCGAAGATGGAAGTCTGGTGTCTGCTTATTAAGTGAACACTGTCAATTTTATATCCTTATGTTACATTTAGGTATAAATGGGTGAACTATTAAGAATTTTTAGCCTGCTTTTAAAAAACTCTATCTACAAGAATGGACATTTTTAGTTATGCTGTAAAATAGAGCTGTAGCCAAGGGACTAGGTAACTAACATTGTTTAAAACAAATAAACCAACGCCTCAGGACCTGTTTAACCTTGAGACTGCCCTCCTTCAGAAGCCAGTCTAAACTGCAACCTCCACCATCTTCAAACTTCAGAGTACCCCGAGAATAGAACCAGCAACCAGAGCTACCATGCCAATTCTGAAGCTATCAGATCTTATGGATTCAGGGTTTCCACAAATCTGTACAGGCTAGAGCTACAGAAAATTAAAATGCAAACCCTTCTGAGAAAAGGAACTCAGTAATCCATATAAATTAGCATTTTCCTCCCTTTCCTATTCCCTCTCCCAAACCAAACCAAACCAGACCAAACCAAAACAAACCCCTAAATGACCTAACTGCCCGCACAGGGCTGTATTCGATAAGCAAGACCAAATCAAACAAAATGAAACACTAACAACAATAAAGAATTAATGCAATATAATCATCAAAGAATCTGTCACATTGATGCATATAAAGCTTTTTAAAAATCACAATTAGCTATTGATTTTGCTAATACGAATCAGTACCCTTTGTATTTGAGGGTTTACATGTGAATATATTCAGAATCTCACTAGGGTTTCTTCATTTCTATATTTTTACATGTCTACCCCTCACTTGAAGGTAGTTGATTCATATAGGCTTCTCGCCTCAGCAGGCTTTAGATGTAAAACTAAATGTAGTGCATGCTAGAAAACCCAAGTTTCTGGCATAGTTTTCAGAACCCTGCCTGCATTTATCACTGTTATCTGGTTCAGAATGGAGAGGGAAAATTTGCCTTAAACCTGGAGGGTCAGGAGGCCTACAGGTACAAGACTGGTAGTGACCCCCGACCCCTCTCATGCCCTCCCTAGCTCCATATCCTCATCAACCAGAACCTTGTACAATGAGTAGACAACAAAATTAGATGTTCTTATAGTGCTGTAAGGGAAGATAGACTTCAAACATACTCAGAAATATCCAGTCTGACCAAGGCATAAGAAATTTCAGGCAGTTGGCATAGACTGAAGACCTGGCTGGGGGTGAGAATAGCACTGGAGATCATGCCCTGTGTAAGATCTGCAGGATCCCAAGTGTCCAAGACTCAACGTCCCACCAGCTCGGAGGGTTGAGACCTTAGAATCAGATGGAATTTGATTTAATAAAAATAAAATATAGTACTTTCTGTGCACAGGAGCATTTTGAATGTTCAAATCCTTATTTAAATATAAGTTGATTCAGATATAGAAAGATACCGATAAGATAGGGATTGTAGATAACTGTCAATTTGGATATAAATTAGATTTTGATATCTTTGCTAATATCCTATGCCTAAGTGTCTTTAAAGGTCCATCTTCAAATGAAAGGAATGGCATGTATACAGTATAAGTTCTAACATTACCTACTAATGTGGATTTAATAGATTGCTCTAGAGGCCCTGAACTTATAAAATCTTAGTGGTTGTGATTGCCCTATAAGGCTTCCCACTTAATTTTGTCCTGCTGTTTTTCTCATTTCATTTGCTTAGAGAGTATGACTTATGTGCCAAGTTTCCCTAAGAATAGCCTGTGTTCCTCTGGTTTATGTGGGATGTGGCGTCCAAAGGACTTGAACCTAGAGCAAGTCCACACACAAACCCATGCCTCAATGACACAAGTTCTTGTTACCTTCCCTAGTTTTACAGGTCTCTTGTTATACGGAATTCCTATAAGCTGACTCTTGTTAGGTATACAATTTTCCTCTTTAAGTAAACTATCCCTGACTTACATTTTTTTCCCCTCTTTCATCCAAGTTAAATTAGAACAAATATTTTGGCCAATTTGTCTTGAAAATGAAGCCCTAGTGTAATAGAAAGTATACTAAGCAAACAGTCCTGAAATTTGTTCTTTAGCCCCAGCTCTGTTATATGCTAAATTTATGATCTTGGATAAATTACTTAGCTTTCTGAGACCCAGCTTCCAAATCAATAAACTGCTGTACGAGGGTGAATTATTATCATCATTACCTTGTATTGCCATCCATTTTCAAATATAAACTAATTCCAACCTTAGATTCTTGAATTCTGAATCTAATGTACAAGCATAGACTTGACATTTGTAGCTGCATCTTAACTGAGAGAGAACTTAATTCCTTTTTAAAGCCTAATAATTATTTTAAATCAATTGTAGTTTAAAAATTTCTGGTTGTGTTCTGAGGTCCACCTTGTCTTTTAGACACATTGCAGCAATGTTTCCTTGTCTGCAAGAAGTGTTTTACTAATACTTGTGGGAAAAATAACCCTAAATCTCATTGAGGAAGAAACAGAACCGTTATCCAAAAGCACAGCTGTGCATAAACAAAAAATTTGTTAAAGATATTCATAACTCCTAAAATGGTTCATAACTATCAAAGTTTAGATCAAATAAATTGAAATGACATTAATTTACATGCATGTAAAGCAAAAAGGACTTTTATACAATTGAGACATTAAATGTTCTTGAATATCACCAAAGTTATCAAAGTCAATGGATTAAAAACTGATGACCAGAAATGTAAAAAATTGTCTCAAAATTACGTTAGGCACATGCATAGATGTAATAGATGCCATTATTGGCTGACTGATAGTACAAAAGCACTTTACAAGATGTGAATTGATTTTTTTAAAAAATCCATTTTATTGGATAAAGGAAACCATAACGCTGAAGTTGATGAGTACCTTTGAATTACTGCTGCTCTATATAATTATTCCTGTATTTTGCATTTGCAAATATCTCTGTGACCATCTTCACTTACAAATTTATGTCACAACCATAGCAAACAGTATTTTTTGCAAAGCTGGCATTGCTGAGTTATTATTTTTAGAATCCTCTCCATATTTTCTGCATCATCTAACACTCCCTTGAGAAAAATTGTGTTCTCTTACAAACGCAGGAGGACTTCGAGTATTTTTTAAAATTACTGAAATATTCACATTAAAAATCGCACCTAAAAATGTACAACTCATGGAATCTTCACAAACAGTGAACTGAGCACTGGATCAAAAAACAGGTTGTTCCCTCACACTAGCAGCGCTCTAGTGACCTTGTTACCACCTAACCTAAACAAGGGTGATCAGTCTATAGGCTCCTGATATCTGATTACTTTTGGCTGTTTTTGTACTTTATAAAACGAAAATCCTAGTGTAATGTCTTCTCACTAAGTTCTTTTCATCGAAAGTATCTTTATTTGATTCATCTGTATAGTTGTGCATAGTTGTAGGCCATATTCTCACTGTTCTTTAATAGTTAACTGTAAAAATATATCACTCTATTCTGTTGAGCATTTGATTAGGTTCCAAGTTGGGTCTACTCTGAATTGTTCTAAAACGATCTAAAAGTAACATTTGGTGAATGTATGGAAACACTTCTTCTGAGTATATGAATCATGTGAAGTTGCTACTTTTGTAAGTCACAATTATTGAGAATGATAGAATATAATCTAGTGTCTACAAATGGAATTGTTGAACAGTGAACAGGTTTTGTTTAGATGTTAGACTTTGCTAAAATTGCACCAATTACCTGCTTACCGGCAATATATTACTGTCAGGTTGTTGCATAATATTTCTAATTTGATACATTCTTTAAGTATTCTGATAGTTGTATCATAATCTCACTGGGGTTATGATAATTAAGCCCCTTTTATGGTTGTTGACAATTTGGATATCTTCTACCCCCCACCTCTGCTTTTTTGCCATTTTTCACTAGGTTATTTCTTTGTTTGGATTTTTTAGTTTAAGCTGTAGGAGCATGCATACATGTGTGTTCTGAATACACAGAATGCTTTGTCAGTAATACACAGTGAGTTTAAAAAAAAAAAAAAAAACCTCTCCAGCTGTATACGTTGCCTTTTCAGTTGCTTAATGATGTTTAATAAAATCTTATTTATCATTTATTTTTCTCCTATGGTTAGTCTGTCCAGGTCTGACTTAAGAAGCTTTTGCTGCCTCAAAAGTCACTGGATATTCTTCTATCTTTTCTTCTAATAGCCCTAATTTTGTTGACCTATAAATCATCTGGAATTAAATTTTATGTGTGAAATGATATAGGGGCCCATATACATTTTTTCAATATGGATCTCTAGAATCACTTGACAAGTTTACACTTCATCTGAATTACAGTGTTGCCTTTGATATAAACCAGATACATGCATTTTTTTTTCTTTTGGACTATTAGTGACACTATCTCAAATGTCAAAAATAGTAGTAAGACCTCATTCTGTGGGAATAGACTTGGTATTTATAAAGACAAATTTGTTATCTATGTCTAGGTTAGGTTCCTATGAGCAAACTAGATAAAAAATAAAAATGTACTATGGTGAGTGCTGTGAAGTGTGTAAACCTGGAGATTCACAGACCTGTACCCCTGGGGGGGGAAAAATATGTTTATAAAAAATAAAATAAAAAAAAATAAAAATAAAAATGTAATTTCTTAAAGTATCAGATTAGTATAAGGTATGATGTATAAATCTCCAAAGTCTCAAATGAAATTTCAAAACTATTCAAGTACTATCATTCTTATTGAACTAGCATGCAAAGATGACACTAGGATGGTCTAGGATTCCATGTTTTGCAACTATATCATGTTAACAACTCTCGAAACTTTTATTATCTGTTTCTACATAGTGACCTATAAACCAAATTATAGTGCTGTTTAAAGTAGTTCTAAATCTATCCTATAAATAGAATACTGAATTTATTAAATTAATTTCTAAATACTGTTATATATTATCTCATTTGAGTGTTGGAGACTTCTTATAATAAACGTGTGTTTAGTTTACTTCTGTTTCACTTAACACAGGATTGATTCAATCTTTGATTTTATTTCATTCTTTACTATTAGCTGCTTTTTCATTTTTCTTTCTTACTGTAAATTTTCTTTATATTCCCATACTCACCTGAAACTCTGGGAGGTTGCAATCAGTAGCAATAAATAAAAACTTGTGTCAGTTTAACCTCATGGTTGACTTTTAAAATACTGAATTTTAGAATCCTATATTTTGTGAAAAGAACAGGAAAACACATGGTCAAACATCAAAGTGGAAAGGGAGAAAGGGGGGAAAGAGATATATTAGGTCTTTATAAAAATTTTGTTATGAAACAGTTGCTAGGAAATGTCCCCCTCACCTCCCACTCTGATCTCTCACTTTCGAAACCTTTCCCACATTTCTTGGAAGTCCTGCCAAGTTTTAATTGTGATATTGAAAGCATTCATTTTCCATACTTCAACTTTCTTCCTGAACTCCATGGAATTGTCTGAAGCATTCAGGTTCAACAAGGAAAGGTTCCATACATAATGAAGAGGAAGCTTTATGAGAATAAGACAGCATGTAATCATGATAAGATTGGAGGAGGAAAGATTGTTTTGAGGGCTATAAAAAATCTAAGTGTGTTATAACATGATCTACTCAGATGGGCACAGAGATGTTCAAAGCACATTCATCTTCACTGGCCTAAATTCTGTTCTTGGAATGAGAGTGAACATATGAAAACACTTGGAGAGGCAAAAATTAGTCATTTGTTTCTCCTTTAGGCCTGAAGGATCCTTCTGTATTTGGTGCACATGGGGAAATGTAAGTGATACAGTTCTTTGACATTTTGTGGTGATTTTCACTAGCTTAATCTGGAGAGAAACCCAGTGGAATCATAACGTGGAGATTTTTTTTTTCCTAATTATCTGCTCTGATAAAGAACCCTCGGGATTACTGTATGTTGTGAGTGTTTTAAAGACCTACCCGGTAACTTAAAATGAATGTATTTGGTTCAATCTTTACCTATCAACAGAGTCAAGGGACTGAGGTGACTAGAATTAGTCCTCCCCATCTCCCTCTTCAACTGTGCAAACTTAATAGATCAAAGGAGTCCAGCTATTAGACTTAATTTATACATCTGAATTTTGTCTGCTTTTTTAATAAATGAGAAAATAGGGGCACCTGGGTGGCTCAGTGGGTTAAAGCCTCTGCTTTCGGCTCAGGTTGTGATCCCAGGGTCCTGGAATCGAGCCCTGCATCGGGCTCTCTGCTTGGCTGGGAGCCTGCATCCCCTTCTCTCTCTTCCTGCCTCTCCACCTACTTGTGATCTCTGTCAAATAAGTAAAATCTTAAAAAAAAAAATAAAATAAAAAGAAATGAGAAAATAAAAATTGCTAGACATTGATAATGACACAATAAAAGGTAGTGGAGGACAGTATGTTAACTGGGAAAAAAAAATAAAGCCGACACAGAAAACTGCATGATTTCATTTATATGTGAAATCAAAAGAAAAAAAAAGCAGATACATAGAAGCATAGACTACTGTGCTGGTTACCCAGGACAGGGAGGTGGAGGAAACGGGAGATGTTGGCCAAAGGGCACAAAGTCACATAATCTAGAGACCTACTGTACAAAATGAGTATAATTAATACTTTATGGAAAACTAGAAATTTGCTAAGAAAATAGATTTTGGGTGTTCTTATACTACACACACATACACACATAAGTATGAGGGGATTAATGTTTGACTATAATTTTTTCACCATGTATACACCAAATCATGTGTACACGTTAAAATGTGACTTTTGTTTAAAATAAAGCACCGATCTCCTTTGGAAGGGGGGAAAAATCTTATCTTCCACGTTACTTTGGAAGTTTCATTGAAGATATTAAAATTGTGCAGAGAAATTACCTTGGAGTGTCATCTAAATTTAATAACAAATATAACAAATTTAAATTGTCTAAAATATCAGAATTATAATTAATATGACTCTAATCTGTAA
This sequence comes from Lontra canadensis, assembly GCF_010015895.1. Taxonomy (NCBI): domain Eukaryota; kingdom Metazoa; phylum Chordata; class Mammalia; order Carnivora; family Mustelidae; genus Lontra; species Lontra canadensis. The sequence goes on along the minus strand of NW_022631017.1, from coordinate 1,011,215 downwards.
TCAGAGAATCCAAAAGTAAGAATCAAATGACATGATAAAAAATTATGAGTTATTTATCATAAGTGTACTCTAATCTCCATCCCCATCTTCCCCCAAACTTCCCTCTGGCAACCATTATTTTTTTCTCTATTGTTAAGAATCTGTGGGGGCGCCTGAGTGGCTCGGTGGGTTAAAGCCTCTGCCTTTGGCTCAGGTCATGATCAGGGTCCTGGAATCAAGCCACGCATCTGGTTCTCTGCTCAGTGGGGAGCCTGCTTCCCTTCCTCTCTCTCTGCCTACTTGTGATCTCTGTCAAATAAATAAAATCTTAAAAAAAAAAAAAAATCTGTGTCTTGGTGTCTCATTCTTTTCCTTTCCCCCCCCCGTTTTGTTCCCCCCCCCTTAACTCCACATATGACTGAGATCATATGGTATTTGTCTTTTACATGACTGACTTATTTAGCTTACCACTATACTTTCTAGCTCTATCCATATTGCAAATGGGAAGATTTCATTTTTTATGGGTGAATATTTTATATATACACACAACACATTTTTATTCATCCATCAATTGACATTTGGGATGCTTCCAAGTTTGGCTATTGTAAATAATTGTGCAATAAAAATAAGGGCGCATGTATCCCATTGGATGTGTTTTTGTATTTTGTGGGTCAATACTCAGTAGTGTAATTCCTGGCTAGTAGGGTGGTTCTATTAATATTTTGAGGAAAACCCCATACTATTTTCCATAGTGGCTTCACCAGTTTACATTCCTACCAATAGTGCATGAGGGTTTCTTTTTTCCACATACTTGTCAACACTTGTTTCTTCTGTTTTTGATTTTAGGTATGCTCACAGGTGTGGGGGGATATTTCATTGTAGTTTTGATTTGCATTTCCCTGGTGATGAGTGATGTTGAGCATTTTTTCATGTGTCTGTTGGTCATCTGCATGTCATCTTTGGAGAAATGTCTGTTCATTATCTTTTGCCTGTTTTTTAATTCATTGATGTCTGAAGGACTTCAAGTTGAGTTTTTTGTCTACATCAGAACTAAAGACCAAGGAGTACATTTCATTTATCCTTCAAAATAGTCTTCCTCAAGTTCTATTACCAAACTTGAAAGCTACCCCTTAACACGATTTTAGGATAAAATTTTTCTTATGAAAATGAAAAAAAAAATACATTTTTAAATAGTATCGTCTTATACAAAGTCACATTTCAACTAAATTCTTAGGCCATTTTAAGTAAATACTGGTTGGTAATATTAATCATTAGAAGTTGCTAAGACCTTGCTCTGGTTTCTTCTCTGCCTCTAGCTTGGTTTGATTTCATGACTTCATGGTTTCCAGGGAATAAAATGAAGGAAAATAATGTAGTATAATTATGTACACATTTATTAATAAAACGACTTAAACAATTTTATTTTTATCTTTGAAAGACCAAAGTAACAATATGACCCAATTAAAATTCAGGAGCTCCACCATTATCATCTCAGCTGTCTTCAAGGAACTTTCTGGTATCCCCAAGATTTCTGAACAATGCACTCTGAAAGTTGATGAAGCACTGAATTGGTCTCAAACATTTTTTAGTAGAAAAGTTACACAGTACTAGATATAATTCAACCATTCATTTAGACATTATTAGTTTCAATTGTTTCACTAAGACTACACTAAGAAGAAAGTCTTACAAATGAGGAAATAGAGGTCTTTTTCACAATGTTCAGTTACCATAATGTGGTAACCTAATATATATAAGGTCTGAGACCTGAGCATGGATTTATTTTTTTTTTAATGCTATTGGGGCTGTTCTCTAGAAAGCGTGTCCCATCAACATCTATCATGTAGGACCTCTCAATAAGATATATATTCTGAGGTCCCTCCTATCTGCAAAATTCTCCAGATACATGGACAGGTTTTTGAAGTCTCCATCACTTGTCTAGTTATCTTCCAAAGTAAGTTCCTTTGATTTTCTTTCCCATTACTATTCTATTCTCCATTCTGAACCATTCTCAAATAATCAGCTCAAATTAGCAAATATTTGAATGCCTACTATAGTTGAGTCTCTCTCCTGAACACTATGAAGAATTTTTAGAAGAATAATATGTCATCTCTTACATCAGTGAACTTAGTCACATTATAATTGTTTCAGGTAAATATGGATCCTATTTTATTGACTTCATTTCAAAGAAATTGGGGATTCTGATTATAGTAATGGTCAGGGTTGCTAGACTAATTTAAGTATCGTTGACATAATGTTACATTAGTTTCAGGTATACAACATAGTGATTTGAAAATTGTGTACATTATACAGTGTTCAGTGTGATGAGTGTAGTTCCCTCTGTTAGCATCCAAAGTTATTAAGATACTGACTATATGCTATACTTCTTATCCTCATGACTTATCTATTTTATAACTGAAAGTTTTTTAATTTTTAAGAAAAAATTCAAATTGCCCTTTCTCCGGCCCTGAGGTTGAGCTTTGCCATGTAACTTGCTTTAAATGATGCAAATAGGTGGATGATTCTTAAGCAAATGCTTTAGAGAACACAATGTTTCTACCAGTTTTCTTGGTCTGGTCTTCTGCCATAATAGCATTATTTCAGAGGAGAGGTGCTCCTGCCTGGGAAACTTGGTTCAACCCAAGCCCAGAGCAGAGCCAGCAACTGTTCCATATATGTTAATATGCAACATAAGCAAGAAGTAAATATTTGTTGTTGGAAGTCACTGGTTATAAACTTGTTTGTAAAACCTGAAAATTCCAGAGGATACTTTAACATTAGTGGATTATTGCCATGAGACATGGTGGGCTATAGTTAGATCTAGAAAGAATCTGGTTGAAAATTAATTTTATCACTTATTCCAGGACTCTCGAATATTAGTGATGGAGCCCCTCTCCCCAACCCTCCTCCCCCAACCACACCTCAGCCCAGCTTTTAAAGCAAAAGGATCTCTTTCAGATCAGTTACTGTCACACTTTATTTTCATGTCCAGGGCTACTGGACCATGAGCTATTGCTCTAAAGAGGTGTGAGCATTAATTTCTGAACAAATTGAGATTACAGAATGGAGTAGGTCACCTAAAACTTGATGCCTTTGTGACTGTTGGGGCCACTTCAGTAGCCAGAATGCTCTACAGAAGTCATTTTTTTTAACTTAGAAAATATTTTATTAATACTGTATTTTTAGAAGGGTTTTAGATTTAGAGAAATGTTGAACAGATAGTAGAACTCCCAAATATACCCCCATACAGTTTCCTCTAATACTATCTTTTATGATGTTTAGTATGGTACTTTTGTCACAATCAAAATTCATGCATTATGAGTAACAAAAGTTCATGCTTTTCAGATTTCCTTAGTTTTTATCTAATGACCTTTTGTGTTCCAGAAATTCATCGAGGAGACTACATTATTTACTAGGCATGTCTCCTTAGGCTCCTCTTGACTGTGACAATTTTGCAGACTTCCCTTTTTTGGGATAAACCTAAATTGTAGGATGCTTATTGACATTTGTCTTTCTCATAATTATATTTGGGATCATGAGTTTTGAGAAAGATTGCAGGTGAACTTCCAGTCTCATCACATCATTTCAAGAGAGTATGCTATTAACATGACTTAATAGCCATTGTTGACCTTAATCACCTTGCTGATGCAGTGCTTATAAAACTTTCCCACTGTCAAGTTAATCTTTTTCTTCCCTTTCCATACTATATGCTTTGGATAGAAGTAATTATGTACCACTTACTTAAGGAGTAGGGATTTGTGCTTTGACTCTTTAAGATAGAGTATCTATCTATATACTTTGGAATTCTCTGTTGGATATTTCTCTGCTTATTAATTGGCCATTTATTAATATTAGTCTAGAGCTGAAGGTCATAATCCAATAATCCTGTACTTATATTCTCAATCAAATGGCTCTAGGTTTGGTCATTGTCAGCTCTTTTGGTTGCTTCCTGTGTCCCTTTGAAATACCTCACTATTGTGTATTGTAGAGTTTTGTTTTTAGAATTCCTTACTTTGTCACTGTAAGATGCTCAGTCTCCTCTTATATATGTCCTAATTTCCCACTCTAGTTCTAGAATTAGCATTTCTCCAAGGAACCCTGGTTCCTTTTAATGGAAACTGGAAATCAAGGTTTGGGCTTCAGGTATGTTAATTGTTATTGGGGTCTCATTTCTTTTAGGCTTGCCACCTATTTATACACATACCTATAAATGTTTCTAACTATAATTATCTCTATGTACAGTGACTTGAACATGAATTCTGTTTCCAGCTCTTACCCATTACCACATAGATCTTTCCAGTCCCTTCCTCCTGGTTATCTGTAGAATCCCACTCCAACAGTGAGAAACCTTGTTCTCGCTGTTCACTAATTACTCCTATTCATACATAGTAGAATTGAAAAATTAAGTACCAGGATGTTTATTTCCTTATCCCAGTGGGAAATAATGTCGTCAACTGGAGTATATTACTCGTGCAATTATTTTTCCCTGTAGTCTTACTCCATTTATGTCAAAGTTACTTAGGTAGCACTGTTTCTCTACCTCCTTCAGGCAAGGGTTTTTCATACAATTATGAAATGGTTATATTTCCTGACCAATCTGGATTTTTTCTGGGATCCTTCTACCTTCCGATTATTTAAATATTTACATACTCTAAAGTTTATTTTTTAGGTTAGAGAGTTTTATGGGTTTTGAGAAATGAATAATATCCTATATTTATTGTATAGTACCATAGAGAATAGTTGATTTGTTGATCAACTATTTGTTGATCAACTATCAATAGCTGATAAATCCCCTCTGCTTCACCTACTTCCCACTTACATGGATTCCCTCACAACCATTCATCTGTGATTAATTTTGAGTTAATTTTGGTGAAATAGGTAAAGTCTGGGTCTGGATTTACTTTTTTGCTTGCATAAGGATATCCATTATTTCTACCATCCTTTGTAGGAAAGTTTATCTTCACTGGGTTGTCTTGGCAAAGATCACTTAGACTATATTTGTGTGGGTGTATTTCTGAGCCCTCTATGTTGTTGCATTGATTTATGTGCCTATTGTATCTTCTTTCATTTTTGGTGCCTATTGTTCTGATAATACCATGATGTCTTCATTACAGTAGTTTTACAGTAAGTCTTCAGGTGAGATAGTGTCAGTTCTCAAATTGTTCTTTTCAGCATTGTGTTGGCTATTATTGATATTTTGCCTTTCCAAGTAAATTTTATAATCCTTTTGTCAATATCCAAATTCTCAACATTGTTGAGAATTTGATTGGGATTGTATTAAATGGATGGATAAATTTGTAAAGAATTGGTATTACAAAAATCTTGAGTCTTCTAATCCATGGACATGAAATGTCTTTATTTAAATCTTTATTTCATCATGTTTAGTCAGCTACATATAGATATTACATTCATTAAATATTTCATATATTTGGAGTTAATGTATATGGTATCTTTAATTCCAAAATTACTCATCTTTGGTATACAAGAAAGCAATTGACTTTTATTAACCTTGTATCCTGTGACTTTGCTATAACTGCTTATGAGAACCAAGAGATTTTGTCAATTCTTTGGGGTTTCTACATAGATAATGTTACATGTGAACAAAGCAGTGTTTTTACTTTCCAATCTGTATACATGTTACTTATTGTCTTATTGCACTAGCTAGTTCTTCCAGGATGATGTTAACTTAGTGAAGTAAAATGGTGTGTTCTTGCCTCATTCCCAATGTTAGGAGAAAAACATATAATTTCTCATTATTAACATAAATTCTGAGTAAGTACTCTCTATTAAGTTGAGGATGTCCCCCCCATTCATAGTTTGATAATTTTTATCATAAACAAATGTTGAATTTTGTTAAATGATTTCTTCACATTAATAATTTTTTTTTAAAGCCAGTTGATACAATGAATTACATTGATGGATTTTTGAATGTTGAACCAGCTTTGAATACCCAAAATCCTACTTGGTCATGGTGTATAATTCCACTTATATATTATGGATTTTTTCCTAATACTTTATTGAGGATTTTTACAACTGTAGTCATAGTCCATTTTTCTTTCTTTTTAAACTCCTTTTTTCTGGCTTTGGTATCAGTATAATTATGGTTTCTATTTTCTGCAAGATAGTGTAGAGAATCGCTATAATTTCTTCTTTAAATGTTTGGTACAATTTACCAGTGAACCCATCTGGGCATTATATTCAGGAAGATTAATTATTGACTCAATTTATTTAATATGTGTAGAACTAATATTTACTTTTTATCTGCATTTTGATAGTTTGTGAATTTCAAGGATTGGTCTATTTCATCCAAGTTACCAAATTTGAGTTCATAATAATTTCTTTTTTAATGCCTATGGATTTCTGACATTAATTTGTATTTGTGTTTTTTATTAGCATAAATAGAGGCTTATTCATTTTATTGACTTCTGAATTTTGTTACTTTTCTCTCTTGATTTCACATTTGTGATTTTTATTTCTGCTTTAAATTTCATTTTATCTTTTATTTCTTCTGCTTGTTTTGGTTTAAATAATGCTCTTTTTATTGTTTCCCAAGATGGAAGCCTAGAGTATTGCTTTTATACTTTTCTTCTTTATATATACATACCCACTGTTATAAAATTTCCTCTAAGTACTGCTTTCACTATATCTTATATATCTTGTGATGTATTTTCATTTTAACTCAAAGTATATTTTTTAAATGGTTAAGAATTCTTTTTGACCCATACATAATTTAAAAATGTGTTTAGCCTCCAAATAGTTTGGGATATTTTTCAGCCTTCAAAAATGAATTTTTATCTAAAAAATTCCTCAGTTCTGATAACATTTTATATGATATCTATCTTAAAATTATTCTAGCTGTGTTCTGTGGCCTATAATTTGGTTAATCTTGCTAAATAATCCATGTGACATTGAGAGAAGTGCATATGCAGTTGCTGTTTGAAGATTTTGTAAATGTCATTTAGGTCCAGTTTGTTGATGGTCCTGTACAGTTTAACCATATCCTTTGAGATTTTTCAGCCTGTTAAAGTCTATCAATTATTTAAAGGAGGATTTTGAATACTCCAATAATGTTCTCTGTAATAGTGGACTTGACTATTTTTGTAGTTCTATCAATTTTGACAATGAGTCATTTCACAAATTGCCTATTAAGAATTAGCTATTTTTAGAGAATTGACCCCTTTATCATTCTGTAATAAACCCTCTTTACCTCTGATAATTTTCTTTGTTCTGAAATCCATTTTGTCTGAATTTAAAATACTACTCCAGCTTTATTTTGATTTTTTTATTTTAATGGTATATCTTCTTCATTCCTTTACTTTTAACTTTGTCTTTATATTTAAAGTGAGCTTCTGGTAGACAACATAAAGTTGAGCCTTTTTAAAAAAAAATCCATTTTGTCACTCTATCTTTTAATTGATGTATGTAGACCATTCATATTGAAAAATTTTATTGATGTTTAATGTCTACCATGTATGTGACTGTTTCCATTCATTACACTTGGTTTTTGTTTTTCTTCTGCTTTTTCTGGTTTTGAGATTTTTATGATTCCATTTTGTCTAAGTATATTCATCATACCTTATAAAAAAATTATGCCTGTCCTTTATTTTGTAATGAACATATAAATCAATCTAAATTAAAATCTTGACATTTAAAATCTAATTTACAAACAATGCTGTAATATTTTGTGAATGGTAGAGATCCCTTATTCACAACTTCTCACTCTTGTCCCTTAAGATATTGTCATTTCACTTATACATATAGACACACACTATAATCATCAATATTTTTACTTTTACTTTAAAGTTATATATTTCATCAATTAATTAAAAAATACGTGATCAATGATCAATAATGTAAAGATTCTGTTTTGACAAAAATAGTGATTTGGACCAGACTGAAAATAAATATGTAGAAATGAAGAGTTGCTGGGTTCACTTAGATTTCAAATGGCTAACTTACTTTCTTGGAAGGATTAAAAATTTTACATATTTAGAGGTGCCTAGTTGGCTCAGTTGGTTAAGTGTCTAACTTCTGCTCAAGTCATAATCCTAGGGTTGACACAGAGCTCCACATCCGGCTTCCTGCTCAGCGGGAAGTCTGCTTCTCTCTCTCCCTTTATGATTCTGCTCCACTTATGTGCACTTTCTCACTCTGTCTCAAATAAATAGTCTTTTTAAAAGACTGGGTGGGGCACCTGGGTGGCTCAGTAGGTTAGGCCTCTGCCTTCAGATCCGATCATGATCTCAGGGTCCTGGGATCAAGCCCCGCATCAGGCTCCCTGCTCCACGGGAAGCCTGCTTCTCCCTCTCCCCCTTCCCCTGCTTGTGTTCCCTCACTCTCTCTCTGTGTGTCAAATAAATAAAATCTTAAAATTAAAAAATTTACATATTTATATTTAATTTCACATATCTTCATGTGAGGTTTCTCAATGATGAACAGATTCTTGCATCAGATTTAATGAAAATATTTGAAGTTTAAAATATGTGAGTAAAAGTCATAGGTTGTTTTCTCTATATTGTCAAGTCATCACACATCATAGGAATTCACGCTCATGAAGGTGTTACCAAGGTATTCTAGCATATCAGACAGTATAGTATATCTGCTAATGAAAGTATTTTAGATGCTGCAATGCAGATACAAATCAGTATAGTGTTTGACTATTATAGTCAAGTAATAAGCTCTGCATAGACATAGACTGTTAAATATATCAAAGCTATTAAATATATCAAAGTTCATATGGTAAAATCAAATATATACTTATATATAAAATATGGGGTACCTGGGTGGCTCAGCTAGTTGAATGGCTGACTCTTGATTTTGGTCCAGGTCATTATCTCAGAGTCTTGAGACTAAGCACCACATCAGTCTCTGTGCTTGGTGGGGAGTTTGTTTGAGATTTTCTCTACCCTCCACCCTTGCCCCTCCCTCTATACTTGCTCTTTCTCTTTCTTAAATATTTCTTACCTATAATTTTCTATGCTATAATTTTGTCTTATGAAGTGGTTAAAAAATATTTTAATATTGACTGTAAGTCAAGAAAACTGGAATACATAAAAATTCAATTTTTGATTTCACTCTTAGAGCTTGAAAAGTTGTTAGGTAAAATTTAATTCAGCAATATTCATCGGGCAACACATTAATATTACCTGAAAATTTTCAAATAATTCTTGGTTCTTAATCTGCATCACTTATTCCAAAATCTTTCAGGTTGGGGTCTGCATGTCACTAATTTTTTTAAAGCTTCTCACATGATTCTAATGTATAGCCAGTGATGAGAACCACTTATCTAACTCAACCCTCTCAATTTACAGATGAGAAAATTCAAATGTAAAGAGATTGAGTGATTTGCCTAAATACTCATAAGATTTTTAGATAATTAATTTAGATAGTTTTATTCTCAACTCTAAAATTAAGGTAGGGCTTTATACTCTCATTCTAGTATGCTCCATGTATAACATGGTAAGGAATGAATTTGGAACAATTATGGCTTTAGTACCATGAATTGTGAAGACCAAAAGAAAGTTACATTTGTGTTAACACCGTGTTTAGTTAATTGCTATACAGTTGTTGTCTATTGTGTATTAGTTTCTATAGGACAGTTAGAAATTTTAGAGTGACAAAGAGGTCCAAAGAGTATATTATGCTGTGTATACAAAAGTATTTGTAGGGGTTATAGCAATACAAATCCAAATGATAATTCTTATATCATTGAATTCAGAAAGAAAAATCTACCCAATAGAACCATTGACAGTGATATTAATCAGAACTCTAAACCTTATACATTCTAAAAGATATAAAATGCCATGATGCAAATAATTAGTATGTTCAGTGTGCCCTCCAAGTATTTAATATGCTTGACTAAAAAAATACTTGAGGTCACGTGCAATCTTTTTTATTATCCTCTGCTTTATCTGGGAGTTTAAAAAATGCAATTTTAGAAGAAGTGTCGTTAAACTCAAAGCAAATTGTACATTAGACATGCAGAAACTTGGAAGGGAAAGAAAAGTAATATCTGTTTCAGCAATAAAATAAATCATTGACTTCTTTTAACATGACTTATTTTTTTGATGACAATTGGCAACAGATAACAGATAAATTCTCATGGAAGGCAAGATCATTTGGATATTAAAAATATGAATCTACAGAGGGGAAAAAAATTTGCTTCCAAACAGTGTAAACCAAGGGGAGTCATTTCGTTTAGCACTAAGTTGCCTGTTGAATCATAAGCATATTTCATGTTTCAGTTTTTATTATCCCTATAAGAATTTGAGTTTGTTATAAGGATCCACGTGATAAAAACATATAAAACCTCTACTCTTCCATTTCTTTTTATGTAGTTCACATAAAATAGAATCTCCAACTATAACATGGATCTTACACACTTTAGTTACCAGAAACCCCTTACTGTAAATTTAATTCACAAAATTTTTGAGGAAAAAAAAAATTTTTTTTTTTCTAAGAACAGGGTAAGGGGCAGAGGGAGAGAGAGAATCTTAAGCAGGGTCCATTCCCAGGGCATAGCCTGACATAGGGCTTGGTCTCACAACCCTGAGATCATGACCGGAGCTGAAATCGAATCTGACGCTTAACCAACTGAGCCATCCAGGTGACCCAAATATGCTCACATTTTGAAAACAAATAGTTTTGGAAAAAAACAACAAAAAAAAAAAACCTTTTTAAAATCCGCTTAATATCTTATGTCATTAGCTCTGTAAAATTATTCAAAAGTTATCATTGTAACATCTTCCCTGATACTCTGTTTTCTAAGCAGCAGTATTTCCCAGATACTTAAGAGGCCTAGAGTTAACCTGCTTAATGATATTAAGGCCAGTAGTGTCCGTTTCTCTGTTGAAGTATAGTTGACATACAATGTCATATTAGCTTCAGGTGTACAACATATTTGACAATTCTATAAATCACTCAGTGCTCACCATAAGTGTAGTCGCTCATATGAAGCAATTACAGTACTATTGAATATATTCCCTATCCTGTACCTTCCATCTCTATGACTTATTTTAGAACCGGAAGCTTGTACTTCTTAATACCTTTACCTCTTTTAGTCATTCTTCTACCCTCCTTCCCTCTAGTGACCACCAGTTCTCTGTATTTGAGTGTTTGATTTTTGTTTTGTTTTTTAAATTCCACACAATCAGTATATGGTAAATCTTTCTCTGACTTACTTCACTTAGCATTCATGTTGTCAAAAAGCACTCCATTTTCATGACTAATGTTCTATTGCATACATAAATACATCTTTATTAATCTGTTGAGGAACATTTGGGTTGCTTCCATATCTTGGCTATTGTAAATAATCATACAATAAATGTAAGGGTCCTTGTATCTTCTTAAATTAGTGTTTTCATTCTATTTTGGTAAATATCCTGCTGTGAAAGTGTTGAATTGTATGGTATTTCTATTTTTGATTTTTTTTTAAAACCTCCTAATGTTTTTTAAAACCTCCTTATGTTTTCCAGTGACTACACCAGATAACATTTCATCCAATAGTGCACAATGGTTCCTGTTTCTCCACATCCTTGCAACACTCTATTTCTCATCTTTGTTACTAGCCATTCTAACATGTGCAAGATGACGTGTCATTGTGGCTTTGTTTCACATTTCTTTGATTAGTGATCCGCATCTTTCTGTGTATCTGGTGGCCGTTTGTATATCTTCTTTAGAAAAATGTCTATTTACATCCTCTGCCTATTTTTTAATTGGATTTTTTTTTTCTGGTGTTAAGCTGTAGAAGTTCTTTATGTATTTAGGATATTAACCCTTTATCAGATATATCATTTGCAAATATCTTCTCCCAATCAGTTGTTTTTGCTTTTGTTTCCCTTTTGTTGCCTGAGGAGACATATTCAAAAACATGTTGTTAAGGCTGATGCCCAAAAAGATTATTACCTATGTTTTCTTTGAGGAGTTTTATGGTTTCAGAGCTTACAGTTAGGTCTTTTATCCACTTTGAGTTTGTTTTTGTGTATGGTATATGAAAGTGCTCCTGTTTCATTTTTTTATCTGTAGCTGTCTAGTTTTCCCCACACCATTTATTGAAAAGTCTGTTTTTTTCCATTGTATATTCTTGCTTTGTTCATCACAGATAAATCATGTAAGCATGTGTTTCTTTCTGTGCTTTCTATCCTGTTTCATTAATTAGTCTATTTTTGTGCCACTACCACACTGTTTTGGTTACTACAGCTTTGTAGTATATCTTGATATCTGGGATTGTGATAATGTCAGTTTTGTTCTTCTTCAAGATTGTTTTTGTTCTTTGAGATCTTCTGTGGTTCTACACAAATTTTAGAATTACTTACTCAAATTCTTTGAAAAATACTACTGGGATTTTGATAGTTGCTTTGAATCTATAGATTGCTTTGAGTAGTATAGATTTAGCAATATTCTTCCAGTCGGTGAACATAATGTATCCTTCCATTTGTGTCCTCCTCAGTTTCTCTTCTCAGGATCTCATAGCTTTCAGAGTATAGGTCTTTCACTCCCTTCATTAGGTTTATTTCTAGATTATAGATTATAAATGAGATTGTTTTAACTTTCCATTACTTTACTATTATTATATAGAAATATAACTGATTTCTGTACATTAATTTTGTATCCTGCAACTTTATTAAATTTATTCTAATACTTTTTGTTTTTTCTGGGGGGGGCATGGAGTCTTAGAGTTTTCTGTATATAGAATCATGTCATCTGCAAATAGTGATAGATTTAATTTTCACTGACCAATTTGTATAACATTTAGGTTTTTTTTTTTCTTTTGTTGTTGTTGTTGTTGTTGTTGTTTTTGCAGTTAGGATTACCAGTACTATGTTCTATAAAAGTGGTGACAGTCATATCCTGTCTTGTTCCTGTTCTCAGAGGAAAAGCTTTGATTTTTTTGTCCTTGTTTTTTTGTTGCTTTTTCCAGTTTTTCACATTGAGTATGATGTTAGCTGTAGGTTTTTCACCTATAACCTCTATTATATTGAAGAATGTTCTCTCTAAACCCACTTTGTTGAAAGTCTTTATAGTGAAGGAATGTTGTATTTTGTCAAATGCTTTTCCACATCTGCTGAGATGATCACATGGTTTTTAGTCCTCCTTTTATTTTTTAAGATTTTATTAAGTTTAGGGACACCTTGGTGGCTCATTTGGTTGTGTCAGCCTTCAGCTCAGGTCATGATCCCAGGGTCTTGGGATCGAGTTCTGTATAGGGGTCCTTGTTTGGTAAGGAGCCTGCTTCTCCCTTTCCCTTTGCAGGCTGCTTCTCTAGCTTGTGAGCTCTTGTATGCTCTCTCTCTCTCTTTCTCTGACAAAGAAATAAATAAAATCTTTAAGAGATGAGTGCATGTATGGGAAAGAGTAGAGGGAACAGGGAGAGGAAAAGAATCTCAAGCAGACTCTGTAATGAACATGGAGCCCCAAGGGGGCTCACTTTCACAACCCTGAGAGCATGACCTGAGCCAAAACCAAGAGTTGGTTGCCTAACTGACTGAGTCTCTGAGGTGCCCTATTCCTCCTCTTCTTAATGTGGTATATCATGTTGTTTTATAAATACTGAACGACGCTTGTGATCTTGGAATTAATCCCACTCAATTGTGGTGAATGTTCCTTTTAATGTATTGTTGAACATAGCATGCTAATACTTTGTGAAGGATATTTTTGCATCTATGTTCATTAGAGATTTTGGACTGTAGTCTTTTTTTGTGTTGGTGTCTTAGTTTGATATCGGTATAATGCTGTCCTCCATGGAATGTATTTGGAAAGTTTTCTTCCTCTTATCTTTTGAATAGTTTGAGTAGAATAGAAATTAACTCTTCTTTAAATTTTTGGTAGAATTCACCTGTGAATCCATTGTTCTTGGACTTGCTTGTTGGTAGTTTTTTTAATTACCAGCTCAATTTTTTTGCTAGTAATTGGTCTGTTCAGATTTCATGTGCTGTTTTGTTGTTGTTGTTGTTGTTTTTGTTTTTGTTTTTGTTTTTTTCTCCTGATTCAGTTTTTGAGACTAGGAAGTTATCCATTTCTTCTAGGTCACCCAATTTGTTGGCATATAACATTTTGTAGTATTCTCTAATGTTCCTTTTTATTTCTGTCATTTGTTCTCTTTTGTTTCAGATTTTGAGTTCTCTTTTTTCCTTGACGAGACTGGCTAAAGGTTTATCCATTTTATCTTTTCAAAGCATGAACTCTTGGTTTCATTTTTATGTTTTTTTAGACTCTTTCCTATATTTCTTTTCTGATGTTTATTTCCTTCCTACTAGTCTTATTTATCTAGTTCTTTTAGGTGTAAGTTTACCTTGTTTACACAGGATTTTTCTTGTTTGAGGGGAGGGTAGGCCTGTATCACTGCAAATTTTCTTCAGAACTGCTTTTGCTGTATCCCAAATATTTTGAACCATTGGTGTTTTCATTTTCTTGTATCTCTAGGTACTCTATTTCTTGATTCTTCATTGACTCACTTGCTGCTTGGTAGCATTTTGTTTAGTCTCCATGTATTTGTGTTTTCTTCCAGTCTTTTTTCTTATGATCTTATGTACTGATTGACATTTTTAAAATTGTTTTCTGGTTGTCTTTGTAATTTTTTCTTTTGCTCTCTTCCCTTGTGGTTTAAATAGCATTCTTTAGTGTTATGCTTGGATTGCTTTCTCTATTTTTTGTCTATCCATTATATGTTTTGATTTGCAGTTGCCCTGGGTTCATATATAACACCCTATATGTTTAGCAGTCTATATGAAGTTGATCGTTGCTTAACTTTGAACACATCCTAAAAGCAGTAAATCCTTATTCCCCTGCCATGTGTTTATTTTATTTTATTTTATTTTATTTATTTATTTGACAGAGATCACAAGTAGGCAGAGAGGCAGGCAGAGAGAGAGGGGGAAGCAGGCTCCCTACTGAGCAGAGAGCTTGATGCGGGGCTTGATCCCAGAATCCTGGGATCATGGCCAGGGCGAAGGCAGAGGCTTTAACCCACTGAGCCACCCAGGCACCCCTCCCCTGCCATGTTTTATGTATGTCATATTTTGTCTTTATTTTCTGTCCATTGACTAATTTTTGTAGATTTGTCTACTTTGTTTTAACCTGTATACTAGCTTTATATGTGATTATATTTTATTAAATGTTTGTTTTTATCTGTGATTTTTTTTCTTTTCATAATTTTGTAACTTCTAGGTATGAGCTTCTTCCCCTCCAACCCCTCACCCCCACTTAAAGAATTCCCTTTAACAGTTCTTGTAAGGCTGGTTTAATAATGATGAATATCTTTAACTTTGGTCTGACAAACTATCTCTCCTTTATGTAATTAAAAAAAAACATTTATTTGAGAGAGAGCAAGCATGACAACGAGGAATGGTAGAGGGAGAGAGAGAAGCAGACTCCCTTCTGAGCAGGGAGTTTGACATGGGGCTCAATCCCAGCACCTTGGAATCTTGACCTGAGCCAAAGGCAGATGCTTAACTGAGTCACGTAGGTGCCCCACTCTCTCCTTTAATTCTAAATGAAGGATAATCTTGCCAGTTAGAGTACTATTGGCTGTAGGTTTTTTCTTTTAGCGTACTGAATATATCATGCCATTTCTTCCAGTCTGCAAATTTTCTGCTGAAAAAAATCAGCTAATACCTGGTGCTTTGCTTTGTGTATAACTTTTTCTTTCTCTTGCTACTTTTAAGATTTTCTTGTTACTTTTTGTCATTTTTTTAGTTATGTGTCCTGGTGTGTAACCTCTAGGGTTCATTTTATTAGGGCTCCTCTGTGCTTCCTGAACCTGGATGTCTGTTTCCTTTCTCAGATTAGGGAATATTTCGGCTATTATTTCTTCAAATATATTTTGTATACTTCTCCTTTCTCCTTCTGGGACTTCTATAATGTGAATGTTACTGCATTGGATGTTGTCAGAGTTCCCTTAACCTCTTACTCTTTTTGCTGTTCAACTTGGCTGCTTTCCATTACCCTGTCCTCCAGAATGCTGATTGTTCTGCATCCCCTAATCTGCTGCTGATTCCCTCTAGTGTGTTCTTCATTTGTTGTTCTTTGTCTCTAACTGGTTCTTTTTTATATTTTCTTTGTTGAAGTTCTCACTGAGCTCATTCACCTTTTTTGACCATTACTTAGAACTCTCTACCAGTTATATTGCTAATCTTCATTTCACTTAGTTTTGTTGCTGTGATTTTCTTTTGTTTTGGCCATATCCTTCTCTCTCATTTTATTTATTGCTCCCTATATATTAGGTGAGTTATGCCTCCTGCTCTTGGAAGCAGTGGCCTTATATGGAAGAGGTACTATAGCGCCCTGTAGTACAGTCCTTGCCTCCACCACCAGAACCACATGATCCAAGGATGTTCTCTTTGTGAAGAACAAAGTTACAGTCTGTAACTTCCTGTTGTGGCTGAGCCATGTTTACTGTGGGCACACTGGTGGTTAAGGCTGGCCTTTACCAGCTGGTTGCAGTGATTGTTTTGCTTGCTGTTGGTGCACTGGGCAGGATTTGAAAGGCCTGTTTGCTGTCAGCACACCTCCCCACCCCTGTTCACACGTGCTCACCATTGAAAGGCATGCTGCAGTCTTCATGGTCTCCCTGGTGGCTTTGACTGACACTCAGCCTATCTGTCTGCGGTTAAGTTCTGTCATGGCTCCAGTACACTGAAGAACAGGGCCTATTCCCTGTGTAGCCAGCTAAGAGGCCTGGTTGAAGGAACTACAGACATACTAGTATGTAGAGCGACCTCCCTTCTTCCCTTCTTCTAAAAAGAAGTCATATACTTAACTTTTTTTAAAGACCAATAATTCTAAAATAGTTAAGACAATGAAAACCAGAAAATCAAAACAACAAAACTTTTTATTCAACTGGAGATTATATTAAGTGTTATAAAGCATTTAAGAATGAGACTGAAGCATATAAAAATGTTACCCTAAACACAATATTTTATGTCCTTTCTTATAATTATGTTTGTATGGGTCTCTTATCTAATATTGGAAATAAAATCTCTAATGATTGGCAGGATAGGAATATAAGAGAAATGTGCACATGTGCACACACATGAAGACCACACATGTGGTCTTCCTCTGAAGACCACAAATGGGCAGGAATAATGAAGAGGCAACTGCATCTTTCAGCATATAGGCAGAAGTGGAATTTGGATAATAAACATGTATTTTGATTGGGTATTTGGGAAATGGGATATGTAAATAGGAAGAAAAATGGCAATAATGGAATGATTTATTAGGTTTTGGGAAAAACAAGTGAAAATATGTTTGAGAATTTGAAAAGCTTTTGATAAGCTTAATGACTCTGCATGTAAATTCCTTCTTGTCAAACTTTGACAATAGCATCTAAGCTGTAAATCCTCCTTTGGATATTGGTGAGTTTGGCTGCAAATTGAGTTTGGCCTCAAGTTTGAGATGAGTCTCCAAAGAACAGATGTTAACCATTTTCTTTCTTTCTTTCTCTCTTTCTTTTCTTTCCTTCTCTTCTCTTCTCTTTCCTTTTTTCTTTCTTTCTCTTTCTTTTCTTTTCTTTTCTTTCCTTCTTCTCTTTCCCTCTTTCTTTCTTTCTTTCTTTCTTTCTTTCTTTCTTTCTTTCTTTCTTTCTTTCTTTCTTTCTTTCTTTCTTTCTTTTTTCTCTTTTCTTTCTTTCCTGCTTGCTTATAATAGAATCTATCCTAGTTTCCTTCACTTTGATAGAAATTTCTTCCTTAACTGAAATAGCAATATACAGAAAGGATTGCTTGGGGGAAATTTTCATTCTCTCAATGAAACTTGAACCATCAGAAATTACCCAGTAATTCACTGGTTATGTTTTCCCACTACACAAATACTCCTTTTCACATGATAACTTATTTTTTTCCATCTGTCTCTGCTATGTTACATGTCTCTATTATGCTAGAAGTCAAGAGCTGAGGCACTAGTCCAGAAACCATGAAGCCAACACCAACAATCAAGTCAATTCAGTTTCAGTTCATTAAGTTATAGGACTTCATTCAACAGATATTACTGAGTGACTCATATGGGCCAAGTAAGGCTAGATGTTGGAAGAGCAACAGAAAATAAAATTGAAATGTTCCCATCTTTATGAGTTAAATCTTTTTACCAGGGAAGTTATACAGTAATTAAAAAAGTGTATCATGATTATTAATATAACAAGTGCAAGGTGTAATGGCAAGGCATAAAAAGGGGACATAACATAATACTTGGGGAAGAAGGTGAAAAAACCTCCTGAGAGATAATATAGTAAGAGTGGTCAGGGAGGAAGAGGTGGATTGGGACTGGGGGTAGGTTATAGGAGTGTTTCAGGTAGAATGCCATTTGTGAATCCCTTGATGGAGAAGAGATGTTGATACAGAAGACTGATCATGAAAGGAGTCAATCCCTTCCTAAGAAGTACTGATAGGGAGTTCCAAGAGAAGAAAGTCTATGACAAAGCTAAAGAACATTAACCATGAGGGGTGCCTTGGTGGCTCAGTCGGTTAAGTGACTTTGGCTTAGGTCATGATCCCAGGGTCCTAGGATCAAGTCCTATATATCTGGCCCTTTGCTTGTTAGGGAGTCTGCTTCTCCCTCTCCCTGCTACTCCCCTGCTTGTGTGCTCTCTCTCTCTCCCCCTCTCTTTCTCTCTGACATATAATAAAATCATGATCAAGATGATAAAAAGGTAACATAAAAGCAGGAAAATGTTGTCATAATAGAAACAAAATAATGTCAGGAGCATGTGGGTGGTTATGAAAATGTAGCACAAAGGAGTTCCTGTGGTGATGGAACAATTCTGTGTCTTGGTTTTGGTGGTAGTTATGTGAGACATGTGTATGAGAAAAAATTGCATGAAACTATACACACACACAAATGAAGCATTTAAAATCTTAATAAAGTCTGTAGTTTAGTTAATACTGTTATTCCAGTGTCAGTTTCCTGATTTTGATATTATTGTACAATTATGCCACAAATGATGTCTTTCAGGGAAACTCTAGATATTGTATACAGGGACTTTATGTCCTTTGCAACTTTCTGTAGGTCTATAATTCAAAGTTTAAAAGAGGAGATGAGAATGTTGGGAAGAAGGGCATTTAACAAGGTGAAGAAAATAAGCTGTTTATTGGATTGAGACTTGAGGACGTTGTTCATTGGTTATCATTGAAAGAGTGGTTTAAGTTGTGTACTAGGCTGGAAACTACATTGGACGAGTGGAATTCATAGTTAAAGGTGAACAAGTATAAACAGCATGGACGCTTTTATTTAAGACCACTTTATTAAGGGATGAAGTAAGAAGACAAAATTGGAGGCTACATCTGGCAAAGGAAAGACTTCATTTTTTTTTTTTTTTTACACTTGAACATATGTTTCTTATTTCTTGGTTCCTTCATTTTCTTGTCAACATATAAGGGTGCTTTGGGGTGTATATTTTGGATATCAGACTTTTTCAAGAATAATTTTTTTCAAGTGTAATTTTATCGATTTGCTATTTTTATCAAATAAAATATTTTTAGTATAAAGTCTGATAAGATTCTAGTTTCTTTGTTAGCCTCTAGCTTTAGAATTTGGTTTAGGATGTACCTTTCACTCATAGTTCATGTGTTCTTTTTTTTTTTTAAGATTTTATTTATTTGACAGAAAGAGATAGCAAGAGGGGGAACGCACACAGGGGGAGTGGAAGAAGAAGAGGCAGGCTTCCCCGCTGAGCAGGGAGCCTGATGTTGGGCTCTATCCTAGGACCCTAGGATCATGACCTGAACTGAAGGCAGACACTCAAAGACTGAGCCACCCAGGCACCCCAGTTCATGTATTCTTATTAGATTTTCTATAATACAGAAATAGAGGTTTTTTTTAATCTGTATCTCCAGATAACTTGTAAATGGGAATTTCAAAATTTACAGATAAAGCTGGAAATCTGAGACATTGAAAAATTTTTTTTTCCCATGGGTTTCTTTAGTTTACATTTAAATATTCAATATTTCTGATATATAGTTTTGTGCTTAAGAGAAGTTAGTGATACATTCAGAGTCTGAAAATTCTTATTCAACTTTCCAGCTCAATTGCTTTCTTCAAGGCCTAATTTTATAATGGTGACTGGAAAGCTCACTTTCAGCAGCCTTCTTTGAAGCCAGAAGAATCAAATTCTGACCAAAAACCTACAGATATATCCTAAGAAGGTACAACTTGTTTTTGTAAAAATAGCAAAAGCTAGCTAAGGAAAAGCCCTTTTTCCTTTTCTTGTGTGGATGACTAGAATGGTAGTAGCCATTTTGCGATCACAGGGATAATCTTGTAAAGTTCCTCAGAGAACCTGGAAGAACAGAAAGCTAGCAGGAGACTGCTTATGACATCCTATAGCATCTATCTCAGTCTATGCTACTGACTTGTAGACTTATTAGTATGTGAGCTGGGTCAGCACACACATGTGAATTGTTTCTGTTGCTTGGGTCCAAAACACCCTGATACAGGGTGCAACTTCCATACACATTAGCCTGTTTGTCATAACAGTATAATTACTGTTGTCCATACACATTAGCCTGTTGTCATAACAGTAAAATTACTTTTCCCTTTCCTAATGAATAAAGTAAATTAAAATACCATTAACATAGATCACTCTCTTAAATAAATTATAATCTATTTCAGGAATTTTTTTCTAAATTTTCCCTTCCATTTCCAGGCTATTACCATATCAATTTGATTTCCAAAGCTTTATAGTTTGTTTTATATGCCAGATATGCAAGTTTACACATAATCTTTTTAAAAAACATTTCTGGGCTCCTTTTGGACATTTTTTATATGTAAATTATCTTACAATAATAAAAATAACCCATTGGTTGTAGATCAATTTGGAATTACATTAAAATAATGTCAGGTTTGGGAGCCCTGTTATTTATAATTTTATGATATTAGAATTGGCTTTTACAAGGTGGACATTAGGTCTTAGAACTTAAGAATGTTCTCTTTATGTTTAATTTTTTCTTACATTCTTGGTTCTTTGAAATAAATTTTTTGCCTATTTGATGTAAATTTGATGTCTTCCTTGTCAAATTCAACAGTTCATTTTCTAAATCGAAATTTTCCAATTTCCCTTGTAAAATGTTCATTCCATTGGTAAATATAAATTATTAAAAATGTGTTTGACAAATTTTATTGAATTTTCTTTTTTGTTTTTAGAGATTTTATTTATTTGAGAGAGATTTTATTTATTTGAGCAGGGGGAGGGGCAGAGGGAGAAGCAGGCTCCCTCTGAACAGGGAACCGGATCCAGGCCTAGATCCCAACTCTGGGATCATGAACTGAGCCAAAAGCAGATGCTTAATTGACTGACCCACCTAGGCGCCCCTCTACTGAATTTTCTACATACACTCTGATATGGTCAATCCAAAGCTATTTGTTTCTGATATGTGAGAGAGATTTTTACCTTAGTGTTCTCACTGCACATTCCAGTATAATGTTGAATAACACAATGGTGTTATAGCATGTTTATTTAGCTCTTAATTTCAGTAGAAATTAACTTTAGATTTTTAGAGCAATTTCTTTTCGTTGCTTTTAAGTACATCATTATCTAAGCTATACTTATGGCTAGGTTATGAAAGATTTTATTTTAGATATATTTTAGAATAACAAATGGGCTGAATTTTGTTAAATTATTTTCAAATCTGATAAGAATGCATAAATATTACTCATTTTTTTCAATGTTGTAAGAATAAAATGACATGCATGCAAAATTTGGGAGACATTAAAAGATCAAGTTAATACTACTTGTAATTGCATGTCAACAAATTCGAAACACTAAAAGACATAACTGATTTTCTTGTAAAAATGTGAATTACCATAATGTTGGCCTAGAACAAATACCAAATTTTAAAAATTCCATGATCTTACTAGAGAATATAAAAATCATTAAAGATCTCCATGTAACAAAAAAAAAAGAAAAGAAAAAGAAAAAAAAGAAAACCCTAGAATCAGGGAGATCATAGGAGTTCATCTCATTTTAAAAAAACATATTTTCATTATATGAAAAAAAATGGAAAGGCTTTAATCATTTTATAAAGACAGGACACATTTAATACCAGAATCTGGTAAGACTGCCCAATAAATTAATAATCAAATCTTACTATAAAATCAGAAAAATCACAATCCTAACAAAGATAATCAATGTAGCAAAATGTTGTCTATTAAAATAGAAGAATTATTCTAGAAAGAAAAGAATTTAATCTCCAGAATACTAACATAATTCACTATAAATACAAATTAAACAATCATGTATTTTATGGTGACTAACATAACAATAAAACAAACAATTGTGTGTAGATTCCTATTAATAAATACTCATGCAATCGTATGGAGATTCACGTTAATAAATACCCATGAGTCTTACTAAGTTACATCACTGGAGACTTACCTTCTCATCAGACTGACTATCTTATAAAGATATGCCAAAGGTTAGAAAATATGTGTGGTAACTTGTGGATCAGTGCAAATATTTCTTTCAGTTGAGAATGTCGCAAAAATGAATAATTAGTGAACTTGAGGCCATTTGAAGGTGCAAGATATGTTTTCAAGAACAGTTATAACAATTCCAAAAGTGGGTTATATTTTCATTTAAAACAGCAGAGAAGTGTGCCTGGGCAGTTCAGTTGGTTGGGATCTGGACTCTTGATTTTGGCTCAGGTCATGATATCAAGTCTTGAGATGGTGTACCACATCTGGCTTTGTGCTGGGTATGGAGCCTGCTAAAGATTCTCTCTCTCCCTCTCCCCTTACCCATCTTTCTCTTTCTCTCTTCTAAATAAAGCAAGGAAGGAATGAGGGAAGGAAGCAAGTAAGCAAAGACTAGGAGCTTGAGTGCCAGGATTTGAAATCCAGTTTCTTCATTAACAAGCTATGTGAACCTGGACAAATTTCTGAACCTGTCTCCATTTCTCCATATAAAAAATAATACAGTTCCCATCTCATTGGGTCATTTACCAGAGTTACATGAATTAATGTATTTAAAGATCCTAGAACAGTGCCAGGCTCCTATCCAACAGGTATTACCTCTTTTCACCACTAACACCATCACTGCTACTACCACTAAACCAGTGATTCCCGATTTGCGATCAAGTTTGGGTACTTTGATATACAGAAAGAACAGTCAGAAACTAGCATAATGAATAATATATCCCTTAAAACATACAACTTTCTAATTTTCTAAAATTTCTCCATAGTAAAGAATGGATCTAGAAAATTATATCTTGCAAATAAACAAAAAAAAATTGGAAGTAATAAGTGATTAAACATACAACCTATTTATTTTAATTAAATGTCTTGCTGGCATCCAAATCTGTAAATCTGTGCCACAAAAACTGGTCATTTTTGGATATCCTGCAAACATTGAACTTCTGAATCCTGCATTAGTCTCTCACATATTGTACTTACCCACAAGGCTTGGACTGCAATAGCCCAACAGATTTCACTTTCATTCTGCTCTTCATGAAAAAATGTCCACATAAAGGTGTACACACCTTTGATTTAAATTGAATAATTGAATTAGTTTCACTATGATTTGTGATTTTACAACCTTTTCAAGTGCCAAATAATACTGAATATCCTTACGGCCACCACAATGATAAACATTAAATAAGAATAGCTGCTTGGACATGGGGAGACTATGTTTCAGAAAGAAATTTCTAGAATCTTGAAGTCAAAAGAGATTAGTATCTTTTTTAAAGATTTATTTTAGAGTGTAAGGGGGTAGAGGCAGAGGAGGAGGGTGAGGGAAAGAATATCAAGCAGACTCCATGCTGATTGTGGAGCCTGATGCAAAGCTCAGTCTCACAACCCTAATATAACCTGAGCCAAAGGCATAGTCGAATGTTCAACCAGGACAATCAGGTGCCCCAAAAGAGATTTGTATCCTATGCAATCTAGGAATTGGTTTTAGAGAACAACCAATCTCACATCTAGACTGTTTTCCTCTAGGATACTAAACTGACCATCACTCAACATATTCAAGACAAATTTACCTCAGCATTGCATCTTGATCTCCAAATAACCTATCCCCTAGTGAGTGTTCCTCTTTGTCATTTCTTAATCTTTCCGATGATCTTGCTGATGCTAACTCATCCTTCTTCAGTCTTATAATTTACTGCTCAATTGTTATTGTTTATACAGTAGCTAGTCAAAATTTATTAGTTCATCTGTTCTTTTCTAGGTATATTTAGATCACTCCTCTTTAAAAAAAAAAATAAAGGTAAGTGATTGATCTGGTTTGGATTTTACCTCAGAGATTGAAAAGAAATGCCGTTATATAGGACGTTCAAAGACTAAGGAGTTTTAGGATACCAAAACTTGTATCTTAGAACCCAGGAAGAATTAAAATCTCATAGGTAGATATGCACATTGTGTTCATGGATATGTTCGATCTGTTGGAACTTTTGACATTATCAAGCAGTGGAATTAGGGGAGGAAATGAATCAAATCTTGGCTCTACTTCTTATTGTCTTTAGGATTATTGTAATACATCTTAACCAGCCTAAGCTTCAGTTTCCTCATCAATGTAATGGAGGTTAAAACATTTATTTGACTATTCCTAGGATTAAGGAGAGAGGCACTTTAGTTTTCTGGCATGGTGGGCTGCAATATACACAGCGTTGGCTGAGGCTCCTTCTGCACTACTTTATCAGTGTCCACTTCTCAACTTCTTTTGCATCTTCCAAAAATGATGCTGAAATCTTTTCACTGCTGATACTTATTTAGTTCTTGTTGTTGCATAGTTATCCCATTTTATTTCTTTTTGTCACTATAATGAAGTAAAAAATGAGAAGTATGTGCGTTCAATCTGACATTCTAGTTAAGCTACTTAGTATCATGTTACATATGGATTAATTTTACTTTTGCTAAATTTATAAATGGTATACATATAATATTTATAGTAGCCCCATAAGTTGGGTATTATTATTCTTATTCATAGTTATAGCTGAGTTTCTAGGTGGCTAAATAATTATTTAAGTGAATTGATAAATTCAAGAATGAAGATTCAAGACTGTTTAATTGTGCAGTCCATTCTATTTCTATTCTCTCACAGGATACATTAATAGCTTAATTGAACTGCATAGCAGTAAAATGTTCCCCAAAATACTACTGCATTTTTTTTGTACTTATCATGAGAAATGACTATAAATATATGAAAAACTTGCACAATAATGTGAGTCTTTTTGTTTTTTCCAGATCACCAGTGAGTTTCCTATTATAAAATCTGAGTCAATTTTCAGAGCTTATATTTTTGTCCTAAATAAAACATGTGACACATCCAATTATTTCTTCCATCATGAAATATCTTTGTTACTTGGTTTCATGTGACCACGTTCTCCTTTTCTTCCTTGCTGATACACATTCTTTTTTTTTTTTTTTAAAGATTTTATTTATTTGACAGAGATCACAAGTAGGCAGAGAGGTAGGTAGAGAGAGAGGGGGAAGCAGGCTCCTCGCTGAGCAGAGAGCCTGATGTCGGGCTTGATCCCAGGAACCTAGGATCATGACCTGAGCCGAAGGCAGAGGCTTTTAACCCACTGAGCCACCCAGGCACCCCCATTCTCTAAATCTTTATTAAGATTAGAGGCTCTTAGAATTCAGCTTTCAGACAACTTTTGTCTTCAGTTACAACCCCTTTAAGGGGACTCATTTAATTTCCATATGTATTTGATCTTTTGCTGATAATTTAAAAATTTATTTCACCAGCTTGACTTCTCCCTTGAAATCCATACTTCTTTATTCTATTGGATAACATTTCAACTTATTTCTATTTGAGACTCTGGAGACCTCTTTACATCTCAAACTTAATGTATTTAAAATGTAACCTTATAAACTTCTGATACTGTTTACTTATAATTTTTTCATATCAATTACTGGCAATACCATCCTCCAGTAGCTCAAGCAGAAGTCTTCCTTTATTTCCCCCACATGCTACATCTCTTAATTAGTAGTTTTTCTTTTTTAAAGATTTTATTTATTTATTTAACAGAGAAAGATCACAAGTAGGCAAAGAAGCAGGCAGAGAGAGGGAGAAGAAGGCTCCCCACTGAGCAGAGAGCCCGATACAGGGCTTGATCCCAGGACCCTGAAATCATGACCTGAGCAGAAGGCAGAGGCTTAACCCACTGAGCCACCCAGGCGCCCCTCTTATTTAGTAGTTAATTCTACCTTCAAAACGTATCTAGAACCATCAACTATTCACCATCTCCATCACTCCTACTCTGATTACAAACAGTATTATCTCTGGCATTGAGTAATGCAGTACACTCTCAACTTGTCTTCCTGATCCCATCCTCATCTCCATAGTTTATTCTAAAAATATCCCACTAAATGTGTGACAGATTAGTTTGTACCAATCTTCAAAACCTCCAATGACATGCCATTTGTTTGAGTAAATGTGAAATCCTGATAATGGTGTTGTATATTGACATGATTTACTGCCATCCTTTCCCTGCTCTCTGTGTTCTACTTTGCTGTTTCTTGAACTTACCAGGAGCACACCAATCTTGAAACTTCACACATGGGTTCTTTTCACTTGGAATGTCCTCTCAGATGTTGGCAGGACTTACTACTTCTGCTTCTTAGAATCTTAGTTCACCTATCACCTTCTCATGAGTCCTACCAGGGCATCCTATTTATAATTTCAGCTTCTCTCACAGTATTCCCGCCACCCTTCTCCCCCCCGCACCCCCAATATTTGTCACCTCTTGTTGTACCATATAATGACTTTTGTTTGTTACTTGCCTCTCTATCCCCTTCCCCATTTCACTCAATAGACATATGTTCAGTTTTTACATTGTCTGTTTTGCCATAGATTCAATTAAAGAATGTTGAATGAATGAGCATTATGGTGGGTCTCCAGAATTTTTTTTTTAAAGATTCATTTTTTTATTTATTTTAGAGCATGGGAGGGTGGGGTAGAGGAAGAACAGAATTTTTTTTTTTTTAAAGATTCATTTTTTTATTTATTTTAGAGCATGGGAGGGTGGGGTCGAGGAAGAACAGACTCTAAGCTGAACATGGAGCCTGATTCCAGGCTTGCTTGACCTTGTGACCCTGAGATCATGACATGTGATAAAACAGAGTTGGACGCTTAACCTACTGCACCACCCAGATACCCCTGGGACTCCAAATTTTTAATACAACTACTCACTGGGATGTATTACATGAAAACTTGAGACCTACTGACTTAAAATATTTTCCTTTCTTTAGACAAGACTGCCCCTAAAACACAGGGATCAATACTTCTAACTTCTCATTAAAACTATTCTCGGGTGCCTGGGTGATTCTGTTGGTTAAGCCACTGCTTTCAGCTCAGGTCATGATCCTAGAGTCCTTGCTCTGCAGGGAGCCTGCTTCTCCCCTCCCTCTGCCTCTCCCCCTGCTTGAGTGCACACACTCATTCTCTCTCTCTCTCTCTCTATGTGTCAAATAAATAAAATCTTTAAAAACAAAAACAAAAAACTATTCTCAAACGTTTGATATGCCTGAGTATACCAGTCCCTGTGAGGGTGAGGATCTAACAATGATCCTCTACTAAATTTTAAAGCAGTTTCAAAAGACATAAAGTTGAAAATGTGAAAGACAAGAAGCCCAATAATATAATATAATATAATAAATATAATATAATATAATATAATATAATATAATAGTATAGCCATATTTGCTGGCTTAAATTTGTGGAAAAATACTAGACATGACCAATTTTTCCCTTTTACCTCCTAAAAAAGGCTGGTGTCTTGAACATTATAAAAAAAAAAAAAACAAAAACACAACAAAACAAAACAAAAAAACCCTCCAAAATAGGTCAACAAGTTCATTGTCCTTCAAGACCATTCTTGAATTAATGCTCTAGCCTTTAAAATTGGCTGCTCAATTTGCCACTTTAAGAATCAAGAACATCTGCCTGCCTAATACACTCCCCCAAGTCCCGCAGGTGAGCCAGCTTCCTAAACAGCAAGACTTGCTCTAATGAACAGAAGTTATATTCCCCAAGATGTTCATTTGGCAGGGCTATTGGGCTGTTCTCAGCAATTCTCCAAACTTGCACTTCACACTTCTTTAGTTCTGAAGAGGAAAAAGGAAAAAAACAACTTCAATGTTTTTCAAAAGCAAAATAAAAAATGTCATAGCATTGCGTGTCTACAAAATGAATTTCTAAGGGCTCTTGCCAGCTTATTGGAACAAATCATCCAAAAAATGAATTCCATGAATTCCATCCATGAATTCCATACATGGTTAAGTACTTTCAGTTCTCTGTAATGTTTAGGCTACCTTAAAAAGTGTCCCTATTTGGGGCTTATTGTTGATTCAGAGCTATTTCGGAGAATCTGATTTTGCTTGGATGAACTCTGAGTTTAATTCAAATAGAAACTAGGTGTCTTCCTGATTCTGCTTGATGATTTTAGGGGAATAATTTACATATGCCTTTAAAATTTCTGCTTCATTTAACTTACATTTCTTTCACAGTTCTTTGGAAAATGTTAAGGAATAGTGATGCTATTTTTTTGTGTGTGTGTGTGTTTTTGGAAAACACTAGGTTTTTCATCAAAATTAGTCTTAATTTCTTAGTTAAATGGATAAATTAAGCAACAACAAGTGAGGAAGAAGTAATTAGTATAATCCAGTGTGAGAAGTTCTAAAGTAGCAGTACTGGAAAGGAGAGATGCAGAAGTTACTTCTGTGAAAGGAAAAAAAAAATGTTACCTACGTTTCTTATTAATGAAGTTTAATAGAGAAGAGGGACAGAACAGTTTAGGCATGTGGGAGAGCGTTAACCAAAGCAGAGGCACATGAAATAGCATAAAGTATTAGGTTTATCCACTGGTGAATGAACCTACTTTTTTGACATTTTGTGAGGTTAACTCATGAGATATATGTGCATTTCCATTATTAACTCAAGTGCTCAGTTCACTTCTTTCTTCCCCTTCTGTTAAATCATCTTTTTTTATTATATGAAGTTCAAATAGATGTTTTGGGTCTGTCGATAGTATGTATCAGCCATAATATTTAATAAAAACTTTAGAAATTTGCATGTGAAAAAGTAAATTACCCAGCATTTTAGGACCGAAGGATTTGTCTTTATAGTCCAAACTATTTTTTCCAAAAAAATTCCTCTGGCAATTTTATTAGCACTCCAGGAACTATATTTTACAAATATTCTTGGAATTAAAACTACATAATTTTAAGGATGAATTCTTTCTAAAAAAAGAATAATCTTAATTCTTGAGATAATCTTCCATTTTGAGAGTTTAGGGTCCTTAATTTTTGGAATCACCTGAGAAATCCTTTGGGGTTTTTGATAAGTTAATAGAAAACAATCATAAGATTTGATATTGATTTAAAAAAATATGTTCTCAAAATCAAGACTGACAGTTTGGCTAGGTAGGGTTAACAGAGAATCTTAAATTGATCAAAGCTCATAATTCAGCAGTTTTTTGCATATAAATGAGCTAAATCCATCCAGCCCACTAGTCCAAATCGCCATGTGTTTGTGGGTGTCTGTGTGTGCATGTCAGAGACAAAGATGGGTATGTAATGGAGTGGAGAAGGACACTTAGAAAAAGATGAGGCAAGCTGGGAAGTATAATAAAAACTTTTTTCCTTACTCATTAATGTTACATGTTGATCTATTTACCTCTTAACTTTTGAACAAACCATACTCAAATCTCAATAAGAAATAGTCTTTTAGTGGAAATTCTTCTTCTACAAGATACCCCATCTAAAATTACAGAAGATGCTAGATTTCTTCCTAAAGAGATCAGTCTAGCTTTAGCTTCCTCAGTATGCCACATGCTTCAGTCATATATAAAAGAAAGACCAAGTCCTTTGACCTCAGGATAATAAACTTTGGATAAATAACTTTGGAAATATTGACTCAAATGGTAGTCATGAGTGTTAAAAGATAGAGACATATTAAAATTTGAGTTTATTTGCACATACATCAATTTAAACTGAGTATGGATAAACCAAAAGTGGTTAGGAGTATTCCACTGATAGGAGCTAGGGGAAAAGTTTTTATAACGAAAATGGGGAAGCAAAGAAAGGAATAGCTGACTGTGGCTTAAGCATTTGCCTTATTGGGAAAGATTAGTTGGCCCTTTGTGACTGGTTATTCTTACTTCTTTAAATTTTAATTACAGTAGAGTTAGCATATAGTGTTATATTAGTTTCAGGTGTACCATATAGTGATTTAACAATTCTATGCATTACTTAATGCTCATCAAAGTGAATATACTCTCAATCTCTTTCAATTATTTCATCCATTCCTTCCCTGCCCCCACTTACCTTCCCTCTGATAACCATCAGTTTATTCTCTGTAGTTGAGTCTGTTTTTTGGTTTGCCTCTTTTTTCCTTTTCATTTCTTAAATTGCACATACATGAATGAAATCATATGGTATTTGTCTTTCTCTGACTTATTTCATTTAGCAGTATACCCTTTAGCCCCATCTGTATTGTTGCAAATGACAAGATTTCATTCTTTTGTATGGCTGAGTAATATTCCATTGTATGTATATGTATGTGTGTGTGAATATTTTCTTTCTCCACATCTTCCTTATCCATTCATCTATCAGTGGACACAAGTTGCTTTCATATTTTGGCTATAACAGATAATGCTAATATTCATAGGGATGCATAGAATTAATATTTTGTATTCTTTGAGTAAATACACAGCAGTTGAATTATTGGATCATAGGTAGTTCTATTTTTGACTTTTTTTTTTTTTTAAAGATTTTATTTATTTATTTGACAGAGATCACAGGTAGGCAGAGAGGCAGGCAGAGAGAGAGGAGGAAACAGGCTCCCTGCCGAGCAGAGAGCCCGATGCAGGGCTCGATCCCAGCACCCCGGGATCATGACCCGAGCCGAAGGCAGAGGCTTTAACCCACTGAGCCACCCAGGCGCCCCTATTTTTGACTTTTTGAGGAACCTCTATACTGTTTGCATTCCCACCAACAGTGCCCAAGGGTCCCTTTTTTCCCTACATCCTCAGCGACATTTGTTTCTTATTGTTTTTTAGCTCTTCTGACAAGTGTGAGGTGATGTCTTATTGTGGTTTGATTTATATTTCTTCCTCCAGTTGCTGAGATTTCAATTGTTTTGCTAGAATCCTGCCCTCTCACAATATCCCAGGGGTTGCAAGTGGCTTGGTTTCCTTGGTCCATGTCCCAGATCCATTGTGCCCTCAGACTTACGGTTGGGGTGTCATCAGGGCCTTGGCCAATGCTAGGGTTAGAATTTCACTCCGTGAGTAGATAGAAGCCATTTTGATGGCAGGGCAGAATTCTGTCCCAACAATAAAATGGAGGGCAAACACCCTCATGAAATAAGATATTAGTAGAGAGTTGGGTTCTCCATATCTTTATCCTCAATATTAAGTACAGGGCAATTTCCTTAGGCACTCATACACATACACTTGAAAGTGATTCTATCTTCCTAGAATGAAGTATTAGTTGAATGTTTTATTTCACACACACTTGGTTCTCAGATTTAAGTGGATGGCAATTTCCTTAAAGATTTGAAAGTGTTTCTATCTACATGAATCAAGATGTGAGTTGAAACATGCATTGTCCACTGTCCACTGTCCACTTCTTTATCAGAGTTAAGTATATGGAACTTTCCTTATGCTTTCACATGCATTTTGAAAATGCTTCTTTCTTCAGGAATAAAGACGTAAGTTGAAAGATGTTTTCTCTACAGGGTTTTTTCTTAGAGTTTTGTGTATGGCTCTTTCCTGGTGGCACTTTCCTATGCTTCCCCAAAACAACTGGAATGATATTGAGCTTTTTTGACCATTGTATGTCTTCTTGGGAGAAATGTTTGTTCATGTCTTCTGGATTGTTTTTTGGGTGTTGAGCTTTAAAAGTTCTTTATATATTTTAGATACTAACCCTTTTATTGGCTATGTCATTTATGAATATATTCTCCCATTCAGTAGGTTGTCTTTTTGATGGTTGTTTTTTTGCTATGCAGAAACTTTTTATTTTGATGTTGTCCCAATAGTTTATTTCTGCTTTTGTTTCCCTTGTCTCAGGAAACATATCTAGAAAAATGTTGCTATGGACAGTGTCAGAGAAATTACTGTCCATGCTTTCTTCCAGGATTTTTATGGTTTCATGTCTTACATTTAGGTCTTCAATCCATTTTGAGTTTCTTTTCATGTATAGTTTGAGAAAGTAGTCCAGTTTCATTCTTTTGCATGTTGCTGTCTGGTTTTCCCAAAACCATTTGTTGAAACTTTTTCCCATTGCATATTTTTTCCTCCTTTGTTGAGGATTAATTGACCATATAAATGTGAATTTATTTCTGAGCTTTCTATCTGGTTCCATTGATATATGTGTATATTTTTATACTAATACCATACTATTTTGATTACTACAGCTTTGTAGTATATCTTGACATCTGGAATTGTGACCTTCATTTTTGTTCTTTTTCAAGATTGCTTTGGCTATTCAGGGTCTTGTGGTTCCATATAAGTTTGAAGATTTTGTTCTAGTTGTGTGAAAAATGCTGTTGGTAGTTTGATAGTGATTGCATTAAATATGTAGATTTCTTTGGGTAATACAGACACTTTAACAATCTCTCTTCTTCAAGTCATGAGCATAGGATGTCTTTACATTTGTGTCATTTTCAATTTCTTTCATCAATATTTAAAATAGCTTTCAGAGTACAGGCCTCTCATATCTTTGGTTGAATTTATTCCTAGGTATTATGTTTTTGATGCAGTTGTAAATGGGATTGTTTTCTTAATTTCTCTTTCTGATGATTTATTAGAATATAGAAGTGCAACCTATCTATGTTAATTTAGTATCCTGCAACCTTACTGAATTCATTTATCAATTCCAGTAGTTTTATTGGTTGAGTCTTTAGGGTTTTCTATACATAGTATCATCTCATATGCAAATAGTGAACATTATCAATTTGGATGCTTTTTAAAACTCTGATTGCTATGACTACGGTTTCTAATACTATGTTGAATAAAAGTGGTGAGAGTGGATATCCTTGTCTTGTTCCTGATCTTGGTGGAAAACTCTCAGGTGTTTTTGTTTGTTTGTTTGTTTTTTTTACCTTTGTGTATGATGTAAGCAGTAGGCTTTTTCATATATGGCCTTTATTATGTTGAGGTATATTCCCTCTAAAACTCCTTTAAGGGTTTTTTTTTTTTTTTAATCATGAATGGATATTGTACTTTGTCAAGTGCTTGTTTTGTATCTATTGAAATGATCCTATGCTTTTATCCTTTCTCTTGTTGATGTGAATAATAAATGAATTTTCTATCCCAGGAATAAATCCCACTTATTGTGATGAATGACCTTTTAATATATTGCTGAATTTGGTTTGCTAATATTTGGTGGGGATTTTTGCAGCTATGTTTATCAAAGATAACTAGCCTGTAGTTCTCCTTTTATTGTAATGTCTTTTTTTTTTTTTTAAAGATTTTATTTATTTATTTGACAGAGATCACAAATAGGCAGAGAAGCAGGCAGAGAGAGAGGAGGAAGCAGGCTCCCCACTGAGCAGAGAGGCCGATATGGGGCTTGATCCCAGGACCCTGGGATCATGACCTGAGCCAAAGGCAGAGGCTTTAACCCACTGAGCCACCCAGGTGCCCCCTTATTGTAATGTCTTTATCAGGGTTTGGTATAAGGGTGACACCATCCTCAGAGAGTGAATTTGGAAGATGATCTTCTTCTTCTTCTTCTTCTTCTTCTTTTTTTTTGGAATAGTTTGAAGAGACGAGGTATTAATTTTTCTATGAATGTTTGGTACAATTTATTTGTGAAGATTTCTGGTCCTGGTCTTTTTTTTTTTTTTTTTTTTTTTTGGATTACTGATTGTATTACTGAAAATTGGTTTGTTCAAATTTTCTGTTTCTTCCAGATTCAGTTTTGGGAAGTTTGTATGAATTTATGTATTTCTTCTAGGTTGCCTGATTTGTTGGTGTATAACTTTTTAATAATCTCATAATTCTTTGTATTTCTGTGGTGTCTGGTATTTCGTCTTCCATTTTTTATTTTGAGTCCTCTGTTTTATTTTTTTGTTTTTGAGTCTGGCTTAAGGTTTACAATTTTGTTGATCTTTTCAAAGGACCAGCTCCTTGTTTCATTGTTCTATTTTGTTTATTTGTTTCTATTTCATTTATGTCTGCTCTAATCTTTTTATCTACTTTCTACTAGCTTTGGATTTATATTTTATTTATTTATTTAGCTCCTTTAGGTATAGGGTTAAGTTGTTTGGTTGAGATTTTTCTTCAGGTAGGCCTGTAGTGATACAAACTCCCATCTTAGAATGAATGACTTTGGCTGCAAACCAAAGATTTTGGATGATAGCTTTCATTTTTATTTGTCTCCATGTATTCTTTGATTTCCTCTTTGATTTCCTGGTTGACCTATTTATTGTGTAGTAGCAAGTTATTTAACCTTCATGTCTTTGTGTTCTTCCCAGATTTTTTTCTTGTGATTTCTAGTTTCATACTGTTGTGATTGAAAAGATGCATGGTATGACTTTGATATTTGGGAATTTGTTGAGACTTGTTTTGTGGCCTAATATGTGATCTATTCTGAAGAATGTTCCATATGCACTTAAAGAATGAGTATTCTGCTGTTTTAGAAATGACTAGTTATTCTTACATTTCATTTCCTTGTATTTTAGTGGACTGAATCTGTCCTAAGACTCTGTCCCATGCTGACATAACCACTGAGGCATTATAGCCAACTCCGTCTAATGATACCCTTAATTGATTACTTTAACTCAGACTTAATGAAGAAAAAAATAATGCAGGTAGGGGCCAACAATAACAACCCATTTTTGTGTGTTCCTAAGGAATACAGAAGTTAACATCAGCTCATTAATATTGTGACCAATAGACATCGATTAAGAAAGTGAATTATGATATAATTCTCAAATGAGTGTCTTACATGAATAGAAAACTGTATAAAATGAGACATAAGCAAGTAAAAGTTGTTTTGATTAGTCACACTGAATTTTTTCTAGGATATCTTTCTCTCCTATCCCTGTTCCTTCTGAGTGCATACAACCTCTATTAATTTTACCCTTCATACTTCTCTGTGCTACTGAACTCAGTCTAGTCTCAGGGAATGGGCTAGTTTATGGGATCACTTTTGGGGAAGACTATATTAGTCCCATTGACTTACTTTGAGATCTTTACCAAAAAGTCAGTTGCATATGTATATTTGTATCTATCGGGTCTAGTGATCTATATAACTATCCTTATTCACATCATATGTCTTATTATAACTTTATAGTAAGTCTTGAAATTAGATAATGTGGATCCTTGATTTTTTTTTTTTTTTTTTAAGATTTTATTTATTTGACAGAGAGCACAGGCAGGGGAAGCAGCAGGCAGAGGGAGAGGGAGAAGAAGACTCCCCGCTGAGCAGGGAGCAAAATATGGGGTCAATCCGAGGAACCTGGGATCATGACCTGAGCCAAAAGCAATTGGTTAACTGACTGAGCCACCCAGACACCACTCTAACTTTCTTCTAGAAAATTATTTTAGCTATTTTGGGCACATTATATTACCATGTAAATCTTAAAAATCAGCTTAGCAATTTCTAAAACTCAAATTTTGATTGAGATTGTATTAAATTTATAGATCAATTTGGATTTACCAAATTACCTATTACCATAATATTGACTCTTCCAATAGTAAAATATAGTATCTCTTTATTTATAATTTTTAAATGTAAGAATTTCCATTCTCTTCACAATGCTTTATAATTTCCAATTTACAGGTATTGAATTTATTTTGCTAATCTTATCCCTAAATATTTTATTTTCTGATGTTGTTAATGGTATTATTTTACATGTTGAGTTTCAAATGTTTGGGACTAATATGTAGAAAAATAATTGATATTTTATATATTGAACTTTGTTTGACCTTTCCAGTACTTAATGGTGCTACTTGGCTTTTGCAAATTCCTTAAGATTTTTCTAGATCGTCGTATCACCTATGAGTAAAGTTTTATTTTATTTTCTAGCCATATGTCTTTAATTATATTATTGCAGTAGCTAAAACATCCAGGAAAATATTGAATAAAGAGGATGAGATCATATCTTCCTATCATGTTGAAAAAGTTCCCTTCAATTAGTAATTTGCAAAGGTTTATCATGAATGTTGATGAGTAAATTGCATCTTTTTCTGTAGCTATTAAAATGATCATAAAGTTCTTTTTAAAAAATTTTGTTAACATTGTAAACTACATTAACTTGATTTTTTTTTTTTTTTTAATGTAAAACCAACCTTGCATTCTTGGCATAAACTCCACTTGTCCATGTTGTGTCCATTTTACATATTGCTGAATTAATTTTGTTAAAACCTTAATATACATTATGGCATATGTTTACAAAGGATATAAGTTGATAGTTTCCTATTCCTATATCTTTAAATGGTTTTGATAGTAGAGTCATACTGGCTTCATAAATTGAGATAGAGCATGTTCCTACTTCAAGTTTCTGGAAGGCTGTATAAAATTGGTGTCATTTCTTCCACAAATTCTTGGTAAAATTCGCCAGTGAAATTTTCTGGGACTGGATTCTTGTGTATGTGGGATTATTTTTAGCTTAAGAAAAACATTTTTTTTAAACATCAAAATATTCATATTGTCTATTTCTTCCATAGTGAGATTTTGTAGTTTGGGATTTTTTTTTAAGAACTCTGTCCATTTCTTCTAAGTTACTCGATTCATTGGCATCAAGTTGCTATAGTATTTACGTGGCTTTCTACTAAGATTTATAGGAGTGGTAATTACATTCCCTCTTTCACATTCCTCTTCTGTTTCCTGTTTTGATCCTTTGAGAGCCAATTTTTATTTATTTTTACCATTGTTTGTAGATCTATTTCATTTAGGCTTCTGCTCTTTATTTTCTTAGACTTATTTGAGGCTATGGTTAATTTGCTCTTTCCTGGTTTAAAGTAAATGTGTAGATCTTTGAGACCTTTCATTGTGCCTAATATAAATATTCAATGCTAGGAATTCCTTGAATCTGTTAATCCAATTCAGTGTACCTTTGATTTCAGATATTACATTTCTTAATCTCTGGAAATCTAATTTGTGTCTTCTGTTTCTTCTGTGTCTATGCTTATGTTTCCTTCTACCTTCTTGAACACATAGAGCACATTTATAAAAGTTTTGTAACTGTCCTTGTCCTGGGAATGTTCCTATTAAATTTTCTTTCTATCTATAGGTCATATTTTCTTTTTTTTCCTTTCTTTTTATAAAATTTATTTGAGAGAGAGAATGAGAGAGAGCATGAGAAGGGGAATGGTGAGAGGGAGAAGCAGACTCCCTGCTGAGCAGGGAGCCTGATGGGGGACTCAATCCCAAGAGTCCAGGATCATGACCTGAGCCGAAGGCAGTTGCTTAACGAACTGATCCACCCAGGTGCCCCTATAGGTCATATTTTCTGACATCACTGAATGTCTGATAACTTTAGATTGGATGCTGAATTGGAAATTTGCATTTTTGGTTATTAGATGTTGTTGTTGGAATGAAGTTAGTTGGAATAAATTTTATACCTATAGAATTATTTTTAAGTTTTATGATTGGTTCAGAACAGATTTAATAGGGTTACTTTAGTTATGCTATCAAGGCAATACACTTCAGGGGATCTTACCTGATATCCCATATCTTGAAGTATCTTCCCATTTCATCTAATGGTGAGCTAAATTCTCCAAAGCCCTTGGAGAAGTCCATGAATTATGTTGTCTACTCCTTTCATGTTGTTCTTTCCTGTCCTTGAGTCTTAGTTATATATGTTCAGATAGGAACTTAATAAAAAACCCAAGAGAAATCCTATGTAGATCTCTGGAACTCTATGTGCATTTATGTCTTTTTTGGTATGCAATTTCTAGCCTCTTTAAATTCTCTTCTCCTTTTCCTCATCTTAATGAGACTGCAAGTTTCTGTATTTCCCCTCCCTATGCTGCAACCTTGAAAATTCCTTCAGGGAATTATATTGGTGAATTTATAGGATCCATCTTATTTTCCTGCTCCCAGGAATCACATCCCAATGAATGAACTATGTGGTTTCATATATTGTCTAAGTTTTTTAGTTATTTAAAAGAGGAGAGAAAATATAGTCCCTGTTACTTCATTTGGGATAGAAGCAGTGGTATTCAAAGATGATATTTTTATCACCATCTGCCTGATCCTCTTGCCTATTGTCTCAAAAAATATTGAGAAGTAAGAAATATGGGTGCTGTCTCATTCAAAGAGCTCAATCATGTCTTCCAAATTTGGGAAAATGAACACTAGATAGTTTGAGAAAATAAAATTTCTCTCACAAAGTATATTAAAAATAAGAACATTAATCACACTATGAAATTTCAAAATTTGTGATAAGTGAAACTTACCCAGAAGATAAATATACTTTGTTGTTCTCCCTTAAGTTAAAGAAGATATTTTATGGCTCAATATGTTTCAAGAAATTCTTTCCAAAAATAATCTGGATTGAGAAAAATATTCTAAAGAAGCTTAGATATCAATAAGTGAAAGTATAACAAATAAAAGGCACTGGAGAGTTTCTTAATGAAAGATACTGTCTCTGTGCTGGTTCATGGGTTGGACTCTCCTGGGCTCATACTCACATAATATGTGAGGTTGGCTGAGGCATGCTTAGTTTAGAAGGGCTTCAGATAGCAATTATTCTCTTCCACGTGGTTTTTCATCTTATCTAGTTTGGGATTGTTTACATGGAGAAATTGTTTCCAAAAATAGCAAAAGAAAACTCCAATGTGCAAACTTTTTTCAGTCTTCTGCTCGTGTCAGTTTTTCTGATGTTCCATTGCCCAAAAAAGTTACATGGCCAACCTCAGAGTTGGAGCAGGAAGCAAATATACTATAAAACCTTAGAAAAAGCTTCAAATTTTTTGTTTGTTTGTTTTTATTTGCAATCTATCACATGGGTCATTCTATCATCTTTCTCTTTAAAATCTTTAGTGGCTTATCACATCCCAGATGAAGACTAACTTTAGTATGAATTTCAAGACAATCTATGTCCTTGACACTGTTTCCTAATCTCTCACCTATGGACCAGACTCTGGTTCATTATTTTATATGATAAACTGGAAGCATCCATTTTCTTAGAAACTACACATGTCCTTGGGTGAATAATGTCCTAACTCATCTAGGCATCTTTATCAAAACATGTGGAGTGTAATTTATGATGACTCATTTAGCAGTATTGACCAGATCTCAACATTGGGGTTCTTTAAATAGAGGGTATATAATAAGGAAAATGTTTTCTTTTAAATTAAAAGCAAATCGTTTCTGCATATGTGTGATTGCTCTCAGATCTGTCTACGTATCACATGGAGTTGGCCTAACCTGGACTATGGATATTTAAAATCTAAATTAAAAAGAAAATAGAGACCCTTTTTTGCATAAGTTACATTGTTACAATTATTTGAACGTTCATCGTATGACAAACATTGTGCTTAATATACCACCTGCATTAGTTCACTGATACCTATAACAATCATTGAATATATGTATTGTACGCTTGTTTTACAAATGAAGACACTGAAGATAAGAGACAATATATAAAGCCTGATAAATACCAAATTAGGGATGCTAGGAATGTACCCTAGACCTCCTTCTAGAGCTTATGCTCATAACCATTAAGTTATGTTACCTTTGCTTGTCCCTTAGGCTGCATTAATTTTCTGTTGTTGTGTAACAAATTACCATAAATTGTTTCATCTTCTAGAAGACTGGGTACAGGTTAGCTTATTTCTCTGCTTATGGTCTTATAAGATCATAATCAGCATATTGATCATGGTCATCTCATCTTCATTTCCTTTAAAGTTTATTCAGGTTATTAATAGAAATCAGATCCTTGAAACTAATAGGACTGAAGTCAACATTTTCCTGCTGGCTATCAGCTCTTAGTAACTTGAGCCCTTCCTCAAATACTACCCATGTACTGTATTCATAGTCAAAGTATATGGCATGGTCTAGTTATCAAACAATAAAACAAATGTATAGCTATAATAGAAGTACAACATAAAGACCATAAATAACCTCTTATTCATTTTTATTAGGCTTTCCTCCCAAATGGTTTTGGACAAAATTTTCTTTTTTAAAAAATATGGATAAGAACTTATGGACCTTTAATGTGAGTTGATTTACCTTCTTTGTAGGCAATTTGGTAACATTTACCTGTTTACCTATCCTTTCTAGGAAATTTTCTTACAGATATACTCAGATATGTATATAAATATATATAAAATATTTTTTCTTGCATCATGATTAATAAAAATAAAAACAACCTAAATGTGGTTAAAATGCAATGTTTAAATTTATAGCACATTTGTATAATGGCATATTATATGCTCATTGAAAATAAATGGGTCAATATGTGCTAGTATAAAACCTCTATACCTTGTAAATTGTTAGAAAAGAAAACCCATGGGATATAGCAGTGTCTACTCTCCTATGTTTTTGAAAAGGGTATGTATGTAAAGACAAAAACATGC
Organism: Lontra canadensis; assembly: GCF_010015895.1. Classification (NCBI taxonomy): domain Eukaryota; kingdom Metazoa; phylum Chordata; class Mammalia; order Carnivora; family Mustelidae; genus Lontra; species Lontra canadensis. The sequence continues at coordinate 970,767 of NW_022631017.1, read as the reverse complement.
ATTTGTATATATAATAGAATTTCTTGGAAGTATAAATTATTAATATTGTTGCTTCTGTGGAGGTGATTTGAAGAGATGCTTAAATTTTACTATATATTTTTTCATTCTGTTTATATTCGTTGCCAAGTATATTTGTCACTTTTCAAATAAAAGTAATAATACAAAGCTTCAAAATAAAATATTTGTCCCAGGAGTATTCAACAGTGCATGTAGTGGTAAAGAAGGGGAGATTAATTCAAAATACCTGTGCTACAAAATGGCCAATAATACTTGATATAAAGAATGTGTAATTGATTCATAATAGGGTTTCAGAGAGGGTAGAAATCATCATCTTAGTTGGGGAATAAGAGCTGACTTTCAGAAGATAAGTTTTTTAGTGGGTCTTCATGTTGGAAGAGCAGGCCAGGGTATTTACCCTAAAGATACAAATGTAGGGATCTGAAGGGGCATGTGTCCCCAAATGTTTATAGCAACAATATCCACAAAAGCTGAACTATGGAAAGAGCCTAGATGTCCATCAACAGAGGAAGGGATAAAGAAGAGGTGGTATTACTATACAAGGGAATACTATGCAGCCATTAAAAAACCCGGATTTTTACCATTTGCAGTGATGTGGGTGGACCTAGAGGGTATTATGTTAAGAGAAATAAGTCAGTTGGAGAAAGACAATTATCATATGATCTCACTGATTTGAGGGATTTGAGAAACAAGACAGAGGATCATAGGAGAAGGGAGGGAAAAATGAAATAAGATGAAACTGGAGAAGGAGACAAACCATAAAGACTCTTAATCTCAGGAAACAAACTGAGGGTTCCTGGAGTGGGGGAGGGGTGGGGTGGCTGGCTGATGGACATTGGGAATAGTATGGGCTGTGGTGAGTGCTATGAACTGTGGAAGACTGATGATAAGACTGATGAATCACAGACTCCTGAAACAAATAATATAGGTCAATTTAAAAAAAAAAAAAAAAAAGGCCAGGAAGTGAAAACATTCAGTGTGGATGATAGAAAGACCTAGAGATGTGAAGCATGAAGTTATGGATTAGGATGCAAAATCCCAGGCTATAGTGTTTCCCACTCTTTATAAACTTTCCTTAATTATTAAATTAAAAATAATTATGAATATGGTAATTATGTTTAAATTAAATTGGTGGAGAATATTAAAGACAAGAGGAAATTTAGACTATGAATACATATGACATACATATATACATACATATACATATTATATATGTATTACACATGTATTATATGTATGTATACATATGTGTATATATGTATTATATGTATATATTTATATATATTACACACTAGCTGGCAAATAAGCCTTTTGCTGAACAGGACAGATACCTAGGGTGAGGTTAGACTTTAAAATAGAAGACAGAGCACTGAATGGAAATATGAGAAGAATCTATAATCAAATTTTTTCTTAGTTAAAACCCTGACCTTGGGTTCAGGGTTAGTCCATGTCAACCATTTGGTTGGTGGTCCCTAGAATGAGAGGAAAAATCTAGACCTCCACATGGAACCTATGCAGGGACTGCTGTTCTTCTGTTCAATAGTCAGAGAAAAGTGGCAATCAGTGGAAGTGTCTCAAGGCTACCAATGCAGTCATTTTCTACTCCATCTGCTGACTCCGAGACTGTTATCTTTGTTCAAGTTGTGCTTCTGGGAGTGCTAGGACAAACACAGCACCCCCTGGAATTCATTGCAATCCAAGTAAGCACACAGATGCTGAACACATTCCTATATAACACAGGGAAAATGGAAGAGCAAGTCTACAACTTACTCTAAAAGCTACAAATGAGATCAGGTCTGGCAGTAAACCTGAGAAAAAGTTTTACTCCTACAGAGGTTTGGTTTTGTTGACTATTAACTGGGAAATTGTAGGGGATAATATGATTCTACACTGCTAATTCAGTAAAAGAGACTTTTCTTGAAAATAACATCTTCAAGCATAACACAGTCAATAACCAGTATTATTTCTAGAGGCTATGCTTGTATTTATTAAAAAATCCATGTATAAGTGAATCCACAAAGTTCAAACCTGTGTTGTTCGACTCTATATTTCAAAGTTCCAACAGTTCTAAGTATGGTAAATCTTGACTAAATTTCCATCTATTTTCAAAATTCTGTTTAGTCTGTGAACACCCTCTCCTACTGAGACAGGCATGAAAACTAAAACTCTTTAAAACCCCATTGATTCAAGTTCAAGACCTAATATCACAATTCTGGTAGGATAAAGATGGCTATAAATGCTTTACTACTTCTTACATTAAGAAATAGTCTAATACTCCTTTCTTTGGATCTGGCCTGACTTAGTGACATGTTTGACTATAACTATGACAGAAGTAACATTCTGGTACTGCCAGGTCAGGTTGAAAGAGTTTCAAGGTTCCACCCAGGCCTCTAGGATTACTCTCTAAAACCGTGAAAGTACCAAGTTCAAGAAGCCAAAAAGAGGGTTTTCACTGGCAGTCATCATTTAGCGCAGTCTTGTAGCGATCTTCATCAAGATGCCAGACATTAGTATGAAACCATCTTGGACTAAAGCCAAGATGTTAGCCAGTTGAATAGCACAAAGTGACTTCAACTGGTACAGAAGAATCACCTGAGCTACATGCCGCCTGAATTCTTAACCCACAAAATCTTGAGATACAGCACAATTGTTGTTTGAAGCCACTGAGTTTTAGAATCATTTGTTACACAGCAATACATAATTTATATAATACTTGAAATGTTTGTATGTGCTTACAGCTAGGAATTCAGCTATAGTATTCTGCCCATGCATAAAAGTGATACTATGGATCAGGTTTCTGAGGAGAAATGATAAAGTGACACAGACTTAACTGCGTTTGTTCTTCTCTAATTTCTTGATGCCCATAACTTTCAGGTACCAGTGTGTTCATAATGTTTACCTTGATTGAAGCCTCTAATATTAGATAATTCTCTAAAACAAGGTACTTGAGCTTTTTTTTTTTCCCTATCAAAAGCATTCTCCTTTTGAATTTAGCTTTGATTTAGGGATAGAAGTCATTGCACCCCAAGAAAGAAACTTTAAGAATTGGCTGAAAAAGAATTCAAAGGAAAGATCTACTCAATAATTATGAAAGTGCTTTGGTGTATACATCCTATTCAGTGACACATTTCCAATTCAGTTGTAATTCTGAGAGGGTTAAATTAATCTGTGCTGCTGATGTCTCCTGCTTCAAATTGCACCATCCATCTTTTCTCATTTTGCCTCGGGGGCTTTTCTGATACCATGGAGTGTTACTGCCCCTACATACTAGAAAATTATGAAGTGTGGGGTTGTTAACACTTCCAAACATGATTCTTGAGCAGTTGAGGATCAGAAATGAGATAAATCTGAGAGCCTCCTCTCCATCAGGTTAACAATTCTTGGTGACATTCTATACAATTTTAAGAGGTTCTGGAAGAATTCAGGACTCCTTACAACAGTGTTAACACACCCCTTCTCTTTCTTTCTCTTTTCCTTCTTTCCTTCCTTCCTTCCTTGCTTCCTTCCTCTGTCTCTGTCTCTCTTTCTCTCTCATATTTGTACTCTCATTCTCTCTCTCACTCTTTCATGAACACTTACTGGAATCACATAGCAAATAACCTTCCTGCACCCAAGACTTTACTTCTGTGATGCTTTGGGGGAAATTCGAACTAAATGCCCTGACCTGACCTTGCTTAAAAGATCTTCTACTCCATTATGTCTGGTTCTCCTACTGATAGCAGTATTCATAGGGCTTAAAGGAGAAACACTTTCAAATCAAAATGAGATTTTTCATGTAGTTATTAATAACTCTAACTCCAAATCAGAAGACCCCTGCATTTTCAGTTTCTGGCTGAGGTTGACAGTAATATATAAAGTTGGATTTCAGTTGACTAAATCTAAGATGTCAATCTCATTAACATCTTATTATAAATAATTTAAATATCTGATATACCTGATATATACTGATATACCTCGTACTATGTGGTTTAGAGATAGTATGTTGACTAGGGCTACCACTAAATTTGATACCAATCAGCTGGCAATGCCATTCTAAGACAAGAATGTACTTTGGGAATGTAATGCTCAATCAACCAAAACTTATTTTTTAAAATAACAAATGAAGTATTACATGATTGTATCAACATGCACACTAAAAACTGGGCTCAAATTAATTCACTTTCAAAGATTTCACTTGAGCCACATGATTAATAAGGTTAGAGCCTAAGACCAAATTAAAGCTACTTCCTCCCTCATGGTTATTATACTAACTTAATGGCAAGAGAAAGCAGAACAATTATTCTGACCAAGAAAAATAAGCCCATCCAAACTATGAGTTTTATAACACGCATCAACTTAATTAAAAATAGTAAAAATATGGCAAACCCATCTCTTTATGACAAAGAATAGACAAATGTCACCTTCTCAGTAAAGCACATGGATAGCCTGCAACTGACCCACTAACAGAAAACTCCTTATTCTCACTCCTAAGTATAAGTATTTTCAAACATGAAGGAAAACTTAAATATATCTGAGCTTTCTATAAAAGTAAAAATTCTGCTCTGAATTAGGGTCAGAGGTAGCTCTGAACAATCTCAAAGGTAACTTGTCTGGAACAACAGATTCACTTAATTTAATAAATAGCTTCATCTGAGTGTCTCAAAGATGAACTGTGGAAACTGTAAACTCATATTAAACTGCTGAACTTCAAGGGGAAATAAGGAACTCAGGCCATAGTTCCAGAAGTTGAAGTGTTTTTATGAACTGTTGACCTTATTGTGCTATTAAAAAAAAAAAACAACAACAATACAAAAACAAAAAAAAAAAAAACCACACACACACAAAACAAAAAACCTTCTCTCACATGAGCAAACTGTCTTGTGATTTTCTCTGAGAAACAACTGTAGAAAATGGACAAAAAGAAAGTTTTTGCCTGTGTGTGTATTTGTGGTGAATGGAAGGGACAGGGAGTAGGTTGAGAGAAAGTAGTTAAAACAGAACTACAAGGTCATAAGAACTTTATAGTCATTATCCAGATTTATTAAAATCACACTGATACAGGAGCATCTGGGTAGCCTAGTTAGTTGAGTGGTTGACTTTGGCTCAGGTCATGATCCCAGGGTCCTGGGATCAAGCCCCCACATCAGGCTCAGTGGGAAGTCTACTTCTCAGTGGGAAGTCTACTTCTCCCTCTGCCCCTTCCCCTACTTGTGCTCACTCATTTGCTTTCAAATCTTCAAACACACACACACATAATGTAGTGTTACGGTTATTACTCTCAGTTTTAAGGTGAGGTTTTGAAACAGAAGTCAGAATTGGTACATTATTGAAGCAAGATTCAAACTTGAGTGTCTTCTAGATTCTCAATTCTTATTATATGGCACATTACCTCTACTGAATTAAGGCAAATCAGTTTCCACATGACAGATATTTTCAGCTGCATGGTACCATTTCCATAAGGCAAATATTTTTAGCTGAGCTGCAGTTCTTTATAAGTTAATAGGCACTATCTATATTCTGAAGAAGTGTATGGAAAATTAAACTGAGAGGAGGGCAAGAAGTCCTCTTTTTATTCCTACGTTACAACATTCATATCTGTCTGATGAAATTTTGCAAGAAGAAAATGAACAAATCAAGAAATAAGTGACAAGATTTGAGAGAATAGGGACAGGAGATAGTGTCTGGTCTTATCTTGATTAAATTTTAAGTTCTCCAAGGATCTCCTGATTCTTTTTTCACCACTCTAGGGAACTTAAGCCATGTTCACCAAGCTCTTTGCTATTGTTTACCCATGATAGAGAACATTTGCAGGACAAATTTAAGATGCTCCACCTAGCAACAACTTGCTAGTAACTTAAATTTTTCTTGCATTTATCTTCCAATTTACTTCATTTACTACATGACAGATGAATGTACATGTAGTACCTTTACTATAGGACCTTTTTTCCTATGGCCTTTTATCAACACTCATCTATGTACTTCTGGGTTGTTTGCTTTGCTCACTCTTGAGAGTGAGTTTCTAATATCTGTCTTTCCTCCTCCAGCTGGCCCAGATCTAAGAATTATCTACCTCTATAAAACAAATCATTCTGAACTTTGTGGCTTAAAATACATATTTGTTATATTAGTTTCTGTGGGTCAGGAATCAGGATTTCTCACAAGGCTGCAATCAAGGTGTTGGCCACATATGGGGTCCCATCTAAAGACTTAACTGGGGAGAAGAGACTTCCAACTTCATATGCTTTCTGGCAAAATTCAGGTCCTCAGGAGTTGAATTAAGGGCTCCCCAGTACTTAGCTAGCTTTTGTCTAACACTGATCTCCATTTCTTGCCACATAGGCCTCTTCAACATAGCAGTTTGTTTCATCAAAGTCTTCAAGCTGAGAAAAGTATAGAGTCTAACAAGATGATCTAAGACAGGATGTGATAATCAACAAATGTGTGGAAGATAAACATTAACATGTGTGCGAACATCTATGTATACACACTGTATCAGTCCTAAGATTGGAGAGATCACAAGGGCTGAGGCATTCAGAGAATGGTTTAAACAGCAGGTGGGGCATCAAACTGATCATAGAAAGGCAAAGATATACTCAACCAGAGGAACTGGCAAAGGCAAAAGCATAGTTGGGTGAATTCAATAGCAGGTCTTAAGGAAAAGGAGAACACTGGGCTACTGGAAGTAGAGAAAATGTTTTGAAAGGAAATAATTTTATATATATATATGTATATATATTTAATATATATGTGTGTGTATATATGTATTTTTAGTAATACATATATTTAATAGTAATCAAGTCCCTTATTAGATTATGACTTTGGGGGGTAATTTTTAATAGTTAAAGTATTCCATCATAATTTTTTGTCCCGCAAATATTTAGTATTAGTATTCCTGTGTCCCTCTGTCAAGGGCTGAAGGTACAAATTTGACTAAAGATATTGTGCTAAATCCAGTCTAACTGGGGGAAAAGAGGCAAACAGGTGGATTTAGCACAGGGTGGGGTCTAAGAATGGAGTGCAAAGGGGTGCATTGTACAAGGGTGCCCCTCATGCTTTGGGGAGCAGTCCAGGCCATGCCTTTGTTCTGTAGGACAGATGCTGTCTTAAATACTTACATTAATTCTTTTAATCTTCATAATAATCTTTGAGATAGACCATATTATTCCTGGCTTGTAAATGAGGAAATGGCCCGGAGAGTTTAAGTGACTTGACAAGTTTACATAGCAAATAACTGACAGAAATTGGATTCAACCCAAGTGTTATTGTTCTACAACTCAAACTTATAAAGTAGATTAAAGCCAGTTTAGGTAGTTTTATGAATGCATTATCTCAGTAATTCCCCTCAAACTATAGACTTTAATTTCTTCTTCATATTATGGTTAGATCATTCTACAGTTTCTAGAAGTCTGAGATTTCTATGTTTTAAAGAGATTCTAACCTACACACATCAGGGAATTAACTTTTTAGAATAGTCAGGAATATTTTCGGACATTATTTTGGCAGGAAGTGCTACACAGACTGGATTGGAGAAAATATAATTAGAGGACCAGATTGGAGACCATTGCTTTAGGCCAAGCTTTCACAGTCTGCCAATGTGGTAGTCAGAGGTTGAAAAAGGCTATGTGAGGGACTTTACAAAGGACAAAGTTAAAGGTTTCAGTGGAAGGTAGTGGGGGAGCAGTAAGAATCTCATAACTGTCACCTGGATCTGGATGATTTCCTGCTTCAGTTACTGATCAAGGCAAGGTTACTTATATATTTGTAAGCTTTGGTAAAGGGGGATAGCAAGATGTGTGTGTTAGGTTGGCATGCCCATGTTGAAGGAATGAGCAGTGCTTATAAAGCCGTAACTTCATATAAAAAAATTATGATCAAAATTTGCTCAGCTTCTAGGTAACTGTCCAGAGCAAATGGCCTCTATATGGTGATTAGTAATCCAAGCCAGTTTGATCCATGACTCCATTTCTACCACAAGGCTTCCTGGGAATCACAGCAGAGGAAGGAGGCAGGTTTTCTGGGGGCTTTTTACGATCTCATCTTGTTAGGCATTTCCTCTCACTGTGTATTGGCCAGAAACCTAAGACTGCTTCTCTGAGAACTTAAGTTGTATGGTCTTTATGCCCAAAAGGGAAAGGGGTACACATACTGGTGATCACGAGTGATCTCTATAGAAAATATCCAATTTATCTTAGCCTAGTAACATTCATAGCATATCTTAGGTGTCTTTGACAAGTGATTCCTTTTAACTTTTGACAGAATTTGGTGTGGTAAGAGTGGAGAATGAAGGGAGAGTTAAAAAATACTTGCACTATCTTTAAAATATTCCCAATATCTTTAAAAGTGTATCTTTTTCCTTTTCAATCTGTCACTCTTTCTCTTTCTCTTTCTGTACCTTTGATGTACACCTGCCCGTGTGCACACACACATTCCACAGCTGAATTGGGGAGCACAGTTTATCCTAAATAAATCAATTTTCAGCTGAATGTCCATAGATCTAATTATTAAGATTTGTGGAAGCAATAAATCCAACTGGACTTCTAAGGCTGTCCCTCAGTTATGCCTTTGATTCTTTTTTTCTTGTATTTTGAGGGGTCAAAAAATCTGAATTTAGATCTAGGTCCACTAAACTTCATTTCTTTTATTCTAGATCTATGATTTCCAATTAGGGAGTGGTTGGCATCTTGGGCAGGAGAGTTCCTTGTTGAGCAGGGATGTCTCATGCATTTTAGCATATTTTATCTGCAGTCACTGCCTGTAAATTCAAGGTGGGCAATCACTATGACAAATTTTCTTTATGTATTTCCAAATGTCCCTGGTTTTAGAGTACTCTCCTGTTTGATTAGATTCTTCATACCTTTGATACTCTAGTGATAGCGTGGATAGTCAAGGTGTAGGGGAAAAAATGAGTACAGAAGATGTGTTAGATGCTATGGTCTTCATACTTAGGACACTTTTAAGTTTTATCTAAGATGAGAGACTTTCCTTATAATCAAGACTCTGCAATGATTGGAATATATTCCATCTTTTAGAAATACAGACATTTTATGCCTGACATAATTAATTAATTCAACAAATACTTATTAGCACTGTGTTAGTTCCTGGTAAGATTAAAAACTTTGTCATCCACAATAATTTGAAAGCTTCCTTTGAACACAGAGACCATCTGAAGAAAGTGGTGAGTTCAGACAGTTAGAATATTGTGTAAACTACTGAATTTGTATGAGTTACTTGAAAGTGATGTTTGTTATATTTTATTCCCATTCCATGAAATTACAAGTATTTTGATTCCGTGCTCCTCAAACAACCTTCTGATTCTTAGGCTTCCCCTGTAGACTGCTTAGAGGGTAGAATGAAAAAGATCAGTGAGTATTTAAAGTTCTTAATCATTACTTTCTATTTCAGCAACTTTATAAAGTTGTATTCCTTTTTTATACATTGGTTTCCTTAAAATTTAGTTAGCATGAGTCAACACATTTTAGTTCTATTAATTCTGGGATCCTGAATGAATTATTTCCCAGGATCTATGATACTGAGAACTGGACATCAGACTGTGATGAATCCAGAAGAGATGCTACCTTGTGAATTGGGCTTCTTGGGAAGCCATGGCCGCCTGCAGGATTTTTTCCTTTTATTTCTCCATTAGTTCAGATTTACCAGAGGGCTATGGAATAATGTATCCAAAAACTCACTACACACAAGCTGATAGGACATCCACTTGTGCTAGAAACACCAGTCAAAAATTGACTCCTCTTTTTCCTCCAAACTTGTTTCTATCATTTCCCTGTACTAGTTATGACACCATATTCTATCCACCTATCTTAAGGCAGACAGTTGGGAATCAGCCTAGTCTCCTCATTCTAAGTACCCAATATCTACTCAATCAATTCACTAAAGATGTGTTGCTGAATTTATTCATAAATATATTTTGAATATACCTCTTTTCATCTTTGCTGCCAGTGTTATAATTCAGGCTGTCACTATTGTAATGGTCACTGACTTGATTCTCTCTACTTTACCCTCCTCACAGCAGGTAACATAATTTTTTAAAAATCAAAATAAGATCACGTTATTTTCCATCTTATATCTCAGTGATCCTCTTAGTATCAACAAAAACCAAACATTTTAGCTTAGTACTTGAGTACTTGAGGCCCTTCAAAATCTGACCATTGTCTTCCATTATCCCCTCAGTTTCTACCACCTCATTCACACCCCTATCCCCCTGCAACATAACTGATTTTCCACCTGCCCAGGTGCCATACCCATATCCTGTGTTTATGGGTCTCATCTTGTCAATGACCTTCATCTCTACTGTGTTTTCTAGTCCATGAAAATTCTGGATCCTTTTTATTTTCCTAACATTCCTATTTATAGGATATCTTGGAGACAACCAACATACTTTTAAACATCTCATGGTGATGATTGTGGGAATTCTCACCTCTGTCTTCCCCATGTTGGAGTATATGGTACAGATGGTCCCCAACTTACCATGATTTGACTTTAAGATGACGTGAAAGTGATACACATTCAATAGAAACTGTACTTCAATTTCGAATTCTAATCTTTCCTGGGCTAGAAATACATGGTATATTATTTTCTCAGGATGCTGGGCAGTAGCCATGAGCCATAGCTCCCAGTCAGCCATCAGATCATGAGGGTAAACAAATGATAGACTTAAAACCATTTTGTACCCATAGAAGCATTTTGTTTTTCACTTTCAGCATAGTATTAGATAAATGACATAAGATATTCAACATTTAATTATAAAATAGGTTTTGTTTTAGTGATTTTGTTCAGCTGTAGGCTGATGTTAGTGTTCAGAGCATGATTAAAGTAGGCTAAGCTAGAATATAATATTCAGTAGATTATGTGTATTAAATGCATTTTTGACTTATGATATTTTCAACTTATGGTGGGTTTGTTGGGACATAACCCCACTGTAAATCCAGGAAGATCTATGCTCTGTGAGGCTGCCCTTGGGCAGTTATTGACATCTTCTGCATTGAGAGATCAAGAGGTCAAATTGAATGTCTCATTTCAAAATAGCCTAGAGATTTCATATTAGATTATGAACTCCGCAAAAGCTAAAAATAAAATGCATTAAGAGATAAAATGAACTAATTTCCAGCATATTTGTCTTGACTAGATAAAAGAAAAACATAACTTTATATTTTAAAAATGTCAGTTTCTTTAAGAATTGCCTGATTCTTGCATAGCATCTTTCAGTATATAGAGTCCTATACATATATAATATAATATAAACAGTACAATATATATGCCCTCTTAAATAGTACAAATATAATTTTTACCAAATCTCTTACAATCTACAGTGTCTAAAATCCTCGATTTTTCTCCCTCATAATGGTAGATAAACATTGTCTGGAAATAAACCTTTTAAAAGAAAACTAGATCGTCTTACAATACAAATGGCATAAATCCTCTTAAGTGTAGAGAAATTGCTAGTGGTTTTGTGTACTTAATATAGGTATGCAGACCCATTTTTAGTGTATTTCCTTAGTGAGAGAAACATAGGTTTTGGTTTTGGGTTCAAATTCAGACTCAACTACTTACCAGTTTAATGACATTGTGATTTGAATGCTATTAACCTTCTTAACTGTACTTCTTTTTATCTGTTGAATTATTTTACTTGCATGGAAACTCCCTGGCTGAGGCTTTTTGTGATGTTCACTGATTTTTCTAGACTACTGTCTCACTTAGAGTGGGTGCTCATTAAATATTTGCTGAATAAATGTAAGAATTACAAGCTAAATTTCCATTATTTTTATTTTAATTAAAAAAAAAATTTGGAGAGAGCACATGAGCAAGTGTGAGTAGAGGGAGGGACAGCAGGAGAGAGAGAATTGCAAGCAGACTCCAAGTTGAGTCGAGCCTGACGTGGGGCTCAATCTCATAATCCCAAGATCATGACCCAAGCTGAAACCAAAAGTCAGACGCTTAACCAACTGAGCCACCCAAAGGCCCCTAAAAATCAGTTTTAAAAGAATATATGTAGAAGGCCCTCAGACTGTGTATTGTGCAGTGTTGGCTACCTGGAAGTTTCTTTTGGGTTTTCTATTCGTGGAGAACACTTCCATTTTTACAAAGGAGTTAGACTTCCTGGATAATTGCCCTTATCTCACAGTGAATTCTTTTATGGCTCTTCTCTTAGAAAAGGAAGCAACTAAAGTCTTGACAATTATGGCTATAGTTTAGTGGTGGAGTTGAATGAAAGTGCCTTTGTAGTGTGAACATTTCTGAAGGCTTTAGGGTTTATTCCTGAGTAATACGCTTTTTGTGTGTTTTGTGTGCACTGACTGATTAGTCTTGGTGGTTCTAGCATTTGGTCATTTCTAGCTAATGGCTCAACTTTCTATCCTGATTAATTTGTGCCATGCACTGTAGCCACAGTCTGGTTTCTCCTAGGATTTTGAGCAATTATTCTTGGATATTGTCTAAAGTTCCACAGAATGACCTCCGTAGAAATATTTTTCACAGACACATTACTAATGATGACTGAGAACCAAGACCAATGTCACTCACTAGGAGAAACTTCTGCCCTATTATGAGGGAGCATTTTCACAGATGTGACCTTCAGTCTCCTCTCCCCAGAAAGTCCCTCCACAGCAGTGGCAGGTATTTTTTTCCTAAAATATCCAGGACTGGGGTACCTGGGTCCTCTGTGCGAGCAGAGGTCCCCTGCGAGCAGAGAGCCTGCTTCTCCCTTTTCTCCCAACTCAATGTGCTCTCTCTCTCTCTCTCTCAAATAAATAAATCTTTAAAGGTAAATAAATAAATAAATGAAATATCCAGGACAATTTGAGCACTCTGTTCCTCAGCCTATAAGATATTGATGCCACATTAAACAAATTAAGTAAAATTACTATAAGAGGAAAAGAGAAGGAAACTTATTGAACATACAGAACCAATAATGGCAGCAAGTAAACAGATTCCAGAAGACATGGAAAAGAGGACATGTACTGGTTAGGAGAAACATTAGTTGCCTATTATTTCCAAAATGTTTTTAAAATTAACAGGCACTGCATGTTCCTAGCCATCTGCTATATATAAACATAAACATACCCATTAAAGGGGCTCTGTAGAACTCTAAAAACAATTATTTGAGATTCCAAATATCTGCATTTTATTTATGGTACTGTTTTAATTCATTATCCAGCTTTTGGTTTTCAGCTATTTTTTTTTTATTCACTCAATTAGGGATGGTAGGTACACTATGCTATAGATGTTTGTACTTCTGTGTGTGACAGTAGAAAATGAAAATGCTTATCTGCTAAAGACATATTTGTTCCACTATGTTCTGACGCAGCAAAGAGGAGATAGTGTCATACACAGCTGTGATCTGCAGAGATGCTCAGAATATATGCTGAAAAAATGTAATATGGCCCTTCTGCTGGCAAGGAACTACTGCAAGGAAAAGACAGATAAGTCAAAAAGTGCCATGTTGCATTTGCCTGATATACGCACTTATGAATTTAGCCAACGTCCTTCTCCAGTAGCGGCAAGCTGGTGACTAAGACAAGAAGCCCTGCCACAGAGGAGTAGCTTTTTGTTGCAGGCTTTTTTGGGGACGGTTTGTTATTAGGACAATTAAGACTTGACTATTTTGAGAGACGGTATTTAGTATAACTGTGGTTGAGTCAAATTGGCTGTAACATGGAATTAAGACCCGAAGAGAGAAGGATTTCTATTTGTTTCTGGGAGAGCTAAGGAAGAAATCTGTCAAAGTAAAGAATAGTAAAAAAGAAAGAAAACTTAATTGTGTAACAACCTAAGTTTTCTGGCAATTTCCCAAACTAGAGTAATGTTTGTGGAATAGTAATATTCAGTAGGAACAATTTATGAGCTGAATATTTCTGAAAGTCCTATTGAATTCCATGTTCTTTATTTACATAAAGCAGACTGTGCTGAGTAAACTAGACTTGAAAGTGTCCCTCAAGGTTTACTGCAGATCAAAACTTTTTTTTTTTTTTCCAGTTATCCCGTGGTTCTTGGACCTTAATCCTGAATTCTTATTCAGTTTTAGAAATGAAAAATTCCTAGTAATTGACACCTAAGTATATTTGGTAAATACAGAAAGGGAATAGGCTCTAACACTCTTACAAGTATAAATCTTTAGTTATGATAGAGGAACACACACGGATGAAAATTTAATGGGAAGGAAATCTGGTTCTCATTTATCCATAAGGAAATAAGTATAATTAAAGTTGGTATAGAAATCTGTGTTTACATAGTTCCTGCCCTAACAGGTTATATGATCTTCACAATAAACTTGTAAGGTAAAAAGGATAGATTGGGAGCTGGGACCCAGAAGCCCTATATGACTGGCCTACAGCACATATTGTATATAATGAAACTGGTACTTGAACCCAGTTTGTCCTCATCCAACCTCTGTGATCTTCCACCACCCTCACTGATGTGGAGTTTTGAACAGATATTTATTGCATCAGGCTAAATGCCTGAGCCAACTTTGAAAGGAAATACCACCCACTGTGTGAGGAAATGCCCTGAGCAAAGCCAACCTGTCTCTCCTATTTCAAGCATCAAGGCGGGTCCCTTCAGGGAGTAGCTGGCATCAAAATGGTATTTGCAGTAACTGCTTGCTCGGGGTAAACTCAAGTCATTATTGCAGCTAAATTATCCACACTATGTTGAGATAGTACTGAACAGAAATGAGATACTGTTTTAGCACTTAACAACAATATCTTTCATAACAAGGGTTATAGTTTAAGACCTGTACGCACATGATTTGGCATTGTGATTTAATTTAATTTCTATCACCAGAGGTGGGACACTGTAGCTGTCCTCACTGCGAGGTGTGAGGACAACTGTAGGAGCAGGTGCAGGCAGGAATGTTCCCTAGAACCCTGAGGACTCTGGTTCCCATAGATGACCATCACTCAGTAGGCTGCTCATAAATAGTAGCAATTCACATCAGGGATCTTTCTTCACTGGCTGCTGGAGAGGTCATAGTCGTTCTTTGTCGCGGCCGGCGTGACAAATCGACCAGGGTCGAGAGGGTAAGAGGATGGTGAAAAGAAATTAAGAGACAGAGATGGGGGCAGGAGGAGCACCAAGGAGGATGTCCAGTAGTGCCAATTTTATTCAAGGCAGCAAGGCATTATATAGCTAACAGAAACAATCATAAGAAAGTATCTACTTTTAGCTGATTACTAAGAATTTGCAACATGCACAGAAAATCCTTCAAACTTTCCCATTATTTCCCAAGCACCAATAGCAGACCCTCTAGCGCCAGATGTACTGACGTCAAGGCCACTCAAGACACAGTTTATGTAAGCACAGCACAGTCTTACAGTGGTGTAGTCTGTAGCCCGTGCAAGGACAGCAAGGACCAGCCAAGAATTTCTGACCCCGGCCAAATCGTCTCTATCTGACTAGCAAATGCGTGGGAAGTCACGTAGGCGAGCGCACAACACGTAGCACAGACCTTTCTCAGGGCTACTCGACTTTATCGACCTAAGCCTTTTGTTGCGCCATTCAGCCTTTAAAGGAGGCACAAGTCAGGGCCTGGTTTGGTCTCATCTCAAGCCTTCCCGTGGCCTCCCACAGTTCTTACTCCATCGCCATGATTCTGCTCAGGCTCTGTTCTCTACCTTTTCATCCTCTTCAGGGAAACCATACTCTCCCTCTAGGGCTCAGTTTAAATTCCCTCATTTTCAAACACCTCGCCTTATATTGATCTTTCTGTCTTTGCTTTAGAAATATAATTGTGTTGCCAGTTCATAAAATTTAGTGTTCAGGGCTCTTTTTGTTGCTTGCTATTTATATATATATATATTTTTTTTGTTTGTTTGTTTCAGTTTACTTTTTTTTTTCTTTACTAATTTTCAAAATCTAAAATCCCTGAAGGACAGAATACGTCCTTCTTAAGTACTGAATTGCCTTGCTCAACTCTGAGCACATGAAGGTTACAAATAGATGATTGTTTTTAAATTATTTGCATGTTTTTACCTGTTTGCAGTAGATACATCTTTGGACTGTGCCCAAAATAGAGGTTGCTTAATGTTTACTCTTTGAATTATATTAAATATATCTTTTCCAATTGCTTAATATGCATTTCATGATATTTAGGCAGCTGCCTTAGAGTATTCATATAGATTTATTAAATTTCACTACTTTATACATGTCTTATATAGTATGAATCTATATGGAAGAAAGTTTTAATATAATCTTGGTGTAATAATACAAATCACCAGATCAAGCTGATTAAGCATTTTTCTCTCACTAGGGTGTAGGATAGTGGTACATTCATATTGTCTTTTTAAAAGTACTTCCTTCTCTCCAATTACACACATTATATTGTTGTATTCTTGTGATTATTTAAGATCAAGTGGGAAAAATAATAATGCATTCAGTTGTCTTTTAATTTAAAAAGTATACATATGTAAGCTTCTTATCCCTGCTGCTTTAACCATGAAATGATGCTGAATCACAGAAAACAGAGTCCAAAAAGGCCCATTAGCACATAGTCTTATCTCCTTTGTCACTATAAGAACATTCACTATAATACGTTCTCTAATGTGATGAGGAAATGAGTCAGCAATCTTACAAGAGAGAAATGTCCTGGGTCTGCTTTTCTTGTTGATTTACTGTCAGCTTCTATTTGAATTAGACTTTGGTCTGAATACAAACAGAACCATATTCATCCCCCAAACAATCATTTCCTGGATCTCCGGCTAGCTGCTTACTACTCAGGATAAGAAAAGGCAGATGAAACAAAAAATGTCAGAAAGGACCCCTTAGCACACACAAAGATACATCTGCTCTCACACAGACACACATGTGCACTTGCACAGAGACATGGGCACTACTCACACAGACAGATGGCCACCCTTATACCCTCCAAAGCCGGGAGATGCTAGAGCTGTGATGACTGATTTTAGAGGGTTCAAAGTACAGAAGAATTGAATGATACAAAGAGGATTTTTGCCAGGTTTCCTAGGTTATAATGAATACATTCTCGCTGCCCATTCTCTCATTGCCCTTCAACATAGAAGGAAATAAAGTCAAGTAGAACAGAACCAAGCATGGCAGATTTCATTTTCCAAAGATGACCAAATGCTCTTTTAGATCAGCCCATGTCTTGAAGTAGATAAGATCTATTTCTCACCCCCTTAAATGTAGGCAGGATTTTTAATGGTTTCAATAATGAACACATACACACACACTCCTTTAAAGTTCAGACAGTAAGCTTTGAGGAAGTTCAAAATGGCCCGTGTGGAGAAGAACTGAGGCCCCATACAAAAGACATCAACTGCCTGACATGAGTAGATGAGCCCACAAAGAATTCTAACTTTCAGCCTTAAAATTTTCAGCTGGTAACAGGAAATAAAGAAACACTGTCTCTACTGAGTTCTGCTACATTTTGGAGTATTTAGCACAGTGAGTGCTTAGTAAGTGGAGGAGGGGTGAGTATATTTTGCATGTTGGAGGGATGGAGATTGTTGGGACAGATGGTAGACGGTGGCAGATTATGTTTGCAAAAATGATCACAGCAATATTCCAGGGCCAAATTCTCTTCCAAAACTTTGTCATTACCTATCAAGAAATAGAAAATATTTTTGCTTCTGGTTTCAATTAATGGAATGTGGCAGAAATGGTATTATGTGATTTCCGAGGCCAGGTCATAAAAGGTGATAGGAGTCTGCCTGTTCTTTGCTTTCTTGTTTTTGGACTCCCGCTGTCATACTCCAATTAAAAAAAACATGTGCAGGGGCACCTTCGTGGCTCAGTTGGTTAGGCATCTGCCTTCGGCTCGGGTCATGATCCCAGATTCTGTGATTGAGCCCCACATTAGGCTTCCTGCTCAGCCAGGAGCCTGCTTCTACCTCTCCCTCTGCTGCTTCCCTTGCTCATGTGCTCTCTTTCTCTCTCAAATAAATTAATAATTTTAAAAAATAAAAAATAAAACATGTGGAGAGTAACTGAAGCTGCTAACCATCAGTCAGATTAGATCTTTAGATACATGAGGGAATGAGCTTTCAGATCATTCTAGGCATGAGACTTCACGTTATTTATCTGTAGCCCCAGATGTAGTGGGACAGAGAACATGTCTATGCTGTGCCTTGTCCAAATTCCTGTCCTACACAATCCCTAAACTTCAAGGCAGTTAAAAGAAATTATATCTAGAACACTAAGGAACCTAAGATCCCTTTTAACTCATCCATCCATGTAGGGCATGTAGAGAAGTGAGGATTCAAAATCCAATGTGTCCATGGCCTTTAATATTTATGGATTATCACAAACTGAGACAGATTTCCAACACTTGCTATTATTATAAGACTCTTGGACATCCTTGGTTTGTACTCAAATTTAGAAATTTTTATAAAATAAGACTAGATTGTGGGCCCAGTTACTATACTTTCTTAGTAAAAGAATTTTCCTCTGGAAGAGGATATGACAGGATTTATTATTTGGATACAAAAAATAGAAGTCAAAAATTTCAGTTAAAGATAGTGAAGTAATTGCACAAGGTAAGTTCCCAGTTTGTAATCGCTCCACAAACTGCTTATTCTAAAGTAAAGTCTGCTAGACTAGCACACAGTGCTTGTAGTCAGCCACCCAATTTAGGAACAAGAACTTTTGGGAGTGAAGGG
The DNA here is from genome assembly GCF_010015895.1 of Lontra canadensis. Classification (NCBI taxonomy): domain Eukaryota; kingdom Metazoa; phylum Chordata; class Mammalia; order Carnivora; family Mustelidae; genus Lontra; species Lontra canadensis. The sequence continues at coordinate 952,141 of NW_022631017.1, read as the reverse complement.
ATAAGTTAATTTATTTTCAGAGTAAATCTCCAATGTCTGTATTTACTACTACAGTCTTCTATTCATTAAAGTGTGTTGACCACCATAGAGCTCTAGACTTTGGAGAAAGGCAAGTAATCCAAACAGAAAGGTCAAGAGGAACAAATAAAAACTAACACCTAAGGAAAATGATAATGTAAAAGAAGAAAAACATAAAAAACACCTAGTTAGTATCTTTAGAGACATTTGAACAAACAATGACTCCATAAACTAGAAGGAAATGCTTTGGGAAAAAAGGGGGATTGGGAAAGTAAGAGCATTCGAAATGTGAAAATGCGTTGATGGCAAAACTAAAAGAAATACAAATACAAGGGGAAAAAAGTAAAGGACCCATATAATAGGCCTTTTAGAAAGAGGATAGGGAAAAAGATTATAAAAGATAATGATTGAAGATTATAAAGATTATAGATTATTATAGATCTATATATAGATTGAAGATTATGAAGATAATGATTGAAGGGACACTAAGTCAGTAGTTGGTTTATACATTTGTTTATGTATGCTTAGTAACCATAATAGAATATGTGTAGGTTAACCTAATTTGGGAAATACATTTTGTTTTGCCATCTTGTATTGAGATATTATATGATGTTCTGATATTACATTTGGAAATATTGTCATAAAATATCTATATTCTAAATGAAAATGAAAGCTCTATGGTTTCTGAGGGAGAAGAATATGTATAACAAAAGCACTTGACAAAATTTAATAGCTACTCATGCATGACAAACACTCTTTTTTTCATGGTAAAATCTCTTAAGTTTGACATAGAAGGAAATAACAACATAATAAAAGCCATTTAGGACAAACCCACAGCTAACATCATACTTGATGGTGAAAGACTGACAACTTTTCCTGGTAGATCAGGAACAAAACAAAGGTGCCTATTTTTACCACTCCTATTCAACATTACACTAGCTAGGACTTCTAGTACTACCAGGCAAGAAAAAGCAGTGGTATCAGAATAGGAAAGGAAGAAGTCAAAGTATCTATATTTTCAGATGACATAGTTTTAAGTAGAAAATTCTAAATGATTACAACCCTGTTTTAATCAATGAATTAAGTATAGTTGCAAGATGCAAAATTAACATAAAAAATCAATAGCATTTTTGTACACAATGAATTTTCTGAAAAATCTTGTTTATAATAGCATCAAAAATAATAAAATGGAACTTGAAGAGAGATATCTCTAAAAACTGTAAGACAATGACTAAAGAATTGGAAAACACATGGAAAATCATCCCACATTCATGGATGAATTAATATAAAATTAATTTTATAGCTGTATTAATATAAATATATCTGAATTAATATAAAATTTTGATAATACATATATATCTGAATTAATATAAAATATCAGTACTACCAGAAGTCATCTATAGTTTCAAAGCATTCCCTATCAGGATTCTAATGGCATTTTTCAAAGGAGGAAAAAAACACTCTTAAAATTTATATGGAATCACAAAAGACCCCAAATTGCCAATGAAATATTGAAAAAGAACAGAGCAGGGCTCATCCTCACAGACTTCATGATTTCAAGATACACTATAAGATACAGTCATCAAAGTCATATGTTACTAGTGTAAAAAGAGACCCATAGACCGATGAAACAGAATCAAGAGTCCAGAAAATAAACCCAAGCATATACAGTCAATTAATATTTGACAAAGGAACCAAGAATGTTCAATGGAGAAAAGATATTCTTTTCAATAAAAAGTGCTAGATAACTGGATAATCACTTGTAAAAGAAACTAAACCCAAATGTAACATCAGTCAGAAAAATTAACTGAAAATGTGACTTAGACTTAACTCTTAAATATGGCACCAGAAACCATGCGATTGTAGAAGAAAACCTAGAATAAAGCTCCGTGACTGGGTCTTGGTAATAATTTTTTGGGTAGGACAACTAAAATATAAGCAACAAAATAAAAATAAAAAAGCAAGACTACATCAACTAAAAAGCTCCTATATAACAAGAGATACCAACAAAGTGAAAAGACAACTTATGGGAAAACATATTTGCAAATGGTATATCTGATAATAGGTTAATATATGACCACCTGCAGGACTGGCCCGCCATACTCTCCCCCTGGGAAATAGTACTCTTTGGGCTGTGACAGGGTTGAAACAAGGACTGGAGCTGCACTTGTTTTTCCATCAAATGATACATGATAAGTAAAATTCATTAAACTGTGGAGCCTAAGCAAACAGAAAACATGCACTTGAAAAGATCTCTGCATTCTAATATTCATAGCATCATTATTTATAATAGCCAAAACGTGGAAACAATCTAAGTGTCCATCTGCAGATAAATGAATAAAGAAATTGTGGTACACAAATATTCAATAGGATATTTGACCTTTAAAAATGAGTAAATTCTACCATTTGTGACAACATGGATGGACTTGAAAGCATTATGCTAGGTGAGATAAAATAAACACTGATCTCACATACATGTGGAATCTTAACAACACCAACAAGAAAATCCCCCCCAAAAAACAATAAAAACACCTCATAAAAAGAGATCAGATTTGTTACCAGAGGTGGAGGGGGGGTAAGGGGGATTAGAGTAAGGTGGTGGAAAGGTACAGACTTCCAGTTAAAAGATAAATAAGTACAAGTGCTTTAATGTACAGTTGGACTGTAACAGGTCAGTATGACACATAGCAGAGTTGAGAGTTGTTGCTAAGAGTTGTCACAAGGAAAATGTTTATTTTTATTGTATTTATAGGATTGTTAGCTGAACCCATTATGGTAATCATTTTATGAGATATGTATATCAAACTATTATGCTGTATGCCTTAAGCTTATACAAGGATGCATGTCCATTATTTCTCAATAAAACTACAAAATTTTTTTTAAATTTTATTTTTTATAAACATATATTTTTATCCCCAGGGGTACAGGTCTGTGAATCACCAGGTTTACACACTTCACAGCACTCACCATAGCACATACCCTCCCCAATGTCTATAACCCCACCCCCACTCTCCCAACCCCCTCCCCCCATCAACCCTCAGTTTGTTTTGTGAGATTAAGAGTCACTTATGGCTTGTCTCCCTCCCAATCAAAACTACAAAATTTTTATTGAAGATTTAGAATAGTTTTATATTACTCAAAGTCATAGTCATAAGCAGTGAAATCCAATTTAGAACTCATTCTTGTAGTAAAAAGTTTATATTTTCGGGTAAACATCTGGGCACTTTTAAGTCAACATTTTCTGACTTGATATTGGACCACAGCATTTGCTGTGACACTGAGAAAAGAATTTACGTAATACCTCAATACAAGATGGCAAAACAAAGTGCATTTCCCAAATTAGGTTAATCTACACATATTCTATTATGATTACTAAGCATACATAAACAAATGTATAAACCAACTACTGACTTAGTGTCCCTTCAATCATAACATTGGAGCCACAAGCTTAAAATCTTAATATTATTTGTTACAAAAAATAAGTTAAAGTTTTGGAAGAAGCATGATTGTCCTAAGTCAATGTTCTGACTTTGAAATTTATGCCAAACTGTAATAATTCACAAAACCCACAACCTATGAAATCATTCTTATTTGTTGTATGAGACAATAGCTCCTAAATTAGTCTTAAAATCTGATTTTCTTCCATTTATACTTTTCTATTTATGACTGAAAAGAATAATTTAACTTGAGAGACAAGCTGAAGTAGTTGACATTTTCCTGCCCTACCTAATGTCCCAGTAATTTTAAAAGGTTATGTAAAAGATGCATTAAGTATAAAAATACTTTACTTTTATAAGGCAATCCCTAATTATACTTCACTGAAATTCAATTGGAATACAAAGACTAGCAAGCAATTTTTCTGAACTTGCATAATTCTTAAGATCCTGTTTCTGTTCTGTGATATTTCAATTTCCTTTTTAAGGAGTAAGAAAAATATAAATTCGGGAGATAAAATGATTCAACTTATTTAGTAAATTTTCCTTTATCTCTGAGCATTTAGCTAAATGTCCCCCACCATTCATGTATATAATAAAGTTTCTACAGACCATAAAACTCATTGGGTTCTTGTTTGATGCTCAGGGCAGTACCTGAAGTGGTCTTTAAGGTCCAAGCACTAAGGCATTAGCTGGAATTTTCACAATAACTGCAATGTTTATGGCTTACCTCTTACTGTGTCTTGGCTGAGTGACACTTTCAGAACTGTAAGCTAAGAGTTTTATATATTTATAGTCTTCACCATAACTTTGACAGGTAGTTATGATTTTCCTCATTTTGTCACTGATGCAAATGAGACTCCAACTGGTTATTAACTGGTCCCAGAATATCTGTTACTTGGTTCTCTTTTATTAGTTAGGATTGAAATTGGAATCCATCTGACTTTCAAGTCCATGTACTTTAAAATATAGTAATTTGCTTCTTTTAATAAAATAAATCACGTGTTTTTAAAACATTTTGTAAATCATAATATCCCATATGAATTTAAGAAAATCCCCTCAAAGTTCTTATCTATTTTTATGATGCAACCAATTATTTATCTCTGAGTATCATTCCGTTCTTTTGTTGTACTGAAGGTATTCTGAACAAATGTCCTCTATTTCTAGAGATAGTCCGTGTGCATGGACTAATATACATAGTCAAATTTCTTTATATATGCATACATATGCATATATACTCATCTTAAAGGGACATAGCCAGTTTGATGTAGGTGCCATGGTATTGCCCAAACTTTTTCTAGCTTTTGCCAAATTTTGACCAACAAATGAAATGTGCTTTTATCACAATTCAGGGTATGTATATTTTTATAGCAAGGCCTGTCCTAAAAATCATGTTGCTGAATGAAGCATAGAACATGCAGGCCAGGTACCACTTGTGAACCTGAGAATTAAGACATATGTGATCAGGTTGACAGCGAAGAAATATGTTGAAGAATTTGATTATATAGGAGGAAACTTGAAGAACTTGATTATATAGGAGAAAACAGTGACAGTGGGATTTTACTTATCTTAGGAATGGCCAATTGTAGAGCATGATGGCTTAATAGGATTGCAAGTACTCCAGTATTTTAGGTCAGGTTTAGGTTATTTTTCCAAGTAAGACCACAATTCTTTCTTTAAAAACTAAAATGTGGCAAAAAAAAAAAAAAAGGCTGAAAATTACTGTTTCATCTGTGTACCCTTTATGACACTATGTGTAACTCTCCCTTCCTAATTCTATCATTTAAAAATCCAGGATACTTACCTGTCCTCTGTAGGAATGGTCTCAACATTTTTCCATTCTTCAGGGAGTATAGCAAATGGTTGCAGATGTGGATACAAAATATAGTGACCTCAGTGCTTAGAATTGTAAGTAGATGTCATGTGCTCTTGGTTTCTAGATAGCTCAAGATAAACTTCATTCAGTTTTGCTTTCTTCATACACCTTTGGGTCATTTCTCTTTTCAAAAATCTGAAATGATTTCCCATTTCCTACAAGAAAAATCCACACACTTTGAGATAAGATCTGAGGAATTTCAAGTTCTTAACTCTATGTTTTCATTATAGTAGCCAACTTCTCATGAGCTGACCAAAATTTTTGCTGGAGTCATTGTTGCTTACTTGGGTAGGGCCACTTCCTCAACTATAGGCACCTCATCAAGTTCCCCTGAACAATGTTTTCTTCTTCTATTGATATTTAAAATATTTTCTCCTTAAAAAGGGTAACATCAAAGTATTGATTTTCATGGGCACCTGGTTGGCTCAGTCAGTTAAGCAACTAACTCTTGATTTGGGCTCAGGTCATGATCTTGGTGTCTTGGAATCCAGCCCCACGTTGGGCTCTGTGCTCAGCAGGGAGTCTGCTTGAGGATTCTTTCTCTTTCCCCACTGCTCTCCTCTCCCCCTGCTCACACATGCTCTCTCTCTCTCTCTCTCAAATCTTTAAGCATTATTTCTCTCTTTTCCCCCTTCACTGGTGTGTGAGTGCTCTCTCTTTCTCTCAAAGAATAAAAGTTCACTTATGGTCATAGTCTCCATCTCACTTTATTAAACACAATGGCTTGCACACAGCAGTTGATTAACCACACTATTCCTTTGTTTATTCATTCATTGAGAGCCACAAAACACAGGAGGTCTCTTGTGCGAAGTGTTAGGCTCAGAAAAAAATTACTTAAACACAAAAAGTAACAAAAAATGTTTTATTACATTAATAAAATTATAATGGTATGCCCAAAGAGAAAGTGGTTTCAAGATACATTAATTGTGGGGCATCTGGGTGGCTCAGTGGGTTAAGCCTCTGCCTTCCCCTCAGGTCATGATCCCAAGCTCCTGGGACGGAGCCCACATCAGGCTCTCTGCTCAGCAGGGGGCTTGCTTCCTCTTCCGCCTCTGCCTGCTTCTCTGCCTACTTGTGATCTCTCTCTGTCAAATAAATAAATGAAATCTTAAAAAAAAAAGATATGTTGATTGTATTAAGTGACAAGAGATTATTATTTGTGTTTTTTTGGGGGGTAATTTATAAGAGATAATTTATAAGAGAATAGAGGAGCTGATACTTCTATACACATCAGTGATATTCCCCAGAGCTCACAGTTCAACTAGGGCAGGTTTATTTCTTGTAAATAACTGAATAATAACTGAGAAATAATGAGAATTTAAGTCTTGTGATGATTAGACTTTTGAAGGAAAGAGTAGAGATGATAGAAAAAGTATGTAGAACATAGAAAATAGTGTCAGAAATTTCTACCAGTCTTCATTACCAATTTCTACCTGTTGCAAAATTGAGCAACTTTTGGTGTCTCATATTTAAAGTGGGAGATAACATCAAGATATTAGATTTTAGTTTACTATATAATTAAACTTAAAGATGCATAAAGATGAATAAAGATGCATAAAGATGAATAGTAATGAAAGCTAAACCAATGGTTAATTTTCTTTTTATTCATTGTTGGAATTTTCACAATTATTTGAATTTCTCATTCTTCCTAATTTTGCCTATCTTGTCACAGAGCTATTAATACCTTGGAAAGATCTATAAAACAATCTTGTTATTATAAATATGGTGATCGATCGAATCATGATATGTAGAAAGAAAATAAGGTAGATTTTTTAATTTACTGTTTATTTTTTGTTTAAATGATCTATTCATTGATGTAAGTGAAGTATTAATATTCCTATATTATTTTGTTAACTATCAATTAGTTTCTTTGTGTTTCTTAGCTTTTTTTTTTTATATATATATTTGGGCACTTCCATGTTGGGTGCAAAAATATTTACAATTATTCTGTCTTCTTGGTGGATTCTTCCTTTTATAATTATATAATGCCCTTCTTTGTTTCTCTTTCTGGTCTTCGTTTTAAAGTCTAGTTTGTCCAATATAAGTATGGCTACCCTGGTTTTCCTTTGACATCTTTTCGTGTGATGTTTCGCTACACTCTTGCTTTAAATCTGCAGTTGTCTTTAGGTCTAAAGTGAATCTCTTGTAGGTAGCATATAAATGGGTCTTTTTTTTTTTTTATCCATTTTGACAACATATGTCTTTTGAATAGAGTGTTTAGTCCATTTACACTCAGAATAACTATTCATAGTATGTATTTAGTACCACTTTATTACTTGTATCGCCATTGTTGCTGGAGATTTTTCTCTGATCCTTTCTTCTCTTTGTAACATTAGGTCTCTCCTTTGCACTGAGTCCTCTTTAATATTTCCTGCAGGGCTGACTTAGTGGTCATGTATTTCTTTTGTGTTTGTCTGGGAAACTTTTTATCTTCTGTTTTGAATGTTAACTCCACTGGATAGATCTCCTTGGTTGCAGACTTTTCCCATTCATCACTTTGAATATATCATGCCACTTTCTTCTGGCTTGTCAAGTTTCTGTTTAGAAATCTCTAGTCCGCCTTAAGGGTTTTTCCTTTTATTTATTTTTTAATTTTTATTTCTTTTCAGCGTAACAGTATTCATTGTTTTTGCACCACACCCAGTTCTCCATGCAATCCATGCCCTCTCCAATACCCACCACCTGGTTCCCCTAAACTCCCACCCCCCGCCCTTCAAAACCCTCAGATTGTTTTTCAGAGTCCATAGTTTCTCATGGTTCACCTCCCCTTCCAATTTCCCTCAACTCCCTTCTCCTCTCCATCTCCCCTTGTCCTCCATGCTATTTGTTATGCTCCACAAATAAGTGAAACCATATGATAATTGACTCTCTCTGCTTGACTTATTTCACTCAGCATAATCTCTTCCAGTCCCATCCATGTTGCTACAAAAGTTGGGTATTCATCCTTTCTGATGGAGGCATAATACTCCATAGTGTTTATGGACCACATCTTCCTTATCCATTCGTCCGTTGAAGGGCATCTTGGTTCTTTCCACAGTTTGGCGACCATGCCCATTACTGCTATAAACATTGGGGTACAGATGGCCCTTCTGTTCACTAAATCTGTATCTTTGGGGTAAATACCCAGTAGTGCAATTGCAGCGTCATAGGGAAGCTCTATTTTTAATTTCTTGGGGAATCTCCACACTGTTCTCCAAAGTGGCTGCACCAACTTGCATTCCTACCAACAGTGTAAGAGGGTTCCTCTTTCTCCACCTCCTCTCCAACACATGTTGTTTCCTGTCTTGCTAATTTTGGCCATTCTAAGTGGTGTAAGGTGATATCTCAATGTGGTTTTAATTTGAATCTCCCTGATGGCTAGTGATGATGAACATTTTTTCATGTGTCTGATAGCCATTTGTATGTCTTCATTGGAGAAGTGTCTGTTCATATCTTCTGCCCATTTTTTAATATGATTGCATGTTTTATGTGTGTTGAGTTTGAGGAGTTCTTTATAGATCCTGGATATCAACCTTTTATCTGTGCTGCCATTTGCAAATATCTCCTCCCATTCTGAGGGTTGCCTCTTTGTTTTGTTGACTGTTTCCTTTGCTGTGCAGAAGTTTTTGATCTTGATGAAGTCCCAAAAGTTCATCTTCGCTTTTGTTTTCTTTGCCTTTGGAGACATATCTTGAAAGAAGTTGCTGTGGCTGATATCGAAGAGGTTACTGCCTATGTTCTCCTCTAGGATTCTGATGGATTCCTGTCTCACGTTGAGGTCTTTTATCCATTTTAAGTTTATCTTTGTGTACAGTGTAAGAGAATGGTCGAGTTTCATTCTTCTACATATAGCTGTCCAGTTTTCCCAGCACCATTTATTGAAGAGACTGTCTTTTTTCCACTGTATATTTTTTCCTGTTTTGTTGAAGGTTATTTGACCGTAGAGTTGAGGGTCCATATCTGGGCTCTCTAATCTGTTCCACTGGTCTATGTGTCTGTTTTTATGCCAGTACCTTGCTGTCTTGTTGATCACAGCTTTGTAGTAAAGCTTGAAATCAGGTAATGTGATGCCCCCAGTTTTATTTTTGTTTTTCAACATTTCCTTAGCAATTTGGGGTCTCTTCTGATTCCATACAAATTTTAGGATTATTTCCTCTGGCTCTTTTAAAAATACCGGTGGAATTTTGATCAGAATGGCATTAAAAGTATAGATTGCTCTAGGCAGTATAGATATTTTAACAATGTTTATTCTTCCAATCCAAGAGCATGGAATGGTCTTCCATCTTTTTGTGTCTTCTTCTGTTTCTTTCATGAGTGTTCTGTAGTTCCTTGAGTACAGATCCTTTACCTCTCTGATTAGGTTTATTCCCAGGTATCTTATGGTTCTTGGTGCTATAGTAAATGGAATCGATTCTCTAATTTCCCTTTCTGTATTTTCATTGTTAGTGTATAAGAAAGCCACTGATTTCTGTACATTGACTTTGTATCCTGCCACATTGCTGAATTGTTGTATGAGTTTTAGTAGTTTGGCGGTGGAGTCTTTTGGGCTTTCCATATAAAGAATCATGTCATCTGCGAAGAGAGGGAGTTTGACTTCTTCATTGCCAATTTGGATACCTTTTATTTCTCTTTGTTGTCTGATTGCTGTTGCTAGGACTTCTAATACTATGTTGAACAAGAGTGGTGAGAATGGGCATCCTTGTCGTGTTCCTGATCTCAATGAGAAGGCTGCAAGCATTTTCCCATTGAGGATGATATTTGCTGTGGGTTTTTCATAGATAGATTTTATGAAGTTGAGGAATGTTCCCTCTATCCCTATCGTTTGAAGCGTTTTAATCAGGAACAGATGCTGGATTTTGTCAAATGCTTTTTCTGCATCAATTGAGAGGACCATGTGGTTCTTCTCTCTTCTCCTATTAATTTGTTCTATCACATTTATTGATTTGAGAATGTTGAACCATCCTTGTAGCCCAGGGATGAATCCTACCTGGTCGTGGTGGATAATCTTTTTAATGTGCTGTTGGATCCTGTTTGATAGGATCTTGTTGAGAATCTTAGCATCCATATTCATCAGTGATATTGGTCTGAAATTCTCCTTTTTGGTGGGGTCTTTGCCTGGTTTGGGGATCAGGGTAATGCTGGCTTCCTAGAAAGAGTCTGGAAGTTTTCCTTCTGCTTCAATTTTTTGAAACAGCTTCAGGAGAATAGGTGTTATTTCTTCTTTGAAAGTTTGATAGAATTCCTCAGGGAATCCATCAGGTCCTGGGCTCTTGTTTTTTGGGAGGTTTTTGATCACTGCTTCAGTCTCGTTACTAGATATCAATCTATTCAAGTTGTCAATTTCTTCCTAGTTCAATTTTGGGAGTTTATAGTTTTCCAGGAATGCATCCATTTCATCTAGGTTGCTTAGCTTATTGGCATATAACTGTTGATAATAACTTCTAATGATTGTTTCTACTTCCTTGGTGTTAGTTGTGATCTCTCCCTTTTCATTCATAATTTTATGAATTTGGGCTTTCTCTTTTCTTTTGGATTAGTGTGGCCAATGGTTTATCCATCTTATTGATTCTTTCAAAAAACCAGCTTCTATTTTCATTGATAACGTTCTACTGTATCTCTGGTTTCTACTTCATTGGTCTCTGCTCTAATCTTGATTATTTCCCTTCTTATGTGTGGAGTTGGTTTAATTTGTTATTGATTCTCCAGTTCTTTAAGGTGTAGAGACAGCTGGTGTGTTTAGGATTTTTCAGTTTTTTTTTGAGGGAGGCTTGGATGGCTATGTATTTCCCCCTTAGGACCACCTTTGCTGTATCCCATAGGTTTGGACTGAACTGTCTTCATTCTCATTGGTTTCCATGAATTGTTTAAGTTCTTCTTTGATCTCCTGGTTGATCCAAGCATTCTTAAGCAAGGTGGTCTTTAGCTTCCAGGTGTCTGAGTTCCTTCCGAACTTTTCCTTGTGATTGAGCTCCAGTTTCAAAGCACTGTGATCTGATAATATGCAGGGAATAATCTCAGTCTTTTGGTATTGGTTGAGTCCTGATTTGTGACCCAGTATGTGGTCTATTCTGGAGAAGGTTCCATGTGCACTTGAGAAGAATGAGTATTCTGTTGTTTTAGGGTGGAATGTTCTGTATATATCTATGAGGCCCATCTGGTCCTATGTGTCATTCAATGCTCTTGTTTCTTTATTGATTTTCTGCTTCGATGATCTATCTATTTCTGAGAGAGGCGTGTTAAGATCTCCTACTATTAATGTATTCATATCAATATGACTCTTTATCTTGATTAACAGTTTTCTTATGTAATTGGCTGCTCCCATATTGTGGGCATAGATATTTACAATTGTTAGATCATCTTGGTGGATAGTCCCTTTAAGAATGATGTAGTGTCCTTCTGTATCTCTGACTACAGTCTTTAGTTTAAAATCTAATTTGTCTGATATGAAAATCGCTACCCCAGCCTTCTTTTGAGGCCCATTGGCATGAAAGATGCTTCTCCAACCCTTCACTTTCAGTCTGGGTGTATCTTTAGGTTCAAAATGGGTCTCTTGTAGACAACATATGGATGGATCCTGTCGTTTTATCCAATCTGCAACCCTGTGCCATTTTATGGGCGCATTTAGGCCATTCACATTGAGAGTGATTATTGATAGATACGTTTTTAGTGACATCGTGTTACCTTTGAAGTCTTTCTTTCTGTAGATTGTCTCTATATTTCTGTTCAATGCTATTCTTAGGATTTTTCCTCTTTTATAGAAACCCCCTTAATATTTCCTGCAGTGTCGGCTTGGTGGTTGCATAGTCTTTTAAGCCTTGCCGGTCTTGGAAACTCTTTATCTCTCCATCCATTTTGAATGTCAGTCTTGCTGGATAAAGTATTCTTGTCTGCATGTTCTTCTCATTTAGTGCCCTGAATATATCTTGCCAGCCCTTTCTGGCCTGCCAGGTCTCTGTGGACAGGTCTGATGTTATTCTGATGGACTTTCCTCTGTAAGTAAGGAGCCTCTTTGTCCTAGCAGCTTTCAAGAGATTGTATCTACAGTTATGATTCCTCAATTTGACTATTAGGTACCTTGATGTTTTTTGGGAATCTATAATCTTGGGTGGAGACCGTTCGGCCTCTAGTACATGAACGCTGGTTGCATTCGCAAGATTGGGAAAATTTTCATGAAGAACTTGTTCCACTATATCTTCTAGACTTCTTTCTTTCTCCTCCCCTTCAGGGATTCCAATAATTCTGACGTTGGAATGTTTCATGTTATCATTTATTTCCCTGATTCTGTTTTTGTGGCTTCTAAGCTGTTTGTTCCAGGCTTCCTCCTGATCCTTTCTATCTGTTTGTCCTCCAGGTCACTAATTCTATCTTCTGCCTCAGTTACCCTAGCTTTTAGAGAATTTAGATTAGATTGAAACTCATTGAGAGCCTTGTGAACCTCATCCCTGGTAGCTTTCAGTTCTGCCCTAACATTGTGAACATGGTCCCTGGTCGCTTTCAGTTCTGCCCTAATCAATTCTGTTTGGTCATCCATGGCTTTCTCCAACCTAGCTATTGCCTGGATAATTGTTAGCCTGAATTCTCTTTCCGACATATTGTCTATGTTGATAGCCGTTAGCTCTGTTGCAGAAGGCCCATCCTATGTATTTTTCTTCTGTTGGGCATTCCTCCTCCTTGTCATTTTGGTGAGAGATGACTGAACGGATGTAGCTGGATGTATCGACCATGGCACAGTCAAGGTACACCCTGGAACGCTTCTGAGCAATCAGGATTCCCCATCCAAACGAGAGAAGAAAGAAAAGAAAAAAAAAAAATATATATATATATAGAGAGAGAGAGACAGGAAAAAAAAAGGAAGATAAAAAAGAAGGTTCAGCCCAAATGGGACCCAAGGTAAGATTTATGAAGTATACAAACAAAAACAGACAAGCAAAAAGACAGATAAAAGTATATGACAAGAGGGAAAAAAAATATATAAGCAAATAAAGGAAGAACTTCATCAAAAAGAACCCCAAGTGTAAGATTTATATACTATCAGGACAAACACAAAAACACAGAGAAACTGGGGAAGGAAAAGATGGGAGAGTGGTTATAAATTTTCAGTGTGGGTGAGGAACATTGTTTTGATTCTTCCTGGATGTATCTTGATATCTTTGTTAAAGGACTCAACTTTCCTAAGATAAAGGGGGATTAAAAATTGGTTTACCTATAGGGGTAGCATTGATTGGGGAAAGGGGATTACTTTGAAGTTTAACTTTATATGAATATTAGAGAGTAAAAATAAAAAAGGAATAAACTAGACTAAACTAAACTAAAATTTTTAAAAAAATTAAAAAAATAGAAATGCAAAAGAAAAACACAGGTGTATGTATCAAAAAGTTCAGGTTAGAAGGTTATTTTGGAATTTGATGTACTGGACATCTCACTGTGATGGTAAATAGGTTAAAAATTATCTATATAAAAAAAAAAAAATGAACCAGAATAGTGGGAATGAGCTAAAAATAAAAGTTGTCCTATGAAGTAGTGGTGGTTGTTCTCTTGTAGTCTTTTTTTTTTTTTTTTTTCCTTTCCTGGTTGGTTTTCTGGGGGAGGGGCCTTCCACATGGGTTTTCAGTCAATTATATTCCCTGAGTTAAGTCCTCCCGCCCCTCTCAAGGGGGGTGGGCTCTGAGGAAATTTTTTTTTTCAGGCTTTTGTTCTCTGGAGGTTTTTATATTTGTTCACTTTTTTTTTTTTCTCTCGCCTTGACCGCTTTTGATGGTTTTTGTAGGTTTAGAGGAAAGCAAACTGCACCCTGACCTCTGTCTGCTCTCATGTGGGTGCTGCAGAGCCCATATAAATTCCCTCTTGGCCACTGGCAGAGCAGGTTCTGAGTCACGGTCCCTGGGGACGCAGGATCTTCTGCTTGTACCCAAAACCATGGCAGTGGCGGCTGTCTGGGTAGCTCCAGACTGCCAGAGAGGTTCCAAGCAGTGATTGCACACTGAGATTTTCCTGCTGGCCCGGGCTCAGAGTGCCTGGTCTTACTGGGTCTACGAGCGCTGGGCTTGCTTGAACCTCTCTCAGGGGAGGGTGTGGGTCATGTGCTCTTTTACCACGGCTCCGCATTCTGCCATTCTGCCATCTGGCGAGGCTCCCAGCCCCTCACAAGAGCCAGACCCCATGTGTTCTCAGGTGCACTGCGGCTCAGGGACCAAGACCTGGTTTCTCCGCCACACTCTCTCTGGCTCAGTGCCAGGAGAGGCTGTCCTGGGTCCGGGGCCTTAAGCCCCTGTCCCTAGTTGCCCGGATTCCCACAATTTCCTCCTGCAATCCTTTGATCTTTTGGAGTGCTTTTAAGAAGTCTCCAAGTTAATGCTTGTCCCCAGATGCAGGGCACTCTCATATTAGGGGTATTACTTTCCAATCAGTCACCTCTGGTGGCTCCCTCCCCCTTTTATCTTCAGATATCAGTCCAAAGTTCCCACTCTGCTTTACCTGCCCACTGGTGTCTTCTGCCCCTGTAGAGATCCAGATGTGTATAATTCTGATCTCAGGCTGATTTCATGGGTGATCGGAGTTCTTTGGTAGGTAATCAGCTTACTTTAGGGTACAGGTTGAAACGGCGCCTCCTCCTACTTCCCCGCCATCTTGTCCCCCCCCCCAGGTTTTTCCTTTTAATTTAAGAATTTCTTTTATCCTGCTCTTTAAGACTTTTTCTTTATCACTGTATTTTGAAAATTACTATGTGCCTTGGTATTGCCCTGCTTTTGTTGATTTTGATGGGAGTTCTCTGTGCCTTCTGGGTCTGAATGTCTGTTTCCTTCCCCAGATTAGGGAGGTTTTCTGCTATTTCTTGAAATAAATTTTCTACCACTTTTTCTCTATTTTCTTCTTCTGGAACTTCTATAATACAGATGTTACATTTGATGAAGTCAGAACATTATAGCCTTAAAAAAAAAAAAGCATATGCATTTTTTTTTTTTTCAAGAACACCTAGAATATCTTCCAGAATAGGTCACATATAAGTCACAAAACAGACCTCAACAAATACAAACAAGATTGAAATCATACTGTATAACTTCTTTGACTATAGCATTATAAAAATAGAGGTCAGCCATAAATACCTGGAAGTTAAACAACATGCTACTAAACATTGAATAGGTCAACCAGGAAACCAAAGAAGAAATTTAATAACACATGGAAACAAATGAAAATGAAAACACAGTGGGGATGCCTGCATGGCTCAGTCAGTTAAGCAACTGACTCTTGATTTCAGCTCAGGTCATGGTCTCACGGTGTGGGATCAAGCCCCACATCAAGCTCTTCACTGGTCAGGAAGCTGCTTAAGATTTTCTCTCTCCCTCTCCTTCTGTCCCTCCCTCTTTCTCTCTCTCTTATTAAAAAAATATTGAAAGTACAATAGTAAAAACCTTTGGAATGTAGCAAAAACAGTCCTTCGAGGGAAGTATATAGTAATACAGGCCTATCACAAAGGGCAAGAAAAATCTCCAACAACCTAAACTTACATCTAAAGGAGATAGAAAAATAAAAACCAAGCCTAAAGCCAGAAGAAGGAAATAAATAGTATAGATTAGAGCAGAAACATATGACATAGAAACTAAAAATACAGTAGCACATGTCAATGAAACCAGGAACTAGCTCTTTGAAAAAATTAATAAAATGGATAAACCTCCAGCCAGTGTTATCAAAAAGAAAAGCTAAAGGGCTCAAATAATAAAATCACAAGTGAGAGAGAAGAAATAACAACCAACATAACAGAAATGCAAACAGTTATAAGAGACTATTATAAGAAACTGTATGCCAAAAAACGACAATCTGGAAGAAATGGATAAATTCCTACAAACATATAAACCATGAAATCCAAAATAGGAAGAAATAGGAAACTTGAACAGACTCATAAGAAGCAAAGAAATTGAATTAATAATCATAACCTCCCAAGAGAAGTCCAGGGACAGGTTTCTTCACAGGTGAATTCTACCAAATAATTTAACGAATTAATACCAATTCTTAAACTATTCCAAAAAATAGGAAAGGAAACTTCCAAAGTTATTCTATGAGGCCAACATTACCATAATATCAAAACCAGATAAAGATCCCACTAAAAAAGAGAACTACAGGTCAATTTCTCAGATGAACATAGATGGAAAAATTCTCAATAAAATACTAGCAAACTGAATCCAACAATATATTTAAAAAAATCATTCACCATGATCCAGTGAGATTTATTCCTGGGTTTCAAGAGTGGTTCAATATTCTCAAACCAATCAACATGTTACACCACATTAATAAAGGGAAGGGGGAAAAACTATAATCATTGCAATAGGTGCAGAAAAAGCATTTGGCAAAGTACATCCATTTATGATAAAAACCTTCAGCAAAGAAGGAACATACATCAACATCATACCTCCACCTCATAAAGGCCATATATGAACAACCCACAGCTAATATTACCCTAAATGGAGTAAAATGGAGAGATTTTCCTCTATGGTCAGGAATAAGACAGGGATGTCTGTTCAAAACAGTTACGTAACATAGTACTGGAAGTCCTTGCCAGAGAAATCAAACAACAAAAGAAAAGTCATCTAAATCATCAAGGAAGAAGTCAAACTTTCACTGTTTGCAGATGACCTTAGACCATACAAGGAAAACCTGAAAGATACCCCACCCAGAAACTTCTAGAACAGATACACAAATTTCGCAAAGTCTCAGGATACAAAATCAACATACAGAACTCTGTTGCAGCTCTATGCACCAATAGTAAAGGAGCAGAAAGAGAAATTAAGGAATCAATCCCATTTAAAATTACACTAAAAACAATAAGATACCTAGGAATAAACTAAACCAAAGAGGTAAAATACTGATACTCTGAAAAATCCTAAAACATTAGTGAAAGAAATACATGACAGAAGGAAATGGAAAAATACTCCATGCTCATAGATTAGAAACACAAGTATTGGAAAAAATGTCTCTATTACCCAAAGAAATCTACACATTTAAAGCAATACCTGTCATATATCACCAGCATTTTTCGCAGAGCCAGAACAAACAATCCTAAAATTTGTATGCAACCACAAAATACACTGAATAATCAAAGAAATCATGAAAAAGAAAAAGCTGGAGGCATCACAATTCCAGACTTCAAGATGTATTAGAAAGCTGTAGTCCTCAAGACAGTATGGTACTGGAATAAAAACAGACACACAGATCGGTGGAACAGAATAGAAAACCCGGAAATGATTCCACGACTAGATGGTCAGTCATAGACAAAACAGGAAAAAAAATCCAATGGGAAAAGGACAGTCTCTTAAAAAAATGAGTTTGGAAAAATGGACAGCAACATGAAAAAGAATGAAACCAGACTACTGCCTTACACCATGCTCAAAAATAAATTATAGCAGCATTATTTTTTAAGTTCATTACATTCTATTTAGTTAACAGAGTGTAATACTGGTTTTAAGAGTAGAATTTAGTAATTCATCGCTTACATATAACTTCACGTGCTTATCACAAGTGCCGTCCTTAATACCCATCCCCTATATAGCACCCCCTGCCCACCACCTCTCCAGCAATCCTCAAATGGTTCGCTATTGAGAATCTCTTATGGTTTGCCTCCTCCTTTTTTTTTCCCTTCCCCATGTTCATGTTTTGTTCCTTAAATTCCACATATGAATAAAATAATATTGTATTTGTCTTTCTCTGACTTATTTTGTTTAGCATAATACAATTCTAGTTCTACCCATTTTATTGCAAATGGCAAAGTTTTTTATTCTTCTTGATTGTTAAGTAGTATTGTGTGTGTGTGGATCTATATCTATATCTTCTCTATCCACTCATCAGTTGATGGACATTTGGCCTCTTTCCATAATTTGACTATTGTGATAATGTTGCTGCATGGTTCCCTTCAAATAAGTATTTTTACTTACTAGGTAAATACCTAGTTGTCTTTAGCTGGTTTGCAGGGTAGTTCTATTTTTAACTTTTTAAGGAACCTCCATACTGTTTGCCAAAGTGACTGCACCAGTTTGCATTCCCACCAACAGTGTAAGAGGATTCCCCTTTCTCCACATCCTTGCCAACATCTCATTGTAGTTTTGATTTGTATTTTCCTGATGATAAGTGACATTGAGCATCTTTTCATATGTCTGTTAGCTGCCAGTATGTCTTCTTTGGGAGTGTCTGTTCATGTCTTCTGCCCATTTCTTAACTGCATTATTTGTTTTTGTTGTTGTTTAAGTTTTTTACAGATTTTGGATACTAACATTTTGTCAAATATATCATCTGCAAATATCTTCTCCTATTCCAAATATTGCCTTTTAGTTCTGTTGATTGTTTCTTGCCCTGTGCAGAAGCTTTTTACCTTAATGAAGTCCCACAATTTCTTTTTTGTTTCCCTTGCATCCTGAGATATGTCTAGTAAGAAATCGCTACAGTTGATTTGAGAGACGTTGCTACCTCTGTTCTCTCCTAGGATTTTGATGGTTTCTTGCCTCACATTGGGGTCTTTGATCCATTTTGAGTTTATTTTCATTTATGGTAAGAAATTTGTCCAGTTTCATTCTTCGACATGATGCTATCTGGTTTTCCCAACACAATTTTTTGAAAAGACTGTCTTTTTTCCATTGGATAGTCCTTCCTGCTTTGTCAAAGAGTAGTTGACCATATAGTTTTGGATGTATTTCTGGGTTTTCTGTTTCGTTCTATTGATCTATATGACTGTTTTGTGCCATTACCATACTGTTGTTGTTGTTGTTTAATCAATACAGCTTTGTAATATAACTGAAGTTTAGAATTGTGATGCCTCCAGCTTTTCTTTTCTTTTTCAAGATTGCTTTGATTATACAGGGTGTTTTGTGATTGCATACAAATTTTAAGATTGTTTGTTCTGGCTCTGTGAAAATTGCTGGTGATAATTTGATAGGGATTGCATTAAATGTGTAGATTGCTTTGTGTAGTATAGACATTTTTACCAATATTCTTTCAATCCATGAGCATGGAATGTTTTTTCCATTTCTTTCTATCATGTTTGATTTCTTTCATCATTACTCTATAGTTTTCAGAGTACAGATCTTTTACCTTTTTGGTTAGATTTAATCCTAGGTATCTTATCAGTTTGGGTGCAATTGTAAATTAGATTAATTCCTTGATTTCTCTTTCTGCTGCTTCATTCCTGGTGTATAGAGATGCAACAGATTTCTGTATGGTGATTTTGTATCCTGCAAATTTGCTGAATTTGTGTATCAGTTCTAGAAGATTTTTTGCTAGTTTTTTTAGTGGAGTCTTTCAGGTTTTTTAAATAGATTATCATGTTATCTGTGAATAGTGAAAGTTTGACATCTTCCCTTCCTACTTGGAAGACTTTAATTTCTTTTTGTTGTCTGATTGCTCTGGCTAGGACTTCCAGTAGTATGTGAAGTAACACATAATGAGAGTGGACATTCCTGTCTTGTTCATGACCTTAGGGTGGGGGGAAACTCTGTTTTTTCCCCCATTGAGGATATGAGTTGTGAGTCTTTTGTATATGGCCTTAATGATGTTGAGGTATGTTCCTTCTATTCCTACTTTCTTGAGGGTTTTTATCAAGAAAGGATACTATATTTGTCAAATGTCTTTTTTTCTGCATTTACTGAGAGGATCATAGGGTTTTTATTCTTTATTTTATTAATGTAGTGAATCAGGTTGATTGATTTGTAGATATTGAACCTCACTTGCAGAACAGGAATAAATCCAACTTAATTTTGTTGAATAATTCTTTTAATGTGTTGTTCGAATTGTTTTGCTAATATCTTGGTAAGAATTTTTGCATCCACGTTCATCAGAGAGATTGGTTTGCAATTCTCCTTGTTAGTGGGGTCTTTGTTTTTGGAATCAAGGTAATGTTGGTCTCGTAGAATGAGTTTGAAAGTTTTCTTAATGTTTCTTTTTTTTTTTTTTTTTTTTTTTTTTTGGAACAGTTTGAGAAGAATAGGTATTAA
This sequence comes from Lontra canadensis, assembly GCF_010015895.1. Lineage (NCBI taxonomy): Eukaryota > Metazoa > Chordata > Mammalia > Carnivora > Mustelidae > Lontra > Lontra canadensis. Next base: position 931,862 of record NW_022631017.1, on the reverse strand, counting down.
CTCTTCTTTAAATGTCTGGTAGAATTCCCCTGGGAAGCCATTTGGCCATCGACTTTCATTTGTTGGGAAATACTTAACTACTGATTCAATTTCTTTGCTGGTTATGGGTCTCTTCAAGTTTCCTATTTCATCCATTTTATTTGTGGTAGTTTGTATGTTTCTAGAAATTTATCTATTTCTTCCAGATTGACCAGTTTGTTGGAATATAATTTTTATAGTATTTTCTTATAATTGTATTTCTGTGGTATTGGTTGTGATCTCTCCTCTTTCATTCAAGATTATATTTATTTACATCTTTTTTCTTTTTCATAAGTCTGGGGGTTTATCAATTTTGTAAGTTATGGGTTTATCAGTTTTATTTTTTCAGCTCCTAGTTTCACTGATCTGTCCTACTGTTTTGTTTGTTTGTTTTTGCATCATTTATTTCTGTTCTAATCTTTATCTTTACCCTTTGTCTGCTGGCTTTAAGGGTTCATTTGTTATTCTCTTTCTAGTTCCTTTAGGTGCAAAGTTAGGTTTGAGACTTTCCTTTCTTCTTGAGGTAGGCCTGTGTTGCTATATACTTACTTCTCATGACTGCTGCTGTATGGACTGTTGTGTTTTCATTTTTATTTGCTTCCATGTAGTTTTTATTCTTTAATTTCCTGGTTAACCCATTCATTTTTTTTTTTTTTTTTGACAGAGTTCAAAAGCAGGCAGAGGGGCAGGCAGAGAGAGAGAGAGGAGGAAGCAGGCTCCCCAGTGAGCTGAGAGCCCCATGTGGGGCTGATCCCAGGACCCTGGGATCATAACTTGAGCTGAAGGCAGAGGCTTTAACCCACTGAGCCACCCAGGTGCCCCAACCCTTTCATTCTTTAGCAGGATGTTCTTTAACTTCTATGTACTCATTGTCTTTCCAAATTTGTTTGTGTTTGATTTCAAGTTTCAGAGTGTTGTAGTCTGAGAATATGCATAATATGATCTCAATTGTTTTGTATTTGTTGAGGCCTGATTTGTGACCCAGTATGTGATATATTCTGGAGAACGTTCCATTTGTCTTGAAAAGAGTGTGTATCTCTCTTGATTAGATCCTACAGGTGAACTTTTCTTGTTCTTTCTTTTGGGATGAATTCTTTCATCTTGGTATTTTGTATTTCTGTCTTTTCTCTGTTAAGAAAGCCAACTATGTTTCCTTCTCCTGAAGGGAAAGCTATATTAAGAAGAGGATCATACACTGTTCAGGGCCTAGCACTTCAGTACATGTTTCTGGTGTATGCTCCATACACTCCATATTATGTTTTGACTGTTCTTTCCTCAGGTTAGTCCTCTGCAGAGTTTTTCCTTGCCTGCAGTGGAAAGTTTTTGGACCTTGTCTAGTGTGTAGTGAATTTTAACTAGGTGTGTTTTGGTCTCCTTGTTAAAAGAGGCTAGGTCCTATATCCCCTGGAGCTCAAGATTTGCAGCATTTTATGGTCAGTAGACTTGGTGCATATGGGAGGGTTTGTGCTGGTTTTCTGGGGGAGAGACCTCACTGCTCTTTTGGCTCTCAGGCACTCTTAGGCTAGTCAAAAAGCACCTGAAGAATGTGGAGGTTGGGGCTTGGTGTAAGTGGCTCTAGCCTCCACTGTGGCCACTGTGCTGCTCACTGAATTCTGTTTATGCTGATGGGTGGGGCTTGGAGGGATAAATGACATCAGCTGCCTCTCCAGTCCCTACAAAGAGGAGTTTATGCCTGCCGCTATTCAGGAAGTCTCAGAGAAGAGTGAAACATCTCCCCTCAGGTGTCCAGGCATTCCTCAGATCCCCGCCTTCACCTTGTCTGCATCTGAACTATCTGCCCACCCATGGGCTGCAGTGGTCCTGCGTTTTATCTCGGGCATACTAGCTGGGTTTCAAAACTCCAAATTTTAGGGACTTAGTGAAAAATGGACTCATTCTCATCCTCTGGGGATAGATCTTACTGCTTTGTGGTTGGTGCTGGTTTGTCCTATAAGGGCAGTCACAGGAACACACAGGGGCTTGGAGTTTATGGTAAAGTGCAGCAAAAAGGTAGTTTTCAGGTTACCTGGCCTCAGCAGGTATCTCTGCTCCTATGTTAATGAACAGGGTAGCACAATGGCACCTCCTGGTACTTTTGTCTCCTGAGAGGCAATGCCACCTCTCCCAAATGCACTCCAAGAAGGGGAATTGTTTCTCCCAGTGTGGCCCAGGGGACCTTACACCACACTGCCCATTCCTGGGCCTTTGCCCTCTTTCTTCACAGGAGCACCATTACACCCACCAGGCTCCAGGCTGGCAATGACATGGACATCCAAACCTTCAATCTTTGAACTCTGTTGCTTATGATAAATTGTGATTATATGTCCCTCTTATTTTCCCTATCAATGGTTTTGGGGAAATGGTTTTCTTATGTGATCCCCTGTGTGCTGTTCCCTTGTTCTCCATCTCCTTTCCCTCTGTGATCAGAGCTCCCTCTCCTCCACAGCACCAGTGATTCTTTTCTTACCCCAAATCATGTCTCTATAATTCCTACCTTCTACTATGTGGCCTCTTTTCTCTCTCTAGTTAGGTGGTTTATACTCAGTCCTCAGATCAATTTCTTGGGTATTCAGAATGATTTCATATTTTCTAGATGTTTCTGAAGAACAAGGCAAGCATAAGTTTTCCATACTCCTCCACCATTTTAACTCCTCCCCATAAAGCAGCATTATCTATAGCAGTTAAATTAAGGAAACAATCCAAGTGTCCACAGACTGATGAGTGGATAAAGAAGTTGAGGTGTATATATACAATGGATTGTTACTCAGCCATAAAAAAGAATGAAATCTTGCCATTTACAGTGACATGGATGGAGCTAGACAGTATTATGCTAAGTGACATAAGTCACTTAGAGAAAGAAGAATATCATATGTCAGTCACTTGTGAAATTTAAGAACACAAATAAGCAAGGGGGGAAAAAAAAGCAAATCAAGAAACAGACTCAACTTCAGAGACAAACTGATGGTTACTAAAGGGGAGATGGGTTGGTGGAGGGATGCATGAAATAGGTGATGAGAATTAAATATTGCACTTGAACTGGGTGTTGTATAAAGTGTTGAATCACTATATTGTATACTTGAAACTAACATTGCACTGTATGCTAACTGGAATTTAAATAAAAACCTTAAAAATTTTCCATTTAAGTTACATAGTTGTATCATTGTTCTAAATATAAAGAAAATATTCCCTAAATTCGATTTGGAAAATAAAGTATGAAGTAAATGAAAATCACCTATAAGCCCATATTCAAATATGAATAGTTAACATTTTAATCCTTTCCTTCTAGCTTCTATATAATGCATTATGTGCTAAGTTGAATATGTACAATTTCTGTCATCAAAATATCATTGTAGTGTGAACACAGCAGTTTGTTTTTGTAATGCAAATGTGTGACTTAAGCTTTAATCACAGAGACATCCAGTTTAAAGATGGCTGCTACAATAAGCACACTGCCAGCCACACAGCTAGATAAAGAGCCAGCCCCCATGGCTTCACCCCTTGAGGTTCCTTTGTTTTACAGATCCTGATTCATTTAGATAACTAGCTATTTGAGCCACTTGTTTTCTCTCCCCATGCTTTAAATTCCCACTCTTATACTTCATTTTTAAAATTACCAATTTTTTTTTTTTTTTTATTTGACAGAGAGAGATCACAAGTAGGCAGAGAGGCAGGCAGAGAGAAATGGGGAAGCAAGCTCCCTGCTTAGCAGAGAGCCCAATGCAGGGCTTGATCCCAGGACCCTGAGATCATGACCTGAGTGGAAGGGAGAGGCTTAACACACTGAGCCACCCAGGTGCCCCCCAATTTCTTTTTAATGGAAGTATCATTGACACAGTTTTGCCTTAGTTTTAGGTGTACAACATAGTGATTCCACAAACCTATACATTATGCTTTGTTCATCACAAATGTGGCTACAATCTGTTAACATAAAAGTCTATTACAATACCATTGACTATATTCATTATGCTGTATCTTTCATCACTGTGACTCATGCTTTCCATAACTGGAAGTCTGTACCTCCTACCCCCCATTTCACTCCTTTGTCCATCCCTTACTACTCCCTTCCCTCTAGCAACCATCAGTTCTCTGTATTTATGGTTCTGGTTCTGGTTTATTTCTTGCTTGGTTTATTTAGATTCTGCATATAAGTGAAATCAGTTCTAGAGGGAAGGGGGCAAGGTGGCAGAAAAGTAGGGGACCTTGTTTCATCTGGTCCCTCCAACTTAGCTGGATATCTATCAAACCATTCTGAACACCCACAAAGGCAGCCCGAGATATAAGTGGAAATCTACAAGCAGTAAAAAAAAACCCTGCACTTTGCATGGTAGGAGGTGCAGAGTTGCAAATCTGTGGGAAAATATCAGAAGATAAACAATGTGATTGGAAAAAGAGAAATTAAGGAAAATCCTAAGATACCTAGGAAAAAACCTAACCAGAAAGGTAAAGAATCTGTACCACAGAAATTATAGAACACTTAAAGAAACTGAGGAAGACACAGGGAGATGCAAAGACATTCCATGTTCATGGATTGGAAAAGTAAGCATTATTAAAATATCTACGCTACCCAAGCAATTTACACATTCAGTGCAATCCCTGTCAAAATACCACTGACATTTTTCACAGAGTTGGAACAAACAATCCTAAAATGTTTATGGATCCAGAAAAGAGATGGAATCACCCAGGAAATGTTGAAAAAGAAAACCAAAGCTAGGGGCATCACAATGCCTGACTTCAACCTATGTTACAAGGCTATGATCAAGACATTATGGTGCTGATATAGAAACAGACATAGATCAGTGGAACAGAATAGAGAGCCCAGAAGTGAACCCTCAACTCTATAGTCGACTTATCTTTGACAAAGCAAGAATGAATATCCGATGGAAAAAAGACAGCCTCTTCAATAAATGGTGTTGGGAAAATTTGACAGCCACGTACAGAAGAATGAATCTAGATCATTCTCTCACAGCATACACAAAGATAAACTCAAAATGGATGAAAGATCTTAAATGTGAGACAGAAATCCATCAAAATCCTAAAGGAGAATACAGGTAGTATCCTCTTTGACTGTGGCTACAGCAACTTCTTGCAAGATACATTTCTAAAGTTAAGAGAAACAAAAGCAAAAATGAATTATTGGGACTTCATCAAGAATAAATCTTCTGCACAGCAAAGGATACAGTCAACAAAATTGAAAGGTAACCTACAAAATGGGAGAAGATATTTGCAAATGGCATACCAGATTAAGGGTTAGTATCCAAAATCTATAAAGAACTTAGCAAACTCAACACCCAGAAAACAAAGAATCCAGCCAAGAAATGGGCAGAAGACATAAACAGACACTTCTTCAAAAAAGATATACTAATGGCCAACAGACACATGAAAAAATGCTCACATCATTTGCCCTTGGGGAAATACAAATCAAAACCATAATGAGAAACCACCTCACACCAGTTAAAATGGTTGAAATAACAAGACTGAAAACAACAAATGTTGATGAAGATGTGGTGGGACTTACACTTTTGGTAGGAATGCAAGCTGGTACAACCACCCTGGAAAACAGAATGGAGGTTTTTCAAGACATTAAAAATATAACTATCCTACCACCCAGCAATTGTGCTACTGGGTATTTATCCTAAAGATATGGATGTAGTGAAAATAAGGGACACATGCACCCCCATGTTCATAGCAGCAATGTCCACAATAGCCAAACTGTGGAAGGAGCCAAGATGTCCTTCAACAGATGACTGGATAAAAACGATGTGGTACATATATGCAATGGAATATTACTTAGCCATCAGAAAGGATGAATACCTACCATTTACACTGATATGGATGGAACTGGAGGGTATTTTGCTAAGTGAAATCATCAATCAATGAAAGACAATATCATATGGTTTCACTCATATATGGAATATAAAAAATAATGCAGAGGACAATAGGGGATAGGAGGGAAAACTGAACAGGAAGAAATCAGAAAGGGAGACAAATCAGGAGAGACTCTTGACTCCAGGAAACAAACTGAGGGTGCAGATAGGGAGAAGGATGGCAGGATTGGGTAACTGGGTTATGGGTTTATTAAGGAGGGCATGTGATTTGATGAGCACTGGGTGTTATACACAACTAACAGATCATTGAACATTATATCAAAACTAATGATATACTAAATATTGGCTAATGGAACTTAAATTTTAAAAAGTTGATGCTAAAGCCCTAAAAAGAAAAAGTGAAATTATATGATATTTGTCTTTTTCTGACTTACTTCACTTAACATAATACCCTGTGAGTCCATCCATGCTGTTGTAAAAGGTAGGATCTCATTTTTTTTCTATGGCTGAGTAATATTCCAATATATATATATATGTGTATAATATGTCTTCTTTTTAAAAAAAATTATATTTATTAACATATAATGTATTACTTGCCCCAGAGTACAGGTCTGTGAATCATCAGGATTATAATGTTTTCCTTATCTATTCATCTGTTGACAGGTTATTTCCATACCTTGGCTATTATGTATAATGCTGCAATAAAGATAGGGATGCATATAGCTTTTCAAATTACTGCTTTTGTTTTCTTTGGGTATATGCTCAGTAATGGAATTACCAGTTCATATGGTATTTTTATTTTTAATTTTTTTAAAGATTTTATTTATTTCACAGAGAGAGATCACAAGTAGATGGAGAGGCAGGCAGAGAGAGAGAGAGAGGGAAGCAGGCTCCCTGCCGAGCAGAGAGCCTGATGTGGGATTCGATCCCAGGATCCTGAGATCATGACCTGAGCTGAAGGCAGCGGCTTAACCCACTGAGCCACCCAGGCACCCCTATTTTTAATTTTTTGAAGGACCTCTGTTTTCCATAGTGAATGCACCAATTTACATTCCTGCCAATGTGTACCAGCATTCCCTTTTCTCTACAATCTTGTTGACACTTGTTATTTCTTGTCTTTTTGATTCTAGCCATTTTTTACTGGATGAAGGAATATCTTATTGTGGTTTTTGATTTGCATTTTCCTGATGATTTGTGATGTTGAGAATTTCTTCATGTATCTGTTGACTATCTGTGTCTTATTTGGAAAAATGTTTATTCAGGTCCTCTGCCCATGTTTTCATTGGGTTGTTTTCTTTCTGGTTTTGAGTTGTAAAATTTGTTTATGTATCTTGGATATTATCAAATATATCATTTGCAGATTTCCTCCTATTCAGTAGATTGCATTTATATTTTGTTTATTATTTCCCTGCTCTGAAAAGCTTTTTATTTTGGCATAGTCCTAATAGTTTGTTTTTGCTTTTATTTCCCTAGCTTGGGGAGACAATTCTAGAAAAAATTTGCTAGGGTCAAGGTCAAAGTATGGTTTTTGTTTGTTTGTTTGTTTTCCCTAGGACTTTTATGGCTTCAGGTCTCACATTTAACACTTCAATCCATTTTAGCTTATTTTTGTGTATGATGTAAAAAAAAAAAAAATGGTCCAGCTTTATTCTTTGTATGTAGCTGTCTAATTTTCCCAACAATTGAGACTATTGAGAAGACTGTTCTTTCCGCATTATATGTTCTTGTCTCCTTTTATGATGATTGACCATATAAGCATAGATTTATTTCTGAGTTCTCTATCCTATTCCCTTTGTCTATGTGTTTTTGTGCAAGTAATATGCTGTATTCTTTAGTTTTGGAGTGTATCTTGAACTCTGAAATTGTGATAACTTCAGCCTTGTTTTCCTTTCTCAAGATTGCTTTGATTATTGCAGATTTTCTGTGATTCATACAAATCTCATGATTATTTGTTCTATTACTCTGAAAATGGTCAGTGGTATTTTGATAGGGATTATACTGATTCTGTCAATTTTGGAAGGTAGTTTGAACTTTTTTTGAACATTTTTCCAATCCATGAGCATTGCATTTTTTACTTTGTTTACATCATCTTTAATTTCTTTCATCAATGTTTCATAGTTTTCAGAATACAGGTGTTTTAATATTTTGGTTAAGTTTATTCCTAGATATTTTATTCTTTTTTGTGCTATTGTAAATGTTTTTTTTTTAATTTCTCATTCTGCCACTTTGTTATTATATAAAAATGCAACAGATTTTTGTATATTAATTTTTACCTTGCAACATAACTTTTACTTTAGTGTTTTTGTTGGATTTTTTAGGGTTTTTTTATGTAAGGTATTATGTTATTTGCAAATAATGACAGTTTTACTTTTTTCTTACACATTTTGATGTCTTTTATTTCCTGCCTGATGTTGTGGCTAGGACTTCTAGTACTATGTGAATAAAAGAGGTGAGAGTGGACCACCTAGTTTTTTTCCTTATCTTGGAGGAAATTCAGTTTTTCACTGTTCAGTATGATATTAGAGTGAATTTTTCATATATGGCTTTTTAAATGTTGAGACATATTCTCTTTAAACTCACATTGAAAATTCTTATCATGAATTGATTTTGTGTTTTGTCAAATGCTTTTTCTGCATCTACTGAGATGATCATGATTTTTTTATTCTTAATTGTGTTTTATTCTTAATTGTGGTATGTTATATTGTGGTCTGAGGATATTCAAATATCTTTGTATTCCTGGGAATAAATGTAACTTGATTGTGGTGAATGATCCTTTAAATGTATTGTTGACTTCAGTTTTTAAAATATTTTGTTGAAGATTTTTGCATGTATGTTGGATTTTTTTTTTTTTTGGGGGGGGGGTAGTGTCCTTGTCTGGTTTTTGTATCAGGGTAATGCTGGCCTTATAAAAGTATCCTCTTCTACCTTTTGTAATAGTTTGAGAACTATAGGTTTTAACTCTTCTTTAAATGTTCTGTAGGATTCACCTGTGAATCCATCTGGTCCTGGACTTTTGTTGAGAGTTATTTTATTACTGATTTAATTTCTTTACTAGTAATCCATCTGTTTTGATATCCAACTTTTCCTGATTCAGTTTAAGAAGGTTGTATATTTCTATGAATTTAACCCTTTCTTCTGGATTGTCTAATTTGGCATATAATATTTTGTAGTATTCTCATAGTCCTTTCCATGTCTATTGTGTCAGTGGTTATATTTCCTCTTTTATTTGTGATTTTGAGTCCTCTCTCTTTTTTTTTTTTTTTTTTTTTGATGAGTCTGGCAAAAGTTTTATCAGTTTTTTTCATCTTTCCAAAGAACCAGCTTTTCTTTGATATTTTGTTTTTTTTAATTCTCTAATTTACTTCTGCTTTCATCTTTATTATTTCTTCCCTTCCAACTTCAGGCTTTTGTGGTATTTTCTATTTTTTTTAGGCCCAAGGTCAGATTGTCTGAGATTTTTCTTGCTTCTTGAGGTAGGCTTGTAAAGGTCCCTTTTTTTTTTTTTTTTTTAAGATTTTATTTATTTATTTGATAGAGAGAACACAAGCTTGGAGAGCAGGGAGAGGGAGAACCAGGTTTCCTTGCTGAGCAGAGAGCCTGATGTGGGGCTTGATCCCAAGACCCTGGGATCATGACCTGAGCTGAAGGCAGATGTTTAACTGACTGAGCCACCCAGTCATCCCTAAACTTCCAAGTGCTTTTACTATATGCTAAATACCATTGTGTTTTCATTTTTGTCTCCATGTATTTTTTAAAATTCTTCTTTGATTTCTTTGTTTACCCATTGATTAATATGTTGTTTAGCCTCCATATGTTTATATTTTCTCCTAGTATTTTTCTTGCTTCTCTTTTTCTTCCTCCTATGGTCATTTGTTTCTCGAAGTCCACATATGAATGAAATATCTTGGTCTGCCTCTCTTTCTCCCCTCTCTACCATGTTTATTTGTCCAGTTATTTTTCTTATAGTTCTAATTTCATACCATCATGGTCAGAAATGATGTTTGATATAATATCATTCTTCTTAAATTTATTGAAATGTGTTTTGTGACCTAACATATGATCTGTCCTGGAGATTTTTCCAAGTGCACTTGAAGGGAAGGGGTATTCTATTGTTTGGGGAATAAATGATCCATATATATCTGTTATGTCCATTTGGTTTAATGTGTCATTCAAAATATGGTTTCCTTAAAAAAAATTTTTTTTTTTTCCCCAGATGATGGATCCATTAAAATAAGTTTGTTGTGGGGCACCTGGGTGACTCAGCAGGTTAAAACTCTGCCTTAGGCTCAGGTCATGATCTCATTGTCGTGGGATTGAGGCCCACATCGGGCTCTTTGCTCAGCAGGGAGCCAGCTTCCCCCTCTCTCTCTGCCTGCATCTCTGCCTACTTGTGATCTCTCTCCCTCTGTCAAATAAATAAATAAAATCTTTAAATAAAATAAGTTTGTTGTTAAAATACCCTATTATTTTTGTGTTGCTGTCAATTTCTTCTTTATGTCTGTTAATATTTGGTCTATGTTTTTAGGTGTGCTAATGCTGGGTGCATAGATATTTATAATTGTCATGTCATCTTACTGGTTTGATCTCTTTAACATTATGTAATGCCCTTCTTTATCTCTTGTCTTTGCTTTAAAGTCCGTTAAAAAAAAAAAAAGGATGAAAACTGTAAGAAACTCTTAACTATAGACAACAAACTGAGTTTTGATGGAGGGGAGATAGGGAATGTGCTAAATGTCTGATGGGTATTAAGGAGGGCAAATGTGATGAGCACTGGGTTTTTATGTAAGTGACAAATCACTAAATTCTACTCCTCTATGTGTCTATAGGTCAGAGGTGAGATTTGTGGATGGCATATTTGTGGGTCTTCTTTTTTATTTCTTTGTTTTTGTTTTTTTCTAATCTTTTCAGTTGCCTATGTCCTGTATTTATTGCCATTTCATTGTTTTCTTGTTATTTTTGCATTTTGTTCTTTCTTTACTTGATTAATTCTTTGTGGTTAATGACTTTCTTTAGTGTTATGCTTGGCTTTCTTTCTCTTTATTATTTTTTTGTGTGTGTGTAACTATTACAGGTTTTTGGTTTGTGGTTACCATTGAGTGTATATATAACATCCTAAGTATACAGCAATTTATATTAAGTTGATGGTCACTAAAGTTTGAGCCTATTCTAAGAGAAATCCAATTTTATTCCTTTGCTCCACTATTTTTATGTTGTCATATTTTATAACTCTTTATTTTGTGAGTTCTCTTAAGTAACTTTTTAGATATAATTGACTTTGCTACTTTTTTCTTTTAGTCTTCATACTAGCTTTATAACTGATGCTCTACTGTATATTTGCTTTTACTTATATTTGTTTTTCCTTTTTTTTTTTCTCCTAATTCTCCTTTGCTTTTTTACTTAAGTCTTTTTAACATGTCTTGGGTGGCCAGTTTAGTGGTGATAAAGTCCTATACCTTTGTCTTGGAAATCTTCATCTCTCCTTCAATTTAAATAATTATCTTGACAGGCAGATTGTTCTTGGTTGTAGGTTTTTTCTTTCCATACTTTGAATATATCATGTCACTTTCTTCTGGCCTGTGAAGTTTCTGCTGAAAAGTCAGTTGATAGTTTTGTGGAATTTCCATTATACATAGCTAGTTGCTTCTCTTGTGGTGCTTTTAAAATTATTTACCTTTAATCTGTGAAATTGTAACCATTATGCTTTTTGTGGACCTCCATGCATCCATCTTATTTGAAACTCCCTGTGCTTCCTGATTCTGGATGTCTATTTCCTTCTTCAGCTATTATTTCTTTGGATAATTTTCCTGCCCCTTTCTCCTCCTTCTCCTGCTTCAATAGTGCCAGTGTTTGTTTGCTTGATGATGTATAAGAGAGTCCCTTAACTTATTTTCATCTTTAAAAATAAATACTTTGTTGGTGTTGTTCTTTAGCTTGGGTGCTTTGCATTACTCTTTCTTCCAGATTGCTGACCCATACTTCTGCATCTTCTAATCTACTTTTGACTCCTTCTAGTGTATTTTCATTTCACTTATTGTATTTTCAAACTCTGATTCTATTTTATACTTTATATCTCAGTGTTGAAATTCTCACTGAATTCATCCACTCCTCTCTCTAGTCTGGTTAGCATCTTTAGGACCACATTTTGATCTCTGTATAAAGCAGATTACTTATCTATTTCATTTAGATGCCCCCCCAACAAGTTTTGTCTTACTCTTTTATTTGGAGCATATTCTTCTGTCTCCTCATTTGCTTTTTTGTTTCTGTGAATTAGGAAGGACAGCTACTTCTAATCTAGAAAGAATGGTCCTGTGTATGGTTATTTCCTGCATAGATTGTTGTGCTTGGTGACTTTGGCTGGTTGGGTGGTGCTGTGACTGGTGTGGGCTTGGGGTCCTGGGGCACTCTGCTGAGGCCACCCTGGTGGGAAGACCAGAGCTGAGGTGGGTTCAAGCTGCCCAGTTTTGGGGCTCTCTGTGCAGAGGATTTCCTGGCAGGACGTCTGAGGCCAAAATGGGCATGGGCCATAGTGGTCCTAGGGCTTTCTGCCCTGAGGGTGCCCTAGCAGGACAGTTGATCTTAAAGTAGGTGCAAACCACATTTTCCAGGGCTCTTCACACAGAGGGTGTCTTCATAGGAGAGCTGAAATAGAGCTGCAAGCTGGGGTGTCCCAGGATGCTTCCTGGTGAGTGTTTTAGAGCAAAAGTGATTTAGGCCTGGAGTGTTTTATACCTGTGCCACCTTGGCAAGATGGCTGGACCTGTAGCAAGCCTTGACCAGGAATATCCCAGTGTGTGGGATCCCAAGCTATGCTTAGGTCACATTGTGGGATAGTTAGGTCTGGTTTGGACTAGGAGATCAGGGATCATGGAGGCAGTGACCTGGCTGATTGTCTAGACCCTGCTCTTGACTGTGCTATCAAGCTGGAAGGGAAACACAAACTGGGGTGCTCATCAGGCCTTTTGACCAGGAGGAAGTTGCAGCAGGTCTCCACCCACAATTTGGCAGAGCTCTAGGGCTGGATCCTTTGTATTTTAGTAGTAGTTCTGCTGCTGCTGATGTTTCTCCTCCTCCCCCTCCTCCACCTCCCCCTCCCCCCCGGCTGGCTGTGGTGCAGGGACCTTGTTCCCATCTGTGCTAGCAAAGTGGAGGGAGTGCATGAACTGTGACATTCACTGGCCCCTCAAACCTAGACAGAGTTGAAGCAACTCACCCCACTGTTAGGCAGTTTCTAAAACCAGCTCCCTGATATTCTAGTTGACCTTTTAAACCATAGCTTTTTCTCCTGTGCTCCAGGACAGATGAATCTGCTCACAGTTCCTTAGTACTATCCCTCCCCAGTATAGTTCAGTGTCCATAATAGAGGTTTCCTTTGTTACCCTGGCTCCATTTCTCTTGCTGTTCTCTATGTAATCTATCTTTTGTTGTGCTGATGCTGTTCACTTGGACCTTGCTTATTCTTCAGAGTGAATTACTTTATAAATGGGTATAGATTTGGTCTGTCTCTGGAGGAGGTAAGTTCAGGGTCTTTGTATGTTGCCATCTTTGGCCCTCCCTTCTCCTTGCTCTTATTTTTATATTTACCAATAAAGAGTGATTCTGTGAAACTTTAAGCCCCTACACTCTACCCCAATAAAAGAAAAACCCCAGGCTTAAGCACTTTCTCTCTCTGCTACGACCCCACTGTGTGGTTCCATGTGTTCTGTGTACTCTTTAGAACTTGCAAGTAATAAACATTCTCCCTTCCCAGCCCCCACCAAAATTTCCTGATTGTTACTGCAGGTAGCATCTTGCAATCATAATAAGAACCACAAGGCCCTATCCAGCTACAACACTGGTATTGAAACAAAGACTGGCACAAAACATTTTAATTTTTCTCTCTTAATAAGGAAAATTTTCCCCAGCTATTGAGTAAAATCTATCAGGACTGTGACATTTTGCTAAATGTGAAGTAATAGTCTCTTGAGTTTGTAAATGCAGACCCTGTTCATAATTTGAATATCCCATCCAATGTAGTAAACAGGATTCTGAATTTGGTACTAGTCATTCTCCCCATTCTAGCTCATGTCTACTTCAGGTTGGAATCCTACAGTGGGTGGGGAGAGGAGTGTCTTCTCATTGTCCTTCCAACTAGCTATTGCACATTTTAAAACCCTCTAGTACTAAGCTTTGGGAAAGGAGGATAAGAAGAAACAAACAGGTCTTACTTTTGATGTCAGCAAACATATGCTCTATGCTCTCTGAAGCCTGGTGGAGATTTTAAGGCTGAGTCCTTTTTTCCTGGAATTACTTCCCTTTACTTGAGTGAGTACATTTCTATCTCTGGTTATTGCTTGGGAGCTTTTTTTTCAGGCCCTGTGGTCTCGTCTACATTTCTTGTTGTTGGGATCCTGCCCCTATTCTAGGTAGCTATAGAATACCTTACACTAGCTTTCCTCTCTTGGCTAACTGGACCCTGGGAAACATGCATGCATTTGCATCCCATGCCTAGAAAAATCTGATTGTGCATGGAAGTGTCCTAACAGAGAAGCATAATCTTATCTCTGCTCCCAAAGAAATTAGGGCTCTTTATTTTATCATCTGAACTGAACTTCTGAGTATTTCTTTAGGATAGTGTCTTAGTCTATTCAGGCTGATATAACAAAATATCAGAGTCTGGATAACTTATAAAAAACAGAAAAGTTTCTCACTATTCTAGACGCTGAAAGTTAGAGATCAGGGTGCCCACATAGTGAGGTAAGGGACTTATTCGAGGCCACAGATTTCTTGTGTCCTGACATAGCAGAAGGTTCAAGAGGTCTCTCATGACTTAATCAGCAGCAAAGGCCCCATCTCCTAAATATCATCATAGTAGGCATTAGGATTCAGCATACTAATTTTGGGAGGACACAAACATTCAGACCTTAGCAGATAGGTTCTAAAAAATGGTAGAATTCAATCATTTTGAAGTCTAATTTTATATTTTTCTTCAGTTATGTACTGAGAAGACGGTATTTCTTTCATTTTTCCATGCTGTAACTTGATTGACTTTATTATATTTTAATCTTTGAGATGACTTTATTTTTTAAAAGTAAATCAAACTTTCTTTGATTTCATGATTATTTCTGCTTAGAAAGTTACTGGCATACAGACAACAAATAGTCTTTTACATTCTAAAGCTTATCTCCATCCTAACATATTTTCCTTTTATGCTGGCATTAAAATATCCTTGTTTCCTTTCAAATTTTTTGGCCTCCCTTTCATCTCTTTCATATGACCTTAACAATGCAATGTTGTAGTCCTTTGATGTTCTATTTGAGGATGGCTTTCGATCTCCCAAGTTAGCCTCACCCTTTGCTATAAATTCAGTTGCTATTCATATTTAAGTAATTATCAAATTTACATGTCCACTGAAGAGTTTTCTCTTGAGTTTTAGATATGCATTTACTTTTCTACTTCATATCTGTGCCTGACCAAATTATATGTCTAAAATTTTAAAAATGATCCTTGTCCTCCCCAACTTGCTTTTCCTCTGGTGTTTGCTATCTCAACAAATAGCTCCACAAATGCCTTACTCCTAGTATACATGGAATTTTTTATTTGACCCTAGATTTGTATCTTAACCCCATAGTCAATCAATTACCAAGCATTAATTTCCCTGTTTAAATAGCCCCTAAGCCAACTGATTTTTTTTTTCTCATTTCGTTTGTCATCATCCTAAACCCCACTTGTATCATTACTTACCTTGATTATTGTACCATCTCCTAGCCTATATGGACCTCAGAGAGTTATTTTTCCTCTTTCAAGATAATCTCTACAATAAAATTAGAGACTTTAAAAAATAATTTTATTTCTCTCTCCTGTCTAAAGCTCTTTATCTTCTATTCTCATTAGAGTAAAGGTTCAAAATACTAACACTGGTATTGTCCTATGAGATAAATCATGTTTGCCTCTTACCCATCTCTTTTTAGGATACATTCTAGCCATTCAGTGGCCCATTTTCTTTATCTTTTTTGTTCTTTCTAATCTCAAGGTCTTTGCATACATTTTTGCATTATGTAAATTATATGCTACAAACCCCCTTTCAACTCACTCACACACTATCTATACACACTCAATTCTTTGTTTATTTAATGTCATCAAATACCCTCCTTAGGGAAGACTTATGAACCCCAGGCAAGTTTGTTCTTGCCATGAATTATATACCTTGTTCCCTGTACTGCTCATTTATACTAGGTCAGTGTTTTTCTAATGCTGTCTGCAAGAGTAGAGACTATGTGCATTTTATTCATTATTATTTGCCCAAAACCTAGAACAATGTTTAACACAGAGTAGGTGCTTAAATACTTATTGACCAACTACAGTTTTAAATTACCAAGCTGTAGTTGAAGGCCAATAGCTTGAATGGGCAGAATAGGTACAGAGGTGAAAGGAAACAATCCTTGATGCAGTTGCTATAGCTACAATAGGAACATAAAAAAAAAAAAAAAAAAGCTTCCAGAAAAAAGTTTTGAAGTCTTTTAGATTTTTTTTTTCCCCTCTGTGACTGGTGTAGTTCTGAAGCTAGAGAAATTCAAGTGCAACTATAGTATCCTTTCCTGTAAGGCAAATTGTTTGTTCACATGCTCAGCTGTAATAGATACTTATATGATTGTGTTATTTTATTCATCTGGTTAGAGAAATAGGGAAGAAATGAGAAGAAAGAACACTCCATTTAGAAGATGGTAGGTACCTCTGTGCAGTAGAATTTAAGGCACTTAAAATTATTCTTTATATTTTTAGTATCTTTAGTAGTAGTATCTTCAGTATATTTTAAATTTTATAACCATAGAGCATTACTTGAAGCATAAAATATTATTAAACAAAAGGCTAGACCAATCCAATGTTTACATAAATTCAACGGGTGTTTATGAAATGTTCTAGGTGCTCAGTTAGGGTCAGTTTAAAGACTTATTTTTAATATGAAGTTTTCCATTTTTTATTCTCAAGTCAAGAAATTTCTTTTTCTATTCATGCTGTAATCACTTGGAAAAACAAAAGTTGCTATGCAGACATATGATAGACTGTCATTCTCAAGAAGTAAGTGTGCAGATACCCCAGTAGTTTCTTTAATTTCATATATACTTTGTTTACATTTTTAATAAAATTTTAAGCATAAAGACATCATTAAGTTGCAATGCTGCTCTAAATAGAAGGCAAATTTCCAAATTATATTTAAAAAATTCCTTCCAGATTGATGTCTGTTTCTCATGTATTGGTAAGAAATTTGTAAATCAAAATTAGCATAAATTGCTAAATTTCAGTTATTTCTGTATGATTTACAATATAAATACATCTACAATTAAGAGGAAAGCAGGGCATTTCTCAAATATCCTCTACTTAAATGAAATCCTGTCAGACTACATAGCAATTATGTCCTCTGATGAATAAGAGAATGAACATAAAGAGATGTTGTTTTCAGACTGTCATGTTTAGAACTCATCTAAGAAGTCATGAGAAATATCAAATCATTTTCATTTTCAAGTTAAATCATATTCAAGGATAAACATGGTAGACATCTGTGGCATCACTATATTCATGTTTTCTCTTGCTGATTACAATTCTGATTTGAATATTTTAACATTATTATCAGCTATGAGACTTTTATAAGACTAATGATACTTCGTGTTTTTAATGATCAAGTTTAAGATATTCTATCTTATGTCTTGGCCTGTTATTTTTTCAGGAATAGAGCAATGCAAGAGTAAACCAATCAACTCATCATTATCCCAAGAATACTAGGTCCTGTTGGGCACATAGGACCTCTCAGTCTTTTCCTGGTATGTTGTTGGAAATGCTGGGGAACAGACTATCATTATTGTTCTTGCTTATTATGAATCAAGAAACATATATTCCTCAGAATTTCTGGTTATTATCTTTGCCTCGAAAGGG
This sequence comes from Lontra canadensis, assembly GCF_010015895.1. Taxonomy (NCBI): domain Eukaryota; kingdom Metazoa; phylum Chordata; class Mammalia; order Carnivora; family Mustelidae; genus Lontra; species Lontra canadensis. The sequence continues at coordinate 914,112 of NW_022631017.1, read as the reverse complement.
AAACCACCATTAGAAGAAGCCAAAATTAAGGGAGAAGAGAGTAAAGAGAAACAAAACAGGCTTTTGATATTCATTGACCCACCAGATAACATCTTGTCTGAAGCTTCATCTTGGTACATACATTTACATAAACTTTCAACATGACTTTTATGTTAAGTTACACTTAATACAATAACCAGCTATTTTCATCTAAAGCAATCAAATTAATGGAAGAATCAAAATTGTTCCTTCAGTTTCAGCAAATATTAATTCTATATAGTTAAAATATAAATATATTGTTCACACAAAAAATAGGTAATATGAACATATATAAATGAAATTCTTATCAGATTACCCCAAGCATAGTATATACAGTTAGCCAGACTATTTAGGGACACTGAGTATTCATCAAATCAAAAAGGTACCAAATAGTAACACAGAGTTTTGGTCATTGTTAAGAGGAGATTTTCATTTTTTTTAAGAGGATATTTTCATTTTGTACTTAAAATATATACTGTAATTATTTGAATGTTAATACAAGAAAGTTCAAAGTTTCATGACCTCTGATTCTACTTGTCATTTGAAAAAAAATAGCAACAAATATGATAAAGTGAATATAAAAATAATTTTAGGCATCAGAGAAAAGATAATTTATAATTAAGCAGGCATTAGCCAAAGGATAAAACAGAGAGGTGCCTTCACATTCCAAGGGGCAATACAGCAGAGAGTAATGTTACAAGATACATAAAGTTCTTGATGTAAATAAGATTTAAGCTTCCAGAGCAGCAATATTCAGCAGTTGGAAATGAACCATAAGAACAAACTGCTGGACTTTGTGTTTGCAGGGCCCTTCTTCTGATCCACTAGAACATCCTCACCTAACTGGAGTTAGAATTGGCAGCAAGATAAATCATCTAAGACCCAGAGCTCTTGAGTAGTGAAGAGGAAAATATAAGTCTAACCAATCCATATAAACCCATTTCTGGTAACAAAGCCCAAATAACTTCCAGTGTCTGTTGGATATCAAAGTTACATTGCCTTAACTAAATAAAGTCATCTCGTCAAAAATGGATCAATGATCAATAACATTTATGTAATAGATTTTTCATGTGCATGGCACCTTTATGTTTTTATACATGAAGTAAAAGCTAAATAAATTTAGCACTAAATGAAGATTCCCTTGATAATTAATTATATACAACTGGTTAAAAAATTCATTGCAAATGACTACAAAAATGTAGTTGATGGTGATATCTTAGATATTCTCAGAAAGGAAAGAGATTTCATTATGTGGATTGACCCAATGAGCAATGTATCAGAAGTTAGAAAAATCATGAAAATTTATATCTTCCTTTATGAGTCTTCTTAATCCACAAGGAATTCTTTGTACTGATTTTAACCTGTTCTCCTCTATAAACTCCTAAAACAAAACAAAACAAAACAAACAACCTGTGAAGAAAGTAGGTATAGAGGTATGTAACCACAGTTGTGAGTCCTGTTAAGCAATGATAAAGCCTTCTGTCTGATTATAATTTTCTTATGAAAGAACAAGCAGCATCTGTGACATTTCAATCCTTTACTAAATTTTTAATATGTGGAAAGTATATTCACATCAATTATCCTTACCATTATTTTGAAAATGCTACTTGAGAAATATCAAATTCCTGAACACTCTTTCTATATTGTGTATTGTTAAAACTCCTGGTAGTATTTTACGTGGGTTAAAATACTGGGGAAAAAGGACTTAATAGAGAAAATTAACCCTGTAAATACTTTTACTCAGTTTCTATTGGAGAGTTCACACTACCATGCCAGAAAGTTGTAGGAATTCATTCACATAATAAATATTTAATTTTTACTCTGTGCTAGGTCCTATGCTAGACGTTGGGGATGAGACACTAAATATGTGGTTTATGGCTTTGAAAGCCTTACTATCTAAAATGAGACAAGTATGTAATATGTGGATAAGAATTCTGTAGTGGGAAGGAAATTTTTTATTGGAAAGCTGTGTCCTAGCTGAGTATTAAAAGTAGGCATTTTCCAGGTGGATGGAGGTGGAGGAGAGTCAGAGGTTGAGGAAAGGTCATTCTAAGATGAGAGTATCAAGAGATGCACCTAGTTAAAAGCCAGGGACACAGGATATAAGCTTAGATGACATTGGCAGTGTTTCACACATGTATGTCTGAAATGTAGAACCCAGCTGCACATCTTATCCTAGTGACAATTCTATATTAAGTTAGGATGAACATAAATTTTAGTTCTGTCACGGAGTTAGTCTATAGGTAGTAGCTGTTGACATACCAATGAAAGAAATAATTTAAAAGAATATGTAATGTGAAAATTAAAGAGAGTCAAGGACTCTCTTCTGAAAGTACCAGTTGTCATAAAGAGACGAACTAGAAGCCACAGAAGATAGTTCAAGAGGAAGGGATTGATGAAATGTCATCTGCAGAGAATTTGAGTAAAATAAAGTGACAATCAACCTTTTATTGACAATTAGGGAATCATTGAAGTAGTACCTAACTATAGCCACTTGAAGAGTAAGTGGAAGATGGAGAAGTGGAACAACTGATGATATTTCTCTCTTAAAACTTGTATTTTACAGTAAAGAGAAATATAAATTGGTAGGTAGAGTCAATATGGAAACAAATGAAGTACAGACAGAAACAAAAGTAGAACAAAGAATAGCATTCCCAGATTGTCCCAAAGAAAATGTAAGATCATTTTAAAGACACAGATGTTGAAAAATCAACCTTGAGCATGAGTAGATACAGGTTCTTCTGATACTGCAAAAGGACATAGTGGGTCGTACAGATAACTTCTGGTGTGATAAATGGATGTGCTTGGTATTCTTGATGTTTTCCATGAAATGGATGGTAGAATCCTTTGTGGAGAGAAGGAAGGGTATTCATGCAGGCTTGAGGAAAGTGAGTTTTGATATACTAGATAGGGAAGGAAGATATGGTCAGGCAAATAGATTGATGATCAAGAATGTGTATTTGGCTTAGGTGGGAAACAGAATGAAAGAGCAAAAGATTTGGAATCACAAGACAGACGTGGAATGAAATTTGGACTCTGAGTAATGTTAGCTGTTCATCTGGTGCAAATCAGTAAACATTTCTGAGTTTCCATGTTCACAAGAAAAATGTAAAGAGTAATATCTGCTCTGCCATCTGTATATGATGATTTGGATGATATAATTATATATCATATATATATGACATGTAATTATATATATATAAGTATAATTATGTGTGTTAAAGTAGCTTATAAATAAAATTTATGATTAGCTTTTAATCAAATTAAATCTCTATAAAATAAGTAAATGATGGATATATTGATCAGATAAAGAAGAAAATACACTTAGATAAAACCATAAGGGAGAGAGTAATGTTAACTTATATAGGTATAATTTGTGATTTCACTTCTGCTTCACATTTATGAAATAGGCTTAAATTTCATAGATTAGGCTGACGTAAGTGCTGGCAATTCAAATTCATCTGTCACTTGCTAAGTATGATAAAAGAATGTTCCATAATTATTTTTTTTGAAAAGGCTAAAACTCCAAATAAATACAGTGTAAACTTAATCTGTTCTGTTTATAGTCTCACTGTCACTTCAAGGTCTTTTAGGGATGCCATATGGGCTGGTTTATTGTTTAATGAAGTTTACAAATATGAATGAATACTTTTTTTGGGGTTTCTGCTAAGTCAATTGACATTGGATACAATGTCAAGCAAACAGCACATATCATTATTTCACGAAGGAAATAAGGATTTATTATCACTGAGGAAACAAATTCCCAAATTACATTTTACTGGATGTGCAAAAATGTTTACATCCACTGTACTTCAAATCTGTCACTTATTGGAAGAGGCATGCTTCTTACTACAATAAATAAATATCTCCCAGTGAGTTACTCTGTTTACTAATATGCTTACTGGTTTTATTTATTCTATAGATTGTTCATTAACAAACCATGATGAATTCTTGCTCTTTCCTAAAATAGAGATCTGAGATGGAGAATAAAGTAATTTAACAGGAATAGCTTTCAGTTCTTTAATAATAAACTATTCAAGACAAGTCAGCCAAATGTTTTTAGACAAAATTTGATTTGTGCTCAGGAGAAAAAAAAAAAAGATGTCCCTCAAGTGATGTGGAGTATGCTTTTAAAAATTTGCTCATCCTAAATGTATGTCTTTAGAAAGCCAGGGAACAAACACAAATCAGTAACTCATTATATACAAACTAAGAGTTTTCATTAAATTGTAAAAAAATAATTCAAGAAAAATATATAATGTTAGGTGGATATCACATTAAAATGTCGACATCTGAACTATAGATAACTTTAATAGTGGATTTTCCCCTATACTTCATCTAATATATAAGGATCTTCTCATTGACCTTTATATATTAACATATTTTGACATTAAAAGATCCTAACTAGTTTATTGAACAATATTTTTTCTTTCTATATCAAAGTCACTCAATATTACTTAGCATCGGGGAAGAGATGTTATTATATATATATTAAGCAGATATTCCTATGTCAATTGTAAAAAATAATCAGATGCTGTAATTCTGGCTTTTAAGATGCCTTCTTTAAGGGTTCCTGGGTGGCTCATTTGGTTGAGCATCTGACTGTTGGTTTTGGCTCAGGTCATGGTCTCAGGGGTGTGAGATTGAGCCCCATGTTGAGCTCCCCATGCAGTGGGGAGTCTTCTTGAGAGTCTCCCCCTCCTTCCCACATGTGCTCTCTTTCTCTCTCTCAATCTCTTTCTAAAATAAATCTTTAAAACAAAAGAAAAAAGTTAAAAAATTAAAAATAAAAAAGATATTTTTGTTACAATAATCAAATGAAAGGTGATGCTACCTTTAAGATGTTCTTTATGGATGAACACCAGAGTCCTTGATAAATGCATATGAGAAATAAGATATTTCCTCCTTCTCTTCTCTAAATCAACTAATATTCCAGGTTGATTCTGATATGCTGGTTATGATTCTGATTTAACATTAAGAAAAATTAATTGACTGGAAATTTCTTGATCATTTTGAATTATTTTCAACTGCTCATGGGCTATTATTTAAATCATTTTTCAAACATTACAAAAATTCTAATTAGTGACCTTCTTTCTAGATCAGTGGGTAAATCTCACAGCTTAGCAAATAATCATTTGCCTTATAAATATGCATTGTAATTAAATGTGGTTATTTATAGATAATAAACCCCACATTTTTCTCCTGGCATGTTATTGTTGTTCGAGGAGTATAAAAGGTTAGACCTGATGGTTTTACTTCTGTTAGTTGATGTGTGACTTCACTTAAATTCTTGATGTGATCAGCTCCCAAGGAAAAGAGAATTGTTGTATTGGAATATTTTCTCAAGTAATCTTAAGATGGAATTTTCAGACCTTTAGTCTTGACTATATTTTTCATTTAGAGAAAGGAACTGAGAAACAGGTACACAGAATCTTCCTGATTCTTCTTAGCTGGTTCCACAAAATTAAGGCAACAATTAATACTTCCATTGTCCTGCAAAACACGTGGAAAAATATAGTTGTGTTTTAACTCCTTGGATGAGAGTAAAGAGGAAACCAAAGTTACCATAGCACTAAGGTGGTAAAATGGATTGTTCACACTTATGTTGGTGATTTCTGTTGTGGATAAGTTTTAGGAATTTAAGTACAGAACTTTTAGATGTAATTGGTAGAAGAGATGGACCCTTCTGAACGTATACCACCATAGTGTAACTGGAATTATCCATATTAAATACTCATTAGTGGAATAAAAAGATGTTAACCAATTACCTAGGGTTCAAAATAGATACAGAAGAGAAAATTAAATTCAAAACAATTAGAAATAACAATAATAGCACAAATTAAAAATAGAAAAACAATAAAAAATGAATTAAAACCTGAAAAGATCTATAAAATCTGTTAACTCCTAGCTAGACTGATCAAGAAAACCAAGGGGAAAATGTAAATTGCAAACTTTAGAAATAAAATAGTAGTTATTGTATACATATATCCCAGACATTTATTGAAAGTAAAATGAGGGGCGCCTGGGTGGCTCAGTGGGTTAAAGCCTCTGCCTTCAGCTCAGGTCATGATCCCAGAGTTCTGAGATCAAGCCCTGCATTGGGCTCTCTGCTCCATGGGGAGTCGGCTTCCTCCTCGGTCTCTGCTTGCCTCCCTGCCTATGCGTGATCTCTGACAAGTAAATAAATTTTAAAAAAGGAAAATGAGGAGTACCTAGGTGGTTCAGTCAGTCAAGCATCCAACTTGTGGTTTTGGTTCTCAGATCACCATAGATCTCAGGGTTGTAAGACGAAGCCCTGCATTGGGCTCTAGGCTCAGCAGGGAGATTTACTCTCTCATTTGCCCCTCCCTCTGGTTGCTCACTTGCTCTCTTTTTCTTTCTTTCTCAAATAATCTTAAAAAAAAAAAAAAAAAAAAAAAAAGGAAAATGAGATATTTAAGAGTAGACAACATTTAATGATATATAGAATAGAAAAAATTTTGAGGAGACACCAAAATGTTTACTCAAGAAGTAGATAGCCTAAATAGTACATCTTTTACAGAATAGAATTTATAGTTATACACTTTTCCATAAAGAAATCTTCAGACCCAGAAGGCTTCATAGTAAGTTCTGCCAAAAGCACAAAAAAAGAATTAAACCAATTTGACATGGACACTTCCTGGATAAAAAAAAAAAAAAAAGGAAGAATATTTTTCAATTCATTTTATGAGGTTCCCAAAACCATATAAAACTAGTATCAACAGAGAAAACTAAAGACCTATATCCCTCATGAACATAATTGTAAAAATCCTTAACTAAGTATTAATAAGTTGAATTCAGTAATATTTAAAAAGGATAACACACTGTGATCAAGAGGGTATTTAGAATATAAAACTGGCACAACATGTACCAATCAGTAAATGAATTTTACTGCATCACAGACCAGAATATAATAGAAAAAAAAAGACGACATGATCAACCTAATAGTTACAGAAAAAAAAATGTTTTACAAAATAAACTTCTATTCATGATAAAAACTTTCATAAATATGAATAAAGGGAAACTTTAATGTGATTAAAGACTTTACCAAAAAAAAAAAAAAAAAAAACCAACCCACCAACAACAGATAATATCCTATTTAATGGTGTAAAACAGTATGTTTTCACCATGAAATTGGGAAGGAAGCAAGGATGTCAACTCCCAAATTCTATTTAATGATTTGATTTAGAGGAGGTTAAGCAAGTGTGAATAAGGCAAATGAAAACTTAAATAATTTTTAAAATACTGGTTTGAAAGGAAGATATAAAACTAGCTTTATTTATAGAAAGCATGAATATCTACATAGAAAATACAAAATTTATTAAAAAGCTTCTAGAAATAGCAAGTTTAGTAAGATAGCAGGATATGACATCAAATTATAAGAAAAATCACGTTTCTTTCCATATGTTATCAATAAATTATTATAATTGAAATTTTAAAAGATAAATAAAAGCATCAAGAGCATTAGATATTAACAGTTGATATGCAAGATATATGTGATATAAAGAGAAAAATAAGAAACCATAAATGGAGATTTTTTTTAATCATTTAGAAGATGGGATATTCTTCAGATATTGTTTTTTCCCAAACTGTTGTAAATTAGACACAATTCTAAGCACAATTTAAGCATAGTAGCTTTGGTATGATAAAATGATGAATAGCTCTTGGTGAAATTTCAAAAAGAGTGTAATTCTATACCAGAAAATTTGTGTATTCAGTTTATACAAATATAATTCTAAATAGTTTTTCTATATCACATCATATATAGTATGTTTTTCAGGTTCATAAATGTATACTTTGATATGGAACATTTCTTTTTCCTGGTTATAATTGTTCTATGAATATAGAATGTTTAACATTTCTTTTCTTTCTTTCTTTTTTTTTTTGTTATATGGTAACATTCGGTGTTTTTGGTTCTATTTTGTGTTTAACCTAGGAGAAACTTAACATAGTTTATCTTCACAAAAGCAAACTATGGTAGTCTAAACCTTAAAAAATAGAAATAAGTCATACAAAAGACTTGCTATCAAAAAATATGTTTCCCAATTTCCTGTTAATTTTCTTTTGTACCCTGGGCATACTTATTTACCTTAATTGCATTTGGAGGAGCACAGAGAGGAATTATGTCATATCACATGACCAAATGAAGATTAAAAATGCCCAAGACTCAGAGGTACCCCCAACCCCTTACATTGAAATTTCAAGTCTCAACCCCTTAGATCTGGAGGATGGGAAATAGAAGGGAATTACTCTGGATCCTGTCTGACAAAAACAGTCTATCCTTTCTCATTTGGAAAAAAAAATTATATGGTATAATGAACACCTGTTGAGTACCAATCAGATGCTCAGCACTACTCCAGGTGATTAATATGTTTCACTTCATTGATTATACACAGAAATCATGTTTCTCCTCTAGTTGAAATAAAATATAGCTAGGTTTTGTATGTGTGTTATATAACCTAATCGGCCTGAAAAACAAAACACTGATGTGTATGAAGAAAAGGATAAGGGAACTCACCATTATTTCAGGGCAGAAGAAAAAGACGTCAAAAAATCAATCCCATTTACAATTGCACCAAAACCATACAATACCTGGGATTAAACCTAACCAAACAGCTAAAAGATCAGTACTCTGAAAACTCTAGAGTACTTTTGAAATAAATTGAAGAGGACACAGAAATGGAAAAACATTCCATGTTTTTGAGTTGGAAGAACAAATATTGTTAAATGTCTATACTACCCAAAGTAATCTATACATTAAATGCAATCCCTATAAAAATAACACCACCTTTTTTCACAGAGCTGGAACCAACAATTCTAAAATTTGTATGGAATGAGAAAAAATCCCAAATAGCCATAGTAATGTTGCAAAGAAAAAGCAAAGTGGGAGGCCTCTCAATTTCAGACTTCAAACTGTATTACAAAGCTATAATCATCAAGACAGTATGGTACTGGCACAAAAACAGACACACAGATCAATGAGACAGATTAGAGAACCCAGAAATAGACCCACAACTGTGTGACCAACAAATCTTCGACAAAGGAAAGAATATCCAATGGAAAAAAGGCAGTCTCTTCAAAAAATGGTCTTGGGAAAACTAGACAACCTCGTGAAGAAAAATGAAAGTGGACCTCTTTCTTACACCATTCATAAAAATAAATACTAAATCAATGAGAGACTTCAATGTCAGAAAGCCATCAAAATCCTAGAGGAGAAAGCAGGCAGCAACCTTTTTTACATCCGCTGTAGCAACTTACTAAACACATAAAGGAAACAAAAGCAAAAATGAAATATTGGGATCTCATGAAGATAAAAGCTTTCTTCATAGTGAAGGAAACAATAAACAAAACTCAAAGGCAACCAATGCAATGGAAGAAGATATTTTCAAATGGCATATTGGATAAAGCGTTAGTATCCAAAATCTAAAAAGAACTTCTCAAACTCAGCACCCAAAAACAAATAATGCATTTAAGAAATGGGCAGAAGACCTGAATAAGCACTTTTCCATGGAACACATCCAGACGGCTAACAGATGAAGAGATGCTCAATATCACTCATCAGGGAAATGCAAATCAAAACCATGAGATACCACCTCACACCAGCTGGAATTGACTGAAATTAACTTAGGAAACAACAGATGTTGATGAGGATGTGGGGACAGGGGAGCGCTTTTACACTGATTCTAGGAGTGCCATCTGTTGCAGTCACTCTGGAAAACAGTATGGACATTCCCCAAAAAGTTCAAAATAGAACTGCCTTACAACCCAGCAATTGCATTACTAGGTTCTTACCCAAATGATACAAAAATGCTGATTCAAAGGGGCACATGCACCCCAATGTTTATAGCAGCACTATCAACCATCACAAAATTATGGAGAGAGGCCAAACGTCCATTGACTGATGCATAGAGAAGATGCAGCGTATATATACACATGCAATGGAATATTAGTATACACACACACATACACACATTAGTGTGTATATACACATATTAATGGAATATTCTAATGGAATATTACTCAGGCATCTAAAAGAATGAAATCTTGCCATTTGTAACAAAGTGGATAGGACTAGAGTATATTGGGTTAAGTGAAATGAAACAGAAAGACAAATATGACTTAAATCATATGTGGAATTTAAGAACTAAAACATATGAACATAGGGGAAGGGAGAGAAAAATAAGAGGAAAACAGGGAGCCAAACCATAAAAGACTCAACTATAGAGAATAAACTGAGGCTTGCTGGAGGGGAGATGGTTTGGGGGTGGGGTAAATGGGTGATGGGCATTAAGGAGGACTTGTTACGATGAGCACTGGGTGTTGTCTGTAAATGATGAATCACTAAATTCTACTCCTGAAACCTATACTACACTATATGCTAACTACCTTGAATTTAAATAATTTAAAAATACAGTGAATAGTTAATTACATGGATATGTATATGTATATAATCTTTATTTCCAGAATAGATGATTTTTATAGGTACTTGAATAAAACACTTCACTGTAACATTTGTAAAACAAAGCTCTCTCCCAAAATTGACTTTCCCCCTAAGTGTGCAATCTATGAAACTTGAAATATTCTTTGAGAGACAAACAATATCTTATAATCATTAAATATTGATATTTAAACATATCCTCCAATTACCTGTTCAAAACACTGTAAGTTCATAAATTCTAAGGTAATTGTATTATTTCACAAAACAGAGCAGATGAGCATTCTTTCATAAGCTAGCTGTTAGCAGATCTTTATACCTCTTACCTAAACTTTGGAAACAGTGTATTTGTGTTCCTGTCTGGCACATCTCAAATTTTAAAGTTCACAAGAATCATCTGAGAATCTTGATAGAATACCATTAGGTACCTGTTTTAATTATGGGTAATTATAATTATGGGTGAGATGTTAAGTAAAAGAGTTAGGGGTTAGGGAGGTTTTGTCCATTAAGTAGTTTCACAATTTCTCATTTTGGTGAGTTCTACTTGCTTTATATACAAAGTAGGATATCTTAAAAATAGAAGTGGTTATTTACTTTTACCACACTCTTTTCCCTGTAGACAGTCTGATTCCATGATATTGTCTATACTGCTAAACAACTCAGGATCTGAAAGAAACAATTTATTATATTTTAGCTATTTAAAGTTAACATAACTTATTTTAATGATCTAAAATTATGTGTCTTAAAATTGAAGGCAATTTCATAATTTGATAGCAATTTTTTCTACTCTTAGCTTTCTCTTTTTATTTTACATGGATCAAGAATCCTGCCTCTTACAATCAGTGGAATCATAGATTTTAAGAAATATAACAAAAAGAAAGACAAACCAAGATACAGAGTCTTAACTGCAGAGAACAAACTGATGGTTACCAGAGGGGAGGTGGGTGTGGGGATGGGTGGTCTAGGTGATATGGATCAAGACTACAATTATCATGATGAGCACTGAGGAATGTATAGGATTGTTGAATCACTACATTGTACGCCTGAGACTAATGTAGCACTCTATGTTAAATATCCTGGAATTAAAACAAACAAACAAAAAACTTCTAAAAAGAAGCAGGGTTGCTGATGTGTCCTGTATATAACTGATCATCTTCTGCAGAGGCAACAGCTTGGGCTCCGATGGCTTGCTATAACAAATGATGCCATAGATTCTGTGGCAAGCAATAGCCAAACAGGATAGAAATCACACAGGGTATAAAATGGCAAACGTGCAGGGATCTCATATAGTATTCTGCACAGATTTTCCTTCTGGGACCATTGGGAACAATCACAGACCTGCAGAAAAGGCTTTTTCTTTTGCTGTTTCTCCTGAGACTCTGCTCTCAAAACCACTTACATCCTACAGAGAAAGGGAACAAGGGCTGGTATTTTTTCCTCTTCCAAATACATATTTGACAAAAGTTTAAAGACATTTTCAGATTCCCATAATAAGGGCCTCTTTGTTAGGCTGAGTTAGGGCCAAATGACAATGAAGGTTTCTTTTCCTCCACCAACAAGTGCAGGTGCAAGGGAAAGAAGTTTACAGATCATTTTGTTTTGTTCTGTTTTTATTTTTGTTGTTTTTTGTTTTTACTGGAAAAAAAAAAAGTAAAATCCTATGGATAATGAGACAGTTTTCCAAACTGAAGGTTAGTAATCTTAGAAAATGTTTATTTTAAAATCACATTTATCACTTTTATCTGTATTTTTTGGGCATATATGTACATTATAGTTACCCCAACCTAACTACCATACTGATGACAAACTATTGGTGACATTTCAGGCTTGTTCTGTGTCTTACATAAATGAAAGACATAAGCCTTAAAGGACAAATTACATGCTCCTTCTCTCCCAGGAGCACCTATAAATAGATGCTCTGAATTGGCTCTGTTTCCTGAAAAGGGCAAACTAGCCCTTTATTAATCTGCTGTTTTTAGGCTCTATCAGAGTAGCTGTCATTATTGGTCATGATAATATATTTTAAACTCAGATGAACTAATGTCCTAGCAGTACTGGCACCAGAAGTAACATTGTAATTTAGGGGGGTAAACAAAAATGTGGGAATGATAAGCTATAATCCTACATTTATAAACATAAAAGAAGTATGGCCTTATATTTTAAAGCAGCTCAGTAATGAGGGAAAATAAACAGCAACTTATAGTCAAATATATCTGAAACTTGGAAGTGGACTACTTTAAATTGATTTAAAACAATGAGTTTTTAATCAAAATTAAGAGTTTCATTTTCCATATTTTTTCATAGAATTTCATACAACAGAATGCCTAAGTTATTGAATTAATCCTTTTCTTACCCTATTATTCGTATCACGGTCCCCTAAATTTATTTATTTATTCTCCTCTGGTGAAAAATGATTATCCATAAACATCAGTTGCTCAAACATTAAATCTAGTGGTAGTTCTGTAACTTAATTCCTAGTTTTATACAACCATGGAATAATATAAATGATTGATATTTTGTGGTTTTTTTTCTTGTTCAACCCTCTAGTCAGCTTAATTAAGACACAGCTATTGCTAATTGAAAAGTTATTCATTTCTTCAAATTTCCCTAACTTAAGCCTCTATTACTTTGTTAGAAAGTACACTAGTTGTCTGCAGTTGTATGTCAGACCAGTTGTTGGATTTGGGAAGGGATATTTCAAATTAAAAAAAAAAATCTTTAAAATTTCTCCAAGTTTTATAATTGTGTTTCAAGGACAAGACATTTAAGCACTAAATATGTGTGAATGTGAGTATAGCTATTCCCATATTTATTACTCAAGTCTGATTTTGGGGACCCGACAATAAGTTCTGATGTAATTTTTTTTTTCTTTTCATAGTTTGCTTTTGAAGTTATGGTAGGAAAGCTTTCCAGTTACTAATGATTTATGTTTGTAAAGAAAAATAATAGTGAAAATCCTTTTCTTTTCAACAGTCATGATTTTCTAGTATGCTAGTGAATTAAATCGGAATTTTCTGCTAAATGCTGACGTAGAGTCTGCTCCTACCATCCTTCTATATTATCTACCTATATTCTATCCTGGGGGTCCATCCATTCTCCTACAACAAAATACCAAAGTCAATGGCCAGAATGCTTCAAAAAATTTACTTGTGTCTCGCCTATATAGGTACACACCATAGATGAATTTGTTTAAAAGTTTGTTTACTTACCAAAGTAAACATTTAGACTGTCTCTGAGTGGTTAAAAAGTCTGATTTCTTTATCACTTTTAGCTCTTTTTTTAAAGATTTTACTTATTTATTTGAGAGAGAGAGAGCACAAGTGGAGTAGGGGGAAGCAGACTCCCTGCTGAGCAGGGAGTCCCCTGAAGGGCTTGATCCCAGGACCCTGGTATCATGACCTGAACTGAAGGGAGAAGCTTAATGGCTTAGCTACCCAGGTGCCCTTAGTTATTTTCAAAACATATTTATGGCTTTGTTTTTCCTGTATTTAATTTGTTTTTTCCCTAAATAAATTTTTTTTTCCAGGAAATAAGAATCAGGAAGCTAATCTTGGTATGTCCTCAAATAATCTGTTCCTCAATTCTTACAAACTTCTTAAAGTTTATGTTCTAAAATGTTAAGGAGTCTATCCCCATGCCCTTCATAAGTGTGCTTAGGTTTGGCAAAAACAAAAAAAAATGGCAGATGTTTGTTAAGTCTATTATGTCATGAATTCATCCCTCTTTTTCGAATGTTGAAATGTTATCCCAGTTGCTTCAAAAGTGCATACACTCATAACTGAGTGTGAGAACAGCTGTGATACATCTGGAAAGTGTTTCATTAATTCAAGGCAAACACATACACACAGAATTACCAAACTGGACAATCTTACAGAAACTTGAAAAAAATGAAAGACTTATAGGGGTTTCCATCTCAACTCAAGTAAATATTTCCTGCCTGTCTTTAAAACATATAAAATGGGGAAGAAGATCAAGGATTCCTTGTGCCTAAGGTTCAGTTCCCTACATGGTGACTGGGAGGCTCAGTGGTTAAAGTGTCCAACTCTTGGTTTCAGCTCATGTCATGATCTTGGAGTCATGAGATGGAACCCTTCATTAGGCTCCCTGCTTAGTGTGGAGTCTGCTTGAGATTCTTTCTCCCTCTCCTTCTGCCCTTCCCCCCACTTGTGTGTGCATGTGTACTTTCTCTCTCTTTCTCAAATAAAAAAATCTTTAAAAAGATTCAATTCCCTGCATTTTTCTTTGTGCAAGCTACATCTCTAATGTCAGTTGGATATTTCTATGAATTAATTTATATTCTTATCTTTCCCTTCTTCCACAGCATTCCTTTCATGCAGTGTTGTCTCCTTTAGCACAGGGAACTTGGGATCTTTTCCAGTTCAGATACTTTCAGTCCTACGTAAAGGACTCTCATTACAAATCATTACAAATCAGATTTCGATGTGAGTTAAAAAGACATAAGTATATATTTGCAAATTGCCCACTTCAAATGGCACAGTTTCAAATTTAAATACATTTTAATGTATTCTTTTTATTCAGTGGTCCTTTTGGTAGATAATTTTTACTTCTATCAGCACCCAGCTTTGCTCCTTACACCTTTGTTCTCTCTCTTTCTACCTCTATTACACATGATAACACTGTCTCCTCACTTCCCTGGTGTGGGTGGGGGCCGGATAGATGTTTAGAAATTTTCCTAGGTATATCCAGGTTTGTCTTACCACTGACTACAAACTGAAGCCACTGTGAACCCAATTGTTTAATTCAATGACTTTTTCTCACATTATCTGAGTTACATCGTTCTATATGATTTAAATGGACTATCCCTAATTATCAGCATTTTCAATTTATCTAGTTATTGTGAGCTGATCACATTACATCTAACACAGTGAATAAAATAAAATATGGCACAGCTTCAATAAACGGTGTCTTATTTTTCTTCTAGCCCATCCCTCTCTTCTTGTTTTTAATGCCTACTTCCTCAATTCTTGATCATTTCCTCCTATGTTCTGCCTAGTTCTCTATTTCTTACTCTGCAGTCATAAACTCTGTAACTGATACACTTTTGCTCCCCCCCCACACACACATACACACTCACAAATTCACACTCTGGGTGTCAGTATAGCTCTGTAAATAAGACCACATTAAAAAATAATCATGTGGGACCACAAACAAAAAAAAATCACCAAATATGTTACAAACCTATAATGTACAGGTTTATAATATTACAAGGACTAAGAATTTATTATTGATTCTCTGGATCAAATAATTTCTTCCTCTCTCTTTTCTTTTTCCTCCCCCAATTCCCCCAATGCTCTTCCTCTTTCTTCTTCTTCCCTTTCCTCTTCCTATTTCTCCTTGTATATTACATATGTTTTTGAAGTTAGAGAATGACACACTTTATGCCTTCATATTCTTGTAGCAATCCTATAGATATAAAATATAAGCCAATCAGAATTTATAATTTCTTTCCTATTTTTGGTATGTAAAATGTCTGGCCTTTTTTAATTGATTCAGACCTGAATGGGTGTTTGCTGGGCTAGTTCTCTTCTTTAGAGTGATGTTCTCTTGCCACCATAAATGGATTAATCAGCGCGAGACCTGTTCTTGGAAGCTGTGTCTCCCTCTGCTTACTTGTGTCCATCAAGTCTTGGTTACAAGATGGTATGTCTGTCTTAATTTGCATTTACTTTATCATGTCTCATTAATCTTTCATTATGAGGAGTAGTGTTACCCAGAATTTTTCTGTTCCTCAAACAGGATACGTCGGGGGAGTCAGTTCTCTCAGGGTGTTTGCTTAATTCATTGACTAGCAATATATTGTTGGACCTTCTTTCTACCTGATGATCAGATGTGAACATTCATTCTGATGAATTTTCACTATTCTTGATATAGCTCTTATTTCTTCAACTATTTGTTTTTCCTCACAGTTTCTTGTGCCCACCATTCCTTATGTAGAGGAAAATGCATGTCTGTTGTGGTAGGGTTTAAAAATATCCACTCCTCTTATGCATTTCCTGCCTCCTCTTTCAGTTAGGCAGAACATAAGACCAACTCTGCTCAGTGGAATGTGTGTGGAAGAAACTTGTGGTCATGTGACTTTAAGCAAAGGGATAGACCTGACAGAGGCCCCTAGAAACCATATTATCACAGATAATAACCCTAACCCAGCAGAACTATCCAAACCATGTCAAACTCTGCTTCCAGTACAGTTAACATATAGTGTTATATCAGTTTCAGGTGTACAATATAGTGATTTCAACAGTTCTGTATATTACTCCGTGCTTACCATGACAAGTGTACTCTTAATCCCCTTCACCTATTTCACTCATGCCCCCATCCATCTCCCCTCTGGTAATCATTTGTTCTCTATAATTAAGAGTCTCTGTCTTTGTTTCTATTTTCTTTGCTCATTTGTTTCTCAAATTCCATATATGAGTGAATGATCTGGAATTTTCTTTCTCTGACTTATTTCACATAGCACTATACTCTCTAGCTCCTTCCATGTTGTTGCAAATGGCAAGACTTCATTCTTTTTTATAGTTAAGTAATATCTACACATATGTACATAAATGTGTGTGCATACACCACATCTTCTTTATGCATCCATCTATTGATGGACACAGGGCTGCTTCCATAATTCGGCTATTGTAAATAATGCTGCAATAAACATAAGGGGGCATATATCCTTTTGACTTAGTGCTTTTGTATTTTGAGGGTCAATATCCAGTAGTATGATTACTGGATGATAAGGTAGTTTTATTTTTAATTTTCAGAGAAACTTCCGTACTCTTTTCCACAGTGGCCACACCAGTTTGTGTTCTTAACAACAGTACTCTAAGGTTCCTTTTTCTCCACATCCTCACCAACACGTGTTTGTGTTTTCGATTTTAGCCATTCTGACAGGTATGAGGTCATAGCTCATTGTAGTTTTGATTTGCATTTCCTTGATAAGTGATATTGAGCATCTTTTTATGTGTCTGTTGGCCATCTGTATGTCATCTTAAGAGAAATGTCTGTTCATGTCTCCTGATAATTTTTTAAATTGGATTTTTTTAGGGGTAGATTGTATAAGTTCTTTGTATATTTTGGATATTAACCCTTTTTCAGATATGATATTTTCAAATATATTCTCCCATTCAGTAGGTTGCCTTTTAGTTTTGTTCTCTTAATGTTCAGACATTTTTTATTTTGATGCATTCTCAATAGTTTTTGTTTTTATTTTCCTAACCCCAGGAGACATATCTAGAAAAGTGTTGTTATAGTGTTACACTTTCATTTTGTTAAGCCATTGGGTTATGGTGATAGTTGGATTCGCTCCTGGTAATAACCTCAGTGAATATACCTCTAAGTTGTTTAAAAAAAAACCAAAAAACACAATAGAAGAAACAGTAAAGGATTCCTATATTTTTAAAATTTTTATATGTTAAAACCATTTGTAAAAAATGCTTATATTTTGGGGTGCCTGGGTGGCTCAGTGAGTTAAAACCTCTGCTTTCGGCTCAGGTCATGATCCCAGAGTCCTGGGATCGAGCCCCTGAGCTCGGGCTCTCTGCTCAGCAGGGGGCCTGCTTCCGCCTCTCTCTCTGCCTGCCTCTCTGCCTACTTGTGATCTCTGTCTGTCAAATGGATAAATAAAATGTTTTTAAAAAATGCTTATATTTTATTCATCTTTTGTATTATAACTATATTTATGAAATACTTACAGTTGTATTTTTCCATTATGACTCATGGATTTTTAATAGTTAATTTGCTCCTAGAAACTGTAACTGTGATTCATTGTTGGATATTCAGATTAATACAACTTGATCAATGGAAGCCCATTTGAGTTAGAATATTTGTATTTCTTTAAGCAATACTATCAAACAGTGTTTCAAATAATCTTACTATCTGACAACAACAAGGAGTTACTGGTCTGTTTGATTTTTCCCAGGCTCAGGATATGTAATCAGCCATTTATTAAGAAACAAATTCCTTTTAGTGGAGAAGGATATGAAATGTCAGATTCTGAACTCTAGGGATGCATATCAGATTGCTTCCAGTGTTTACTAGAACTGAGCAGAGTGACATCAGGTTTTAACATTGTGTATTAGAGAAAAACTACTTTTTCTAGAGCACACCTAATTGATTTTTATGCCTTATCCAAACTGTAGTCCATTTTCTTTTGTGTATCTTATATATTTTATCCATCATGATTTTATATTGATTTTATGGACAGACAAGTTTATTGTATTTGTCTAAATAATATAAGGATAGCTAATTCTCATCACATACTAAATCCTGTGTTTCTTAGGATTCACTTTTCAAAACTCTACAACCCCCTTACTCCAAAGCTTTCTTCTGAAGAAAGTGTTGGTATGAAACTTTCTATGGACACTATTCTGATCAAGAGAATCCTGCAGAAAAGGAGGAAAATAGATTGATCTGGTGTTAATGTAAGCATTATGATCTAAATCTAAAATTAGAACAGACAATCTGACAAGTACATTTTTATATATTTGTAAATGTAAAGACATAAAAAAATCTTACCAAGTGGTATATATAAATCACTCTACATTATATAATTAAAGAACTAATTTTACTGGAAATAATACATGTACAGAAGAGGAATTTTTTTTCTCTGCCCTTCTAGGTTATTTTACTGGTCTAATAACCAAATTGACATAAGATGGATTAACAACAAAAAAAAATTATTTGCATATTATAGGGCCCCACAAAACAAAGAGATTCAAGGTGAAGCTGGGGAATTAAAGGTTATATGCCATCCTAACCTAGAGAACAGGATAGGGGCCTGAAGCTTCAAAGGGGAAGAGGGTAATTCACAGGGTGATAAGGAGAACAGATGTTTGGTAATTAGATATTTGTCCTGCCATATAGATGGGTCATTCAGATAAAAATGATCTCTTAGTTATAGCTCTCTTGCTGGGACAGGCTGCCTATTTAAGTTCTGTTAGGTAGTTTATGGGAGAGGTAAAATTTTTTTTGAATCTGTTGACTCTTGATTGCCTTCAACTCAAAATAGTCCACATGCCAAAGTGGCACATTTTGGGAAGACATATTTTGAAACTCTTCACATGAGATATAAATTCCTAGAAACCCTAACGTTTCTTAATGTTAGCAGAATAGAGAAGGAAAAAGAACAGATAAAAATGTCTTATTTAGGGTTCCAATAGTGACTTATAGTTTTAATACAAATCTAAAGTAATAAAGATAAACATTGAATGCCTAATGAATTTTTTGCTTGATTAACAGAAATGGCATCATATGAATGCCAAAATGTACAACATGGATTTGAGAATTGAGTATTTGGAGGGGATTCAAATAGCATCCAAATATTTTCAAACATGATGAATATCTATTACTAATAGCTCTACTAATAAGCTGCATAAAATGATTAAAATTGTGCCTCAGGGAAGTACAACACCTCTTTAATAAATTATGGGGGAAATACCAAATGTCTAAGGTTATGAC
The DNA here is from genome assembly GCF_010015895.1 of Lontra canadensis. Lineage (NCBI taxonomy): Eukaryota > Metazoa > Chordata > Mammalia > Carnivora > Mustelidae > Lontra > Lontra canadensis. Next base: position 894,173 of record NW_022631017.1, on the reverse strand, counting down.
AAGGAAGCAAGTGGTTACAATATTGTTTTTTGGTTTTGTTTTGTTTTGTTTTTTAAATTTATTTTTAAATTATTTTTTATAAACATATATTTTTATCCCCAGGGGCATAGGTCTGTGAATCGCAAGGTTTACACACTTCACAGCACTCAGCATAGCACATACCCTCTCCAATGTCCATAACCCCACCCCCCTTCTCCCAACACCCCTCCCCCCAGCAACCGTCAGTTTGTTTGTGAGATTAAGAGTCACTTATGGTTTGTCTCCCTCCCAATCCCATCTTGTTTCATTTATTCTTCTCCTACCCCCTTAACCCCCCATGTTGCATCTCCACTTCCTCATATCAGGGAGATCTTATGATAATTGTCTTTCTCCGATTGATTTATTTCGCTAAGCATGATACCCTCTATTTCCATCCACATCGTTGCAAATGGCAAGATTACATTTCCTTTGATGGCTGCATAGTATTCCATTGTGTATATATACCACATCTTCTTTATCCATTCATCTGTTGATGGACATCTAGGTTCTTTCCATAGTTTGGCTATTGTAGACATTGCTGCTATAAACATTCGGGTGCACGTGCCCCTTCGGATCACTATGTTTGTATCTTTAGGGTAAATACCCAGTAGTGCAATTGTGGGTCATAGGATAGTTCTATTTTCAACATTTTGAGGAACCTCCAAGCTGTTTTCCAGAGTGGTTGCATCAGCTTGCATTCCCACCAACAGTGTAGGAGGGTTCCCCTTTCTCCGCATCCTCACCAGCATCTGTCATTTCCTGATTTGTTCATTTTAGCCATTCTGACTGGTGTGAGGTGATATCTCATTGTGGTTTTGATTTGTATTTCCCTGATGCTGAGTGATGTAGAGCACTTTTTCATGTGTCTGTTGGCCATCTGGATGTCTTCTTTGCAGAAATTTCTGTTCATGTCTTCCGCCCATTTCTTGATTGGATTATTTGTTCTTTGGGTGTTGAGTTTGCTAAGTTCTTTATAGGTTTTGGACACTAGTCCTTTATCTGATATGTCATTTGCAATATCTTCTCCCATTCTGTCAGTTGTCTTTTGGTTTTGTTAACTGTTTCCTTTGCTGTGCAAAAGCTTTTGATCTTGATAAAATCCCAATAGTTCGTTTTTGCCCTTGCTTCCCTTGCCTTTGGCAATGTTCCTAGGAAGATGTTGCTGCGGCTGAGGTCGAAGAGGTTGCTGCCTGTGTTCTCCTCAAGGATTTTGATGGATTCCTTTCTCACATTGAGGTCCTTCATCCATTTTGAGTCTATTTTCATGTGTGGTGTAAGGAAGTGGTCCAATTTCATTTTTCTGCATGTGGCTGTCCAATTTTCCCAACACCATTTATTGAAGAGGCTGTCTTTTTTCCATTGGACATTCTTTCCTGCTTTGTCGAAGATTAATTGACCATAGAGTTGAGGGTCTATTTCTGGGCTCTCTATTCTGTTCCATTGATCTATGTGTCTGTTTTTGTGCCAGCACCATGCTGTCTTGATGATGACAGCTTTGTAATAGAGCTTGAAGTCCGAAATTGTGATGCCACCAACTTTGGCTTTCTTTTTCAATATTTCTTTGGGTATTCAAGGTCTTTTCTGGTTCCATAAAAATTTTAGGATTATTTGTTCCATTTCTTTGAAAAAAATAGATGGTATTTTGATAGTAATTGCATTAAATGTGTACATTGCTTTAGGTAGCATGGACATTTTCACAATATTTGTTCTTCCAATCCAGGAGCATGGAACATTTTTCCATTTCTTTGTGTCTTCAATTTCTTTCATGAGTACTTTATAGTTTTCTGTGTATAGATTCTTAGCCTCTTTGGTTAGGTTTATTCCTAGGTATCTTGTACTTTTGGGTGCAATTGTAAACGGGATTGACTCCTTAATTTCTCTTTCTTCTGTCTTGTTGGTGTAGAGAAATGCAACTGATTTCTGTGCATTGATTTTATATCCTGACACTTTACTGAATTCCTGTACAAGTTCTAGCAGTTTTGGAGTGGAGTCTTTTGGGTTTTCCACATATAGTATCATATCATCTGCGAAGAGTGATAGTTTGACTTCTTCTTTGCCGATTTGGATGCCTTTAATTTCTTTTTGTTGTCTGATTGCTGAGGCTAGGACTTCTAGTACTATGTTGAATAGCAGTGGTGATAATGGACATCCCTGCCGTGTTCCTGACCTTAGCGGAAAAGCTTTCAGTTTTTCTCCATTGAGAATTATATTTGCGGTGGATTTTTCAGAGATGGCTTTGATAATATTGAGGTATGTGCCGTCTATCCCTACACTTTGAAGAGTTTTGATCAGGAAGGGATGCTACACTTTGTCAAATGCTTTCTCAGCATCTATTGAGAGTATCATATGGTTCTTATTCTTTCTTTTATTAATGTGTTGTATCATATTGCTTGATTTGCGGATGTTGAACCAACTTTGCAGCCTTGGAATAAATCCCACTTGGTCGTGGCGAATAATCTTTTTAATGTACTGTTGAATCCTATTGGCTAGTATTTTGGTGAGAATTTTCACATCTTGTTCATCAAGGATATTGGTCTGTAGTTCTCTTTTTTGATGGGATCCTTGTCTAGTTTGGGGATCAAGGTGATGCTGGCCTCATAAAATGAGTTTGGAAGTTTTCCTTCCATTTCTATTTTTTGGAACACTTTCAGGAGAATAGGAATTAGTTCTTCCTTAAATGTTTGGTAGAATTCCCCTGGGAAGCCATCTGGCCCTGGGCTTTTGTTTGTTTGGAGATTTTTGGTGACTGTTTCAATCTCCTTACTGCTTATGGGTCTGTTCAGGCTTTCTATTTCTTCCTGGTTCAGTTGTGGTAGTTTATATGTCTCTAGGAATGCATCCATTTCTTCCAGATTGTCAAATTTGTTGGCATAGAGTTGCTCATAGTATGTTCTTATAATTGTCTGTATTTCTTTGGTGTTAGTGTGATCTCTCCTCTTTCATTCATGATTTTATTTATTTGGGTCCTTTCTCTTTTCTTTTTGATAAGTTTGGCCAGTCGTTTATCAATCTTATTAGTTCTTTCAAAGAACCAGCTCCTAGTTTTGTTGATTTGTTCTATTGTTTTTTTTGGTTTCTATTTCATTGATTTCTGCTCTGATCTTTATGATTTCTCTTCTCCTGCTGGGTTTAGGGTTTCTTTCTTGTTCTTTCTCCAGCTCCTTTAGGTGTAGGGTTAGGTTGTGTACCTGAGACCTTTCTTGTTTCTTGAGAAAGGCTTGTACCGCTATATATTTTCCTCTCAGGACTGCCTTTGTTGTGTCCCACAGATTTTGAACCGTTGTGTTTTCATTATCATTTGTTTCCATGAATTTTTTTCAATTGTTCTTTAATTTCCTGGTTGACCCATTCATTCTTTAGAAGGATGCTGTTTAGGCTCCATGTATTTGGGTTCTTTCCAAATTTCCTCTTGTGATTGAGTTCTAGCTTCAGAGCATTGTGGTCTGAAAATATGCAGGGAATGATCCCAATCTTTTGATACCGGTTGAGACTTGATTTAGGACCGAGGTTGTGATCTGTTCTGGAGAATGTTCCATGTGCACTAGAGAAGAATGTGTATTCTGTTGCTTTGGGATGGAATGTTCTGAATATACCTGTGATGTCCATCTGGTCCAGTGTGTCATTTAAGGCCTTTATTTCCTTGTTGATCTTTTGCTTGGATGATCTGTCCATTTCAGTGAGGGGAGTGTTAAAGTTCCCTACTATTATTGTATTATTGTCGATGTGCTTCTTTGATTTTGTTATTAATTGGTTTATATAGTTGGCTGCTCCCACGTTAGGGGTATAGATATTTAAAATTGTTAGATCTTCTTGTTGGACAGATCCTTTGAGTATGATATAGTGTCCTTCCTCATCTCTTATTATAGTCTTTGGCTTAAAATCTAATTGATCGGATATAAGGATTGCCACTCCTGCTTTCTTCTGATGTCCATTAGCATGGCAAATTCTTTTCCACCCCCTCACTTTAAATCTGGAGGTGTCTTCGGGTTTAAAATGAGTTTCTTGTAGGCAACATATAGATTTTTTTTTTTTTAATCCATTCTGATACCCTGTGTCTTTTGATTGGGGCATTTAGCCCATTAACATTCAGGGTAACTATTGAGAGATAGGAATTTAGTGCCAATGTATTGCCTGTAAGGTGACTGTTACTGTATATTGTCTCTGTTCCTTTCTGATCTACTACTTTTAGGCTCTCTCTTTGCTTAGAGGACCCCTTTCAATATTTCCTGTAGAGCTGGTTTGGTGTTTGCAAATTCTTTCAGTTTTTGTTTGTCCTGGAAGCTTTTAATCTCTCCTTCTATTTTCAATGATAGCCTAGCTGGATATAGTATTCTTGGCTGCATGTTTTTCTCGTTTAGTGCTCTGAATATATCATGCCAGCTCTTTCTGGCCTGCCATGTCTCTGTGGATAAGTCTGCTGCCAATCTAATATTTTTACCATTGTATGTTACAGACTTCTTTTCCCGGGCTGCTTTCAGGATTTTCTCTTTGTCACTAAGACTTGTAAATTTTACTATTAGGTGACGGGATGTGGACCTATTCTTATTGATTTTGAGGGGGGTTCTCTGAACCTCCTGGATTTTGATGCTTGTTCCCTTTGCCATATTGGGGAAATTCTCTCCAATAATTCTCTCCAATATACCTTCTGCTCCCCTCTCTCTCTCTTTCTTCTTCTTCTGGAATCCCAATTATTCTAATGTTGTTTCGTCTTATGGTGTCACTTATCTCTCGAATTCTGCCCTCGTGGTCCAGTAGCTATTTGTCCCTCTTTTGCTCAGCTTCTTTATTCTCTGTCATTTGGTATTCTATATTGCTAATTCTTTCTTCTGCCTCATTTATCCTAGCAGTGAGAGCCTCCATTTTTGACTGCACCTCATTAATAGCTTTTTTGATTTCAACTTGGTTAGATTTTGTTTCTCTTATTTCTCCAAAAGGGCTTTTATATCCCAAGAGGGTTTCTCTAATATCTTCCATGCATTTTTTTGAGCCCGGCTAGAACCTTGAGAATCGTCATTCTGAACTCTAGATCTGACATATTACCAATGTCTGTATTGATTTGGTCCCTAGCCTTTGGTACTGCCTCTTGTTCTTTTTTTTTGTGGTGAATTTTTCTGCCTTGTCATTTTGTCCAGATAAGAGTATATGAAGGAGCAAGTAAAATACTAAAAGGGTGGCAAAGATCCCAGGAAAATATGCTTTAACCAAATCAGAAGCGATCCCAAATCATGAGGGGGGAGAAAGGGGATATAGGAAGTTTCAGAAAGAAAAAAAAAAAAGAAACAATTAGAAAAAGAAAACGAATAAAGAAAAAATATTAAAAAAATATATATATATATTAGATAAACTGGTTAAAAAAACGTTAAAAATGAAAAGGGTAAAAGTTAAAAAAAATTAGAAGAAGAGAGAAAAAAAATTGAAAAAGAAAAAAAAATTAAATTAACTGCAAGACTAAAGAATCATGGGGAGAAAGCCATGAGTTCCATGCTTTGCTTTCTCCTCCTCTGGAATTCTGCTGCTCTCCTTGGTGCTGAAACTGCACTCCTTTGTAGGTGAACTTGGTCCTGGCTGGATTTCTTGTTGATCTTTTGGGGGAGGTGCCTGTTGTAGTGATTCTCAAGTGTCTTTACCCCAGGTGGAATTGCACCGCCCTTACCAGGGGCCAGGCTGAGTAATCTGCTCAGGTTTGCTTTCGGGAGCTTTTGTTCCCTGAGTGCTTTCCTGTAGAGTTCCGGAGGACGGGAATGAAAATGGTGGCCTCCCGGTCTCTGGCCCAGAGGAGCTGAGAGCTCGGGGCCCCACTCCTCAGTGCGCCCTCAGAACAGCGCCCATTTACTCCCATCTGCCTGGCCTCCGGCCGCACTCTGAGTTGACTGAGCCTGCGACCAGTTCAAGGTAACCCCGAGCTGAGAGCTCACTCCTTGGCTCCGTCTCTGTAGCCAGCTTCCCCATTCTAATACCTGTAAGCTCTGCGACACTCAGACACCCCCGATCCTTCTGTGACCCTGCGGGACCTGAGGCCACGCTGACCCCGCGTGGGCTTCACCCCGGCTTAGTCTCTGGAGTGATGTCCCTCAACGGAACAGACTTTTAAAAGTCCTGAATTTGTGCTCTGTTGTTCCACCGCTTGCCAGTTGCCGGCCCCTCCACCTGCCGTCTATCTTCCCGTCGCTTTGGATTCACTTCTCCCCCAGTCCTACCTTTCAGAAAGTGGTGGATTTTCTGTTTCTAGAATTGCTGTTCTTCTTCTCTTCGATCTCCCATTGGATTTGTAGGTGTTTGCAATCTTTAGATAAGCTATCTACCTGATCTCCTGCTACCTGAAGTAGTCTCAGCCTGCTACTTCTCCACCATCTTGACTCCTCCGCCTATTGTTTTTTGTTTTTATTGTTTAAAGAAATATAAGGAGATTTTTAGGTTTCTGTATGGATAAAATAAAAATAAGTTCATAATTTAAATCTCTCATGAGCTTTAAAAAGTACAATCAATATAAAGGATTTTATGAAAAGTTTGTCCAACACTGGGTAGGTGAGGGGACAGGAGACTAACGAAATGGACAAGCCAAAAAATTGTACTTTAACACGAACAAAATTATATGTATGATATCCCAGTATTCAGATGCAATCGTCTTTCTTGGCAATTAGCCAAGACACAGATAGGCTCTTGAGACCACACTGGTCATTTCTTACCCAAACTTCCTCAGCCCTGATATATTTCCAATACATTAAAAGTCTGATGGGAATTATAATTCCTTACATTCAGACCCCAGATGGTTCTTTTACAAAGAACTCTCAAGTGTAAAATCAGTGAAGAAACATAATCTAACAGGTCTGAGATGGAACTACACTTGATATTATAAGGGTGAATCATACATGCATACAAAATGCAATCACAACGGTGATTAAAATTAACTCAAACATAGAAGAAATTACTATAAGCAAATTTTATTACCTTCATGATGGCAGCATCTCACATACTGTTTGTCCCTAGAGTCATAAAGAATCTCTTTTAGAAATCATAATGCAAAAATAGCCTGCAGTTTCATTACAGTTTGGGGCCAAAGGTCTCAATATAATTTACAAATTAATTAAATAAACCCTGGCAATACTAAGAAAATAATATGAGGGGAATCTGTAGAATGCCATTTTAGATAAAACGATTTATTCTCTTTAATGAAAATTTTCAAACTATGTTTAAAACTTTTATGTCTTTCTAAAATATTTTTTTTTTCCTTTGGAAAGTAAATTTCAGTCACCTTGCAGCCTACCACTCAATACTGCTATACAACTTCAGATTTTATAACATTCTGTCTAAAAGACATTTTTAAAATAACTCAATGTTTCAAAATTTTCTGTATGCATTATATTAAAATAGAGAATATTGAAAACATACACTGAATTTTTAAATCTAACACAGAAGCAAACTGAGTTGATATCCCACCACTGAATCAGGTCTATAAAACTCCTTTCGGGAAATTATTTTCCCTAAATTCTTAGAAGGAGAATTATTTCTCTTCCAAAATGTAAGATAGAAAAATTCACCATTGATGAGGACACAAATTTCAATTGAACCTTTGGCATAATTATTTTTTAAAATGATACTTGTCTCTTTTCTCCTGGTGCATGGCCTACTCTAGACCCCAGCTCCCAATAGCCCAATATTCCTGCATGTCTTTCTGACTGTTCAGTCTAGAAATCTCTGCCCCAGTTCAGTACCTGATTTCACACATACCCCAAATACCAGTCTTTCAACTTAGCCTTCTGCAGGCTGATCCCTGCTATGTAATAATAATATATATATATATATATATATATATATATATAGTATATATATACTATATATATATATAAATAAATTTGGGTGCTTATCTGGATGTGGCACTAGTTTTTAAAGTGCTTTCAACCTTATTATTCTACTTCATTCATCTTTATGACAGTTCTAAGAGTTGAGAACACAGAGTGTTATTTGTGTTTCACAGATTAGGAAGTGAGTACAGAAAAAAATTAAATGAATGTTAAAGTTCATTTGGTTGGGTTAACAAAAGCAACATAACTGGAATTATAGCACAGTCATCCCGCTCTACTGACCAACGTCTGTCCGCATGATAGATAAGTATGGTTTAACTATACAAGTGGCTTAAGTGCAAGTTTTAAAAAATGAATCTTGGTTTCATGGAAGTTCATTGATTTCATTGATTTCCCAGTGATTCGAATAAACATTTGTTCATTGAAAATCTATGTTATAAGCACTCTACTTATTTGTTTAGGCTCCAAAGGAGGATAAAAAAGAGTTTCTTCCTTTGAGCTCACAGTCTGGTGGTCGTGGAGATACATATGTAATACAGTTGGAGGGGTTGTATGAAGAAACTAGGTACACAGTGTGTTAGGAGCATCAGAAAGAGACTAACTAGAAGGGAGGGGGTATTGTTACATTAGGCGTTACAATAAACTTGTATTATGACCTGAAAAATAAGAAGGAGCTTGAGAGGCAGAGAAAAATAAAGGCATTTCAGCTATAGACAAAGAATTTTAAAGGCAAAGTCTTAGTTGTATTCATATAACAGCCCTTTGTATAATCTTCATGTAGGTGGAAAAATGAAAGGGAAAGGGAAAAGAAGAATTGGGGGCCGCTTTTGAAAGTGTATTGGTCATGTTAAAGCAATGGCAAAACATTGTAAAGGACAATTTTTGAAAGAATAGGAGGTATATGATTCCATTTGCAAGAAGAAAGACACCTTTGGGGGTGGAGGGAATAAAAGCTGGAGTAGGCCAGACTGGGTAAAGGAAAACAGAGGCAGAACAGTGATGAGGAAGATGGAGGAGGATGTTTCCTACAAGAGCCTAGTCTGGATTTGTAATACCAGATGCTTGTTATGTGTTCCAGCTTGTGATTCATGGCCTCCACTTCTAAAAGACTTTCATATATGTAATTTCTTTTTGCACAGCATGATTAGTTTCTAAGCAAAAGCAGAATACACCACCCCAGAATGCGTCACCTAGATATGTGGATTATTTTGAATTGGAAACAATCAGGGCCCAATAGACTGAGGAAGAGCTTTTTACCTCCCCCCTTAACTACCTAAAAGGATTTAGTAAAGGGGCCCATACCAAGAAAAGGGCTATTACCAAAAATAAATTTTTATATCCAAAATATGTATCTGCATGGCATGGTCAACATTTGGTCTACAAAATACTTTGTTCTTAGCTCCCTTTTGAGACCCCAGGCCCCTAACCCCTTCTCCTTAGATTAGGATATCATATAAGCTTCAATTACCTGGCTACTTATTTCATGGGCTTCTGCATGTACAGTGTTTTTCTCCTGGTAATCTCTTTTACAGAAATTTAATTATTAGGCTCCCAAAAAACACTGAGGGCAAGAAGGGAAAATTTCCTACCTCTACATTTTCTTCCTAATATTTTCTATTATTTTTCTATTTAGGACATGGTTTTACGTAGGTACTCCTCTCAGCCTTTTGGAATTTGTGTTTTAATACTATTTTTTTTTAAATGAAGTGGGTTTTTTTCCTACTTACAACAACACTTTTGACACACCTTTTGTGTGAGTTTTTCCCAACCAGCAATTTCCCAATCCTGAGGACACCGAACATTCCACAATACAATTCAGTCCTAACACTGTCTACCTGGAGTTAATGCAAATCCCACAGGTTAAGGGTTTAGTCCCATAAGACCTCCTGCCCCACTTAGTTGACAATCTCAAGTCTCAGGTTGTATTGGCTATAAACTGGGGGTTTCCATGATCCCTTCCATGGGTTCAATAACTTGCTAGTAGGGCTCGCAGGACTCAGGAATAATGATTTACTTTCTAGATTACAAAAAATACAACTGAAAGGGAAAAGATGCACAGAACAAGGTATGGGGAAGGGGTGGAGTTTCTATGCCCCTTCCAAGGGCACCACCCTCTTAACATCCCCATGTGTTTCCCATCTGGAAGTTCCCCAAACCCCTTCAGTGAAGGTTTTTCAGAAGGTTTCACTACTTAGGCATGATTGATAATAAACTCAATCTCCAGCTCTTTCTCCTTCCCATCAGGGAATGGGGCTGAAAATCCCAACCTTCTAATCACATGGTTGATTCTTTTAACAAGCAGTTCCCCCTTCAATCTCCCAATCCTCAGGGGTTTTTCAAAAAGCCTCTAATTTAACATAAACTCAGGTGTGGTTGAAAGCACCTGTTCTGAATAATGAAAGATGCTCTGGAGCTGGTTTAGGAGCCCAGGACAAAATCCAAATATTTTAACAAAAGGTAGTCCTTTAGTTTTATCACTTAGGAAATTAGAAGTATTGTAGAAACTGTGGCCAGGAGCTGGGATGAAGACCAAAATATGTGTTTCTTATCATATTGAGCATTACTTAAAAAATACTTAGAACTCTGGCAGGTTATATATGTTTAGTAAATATTAGTCACACTGACCACTACCACCAGTCACCACCACCATCATATTGTGAAGACAAAAAGACCTGCTTCTAATGATTTCAGAAGATAGGTATTTAAGACAACAAAACAAACACATATTCTATGAAGTTTCTCTTTCATTTTGCAAGAAAATTTTCAAACCACGGAAGATGGACCCTAATGAAATACTCATTCTATATATTATGTAATCCTTTGACCAGTATATTAATTGTAAAATGTTTTAGTGTCCATATCGTTAGCTCAATCAATAATACAAAATGTTCTTAATTTTCATGACATAAAAGTTTGCTGTTTTTCTCACACAAAAGTGTATGTTCAAATATATTTTACTTTTTTATGATTTCTAAATGTATCTTCTAAGTAGTTATATATAAATAGAGTTAGTGTTCTCTTTTTTGAAACTCTGTCCTTTTTCTGTATCTTCTTTCCACTAGAGATTTAAATGATTCTCATGGTTTCAGTGAAAATCTCTTATTTGTAAAACTTCTAACTACCCATCTGCAGCCATGACCTCTAATTTTATCACTAATTATCTACTTGAGTGATTTGCAGTCACCTCAGTGTCAGCAGATCTACCCAGAGACTCCTTGTATTTCCCCACAGTCATATAGATTCAAAACTGTGGGAGACAATGTGGTATCCTGTTTGGGAGAAGGGCTTTGGGGTTAGACAGGACATGATTTGCTCTGACTCCGTCTTTGGTAACTTTGTTACATTTGGTCACCTAACTTCTCTAGGCCTTAATAGTTAACTTGGTGGTGAAAGGAATTTTCCGTGAGAATTAAGATACTTAGCTCAGTGTCTGGGGAAAGCATGAACTCAGAATTTTAGCTGTCGTTATTAATGCTATCCACACAGGAAGCCTCTGATTACAGGTATACATAAATGTCTTTTTGTCTTTAAATGAATCTTCCTCCCTTCTTCCATTGGCTATGTCATGGTGATATTAATTCACAACATTTATGTCAGTCATGACCTCTTTTTAGCCTGTTCTTGTCTTCTCTGGCTTCCTGCAATTTCTTCTTTAAGAGGCCTTACATACGGAACATACAGAGCCTGGTCCAGTTAATGTTTTGATGAAATAGGACTTGGAAGTTCATTTACAATGTCACCACATCCTTAGTTTGCAGTACCCTACAAATGCCATCTCCATATTCTGAGCATAGCCGTAGTTTTCCTACTCTCATGTGTCCATTCTGGTCCCAGTTCCTGCTAATTTTACTGGCTAATGAGTCCCAGAACTCTTTGTGCTCAGGTATCCAGGAAATTATCAGTATTGATACTCATAAATCTCTTTATAGCCCAAGCATTATTAGCCTAGTTTTTGTTTCCTCTCTGTGAGACAAATTTTCATTAACTGTCAAAGACTTTGTATCACTCACTACTACCCCTACTTTTGAATTCAGCACTGCTACATCTACTATGGTCTACATTTTCCATTGTTTTATTTTCTGATTACTCTTGAGTAGTTGGATTGATGTTTACTCATTGTCTTCTAACTCTAGCTTACTAATTTATTTTCTGTACGCTTGACCAAACTGTCCCATGGCATGGGACATTTGCCTCATTCGCTTTACCTATTTATATACTTTTGATGTGGGAGAGCTAGGTTCTTGTCTCAGGGAGTCAAATAATTAATCTCTGGGACAAATGAGAGTGAGGATACAGAAACTCTCAAGAGTGCGAGGGGTCTAAACAGGGTTGCCTCTGAGGGCTTTTAGGGAGTCTTTTATAGAAAGCCAACAAGAGAACTTAAATCTTCTTAACATCTCATTGATATCATTATTGAGTAAGGACTAGTTATAACACCTTCAAAGGTTTACTTTCTTTTTAGGGTCTGGTAGTTCCGGTTGGTCACAAGTTGCTATTATGATAAGATCGCACCTCTAACACCTAGGACAGGATGGTCAGGTTTATACCTTTATCTCTGGTTTCATCTCCACATTTTTGGGATTTCTGTAAGCCTGATCATCTAGTCCCATATCTATCTCTCCCTACCTAGCTCCTCCTGTCCCTTACTCATTTTCAGACTTGAATGTCTAGTCTAAGCCCCCATGAGATTTCACTTATCATTATGATGGGGCTTTGAATATAGGTGAAGTTTAGTGGTGTGTGGTCCAGAGCCCACAGCCAAGAAAGAATTCTTGAGATGTTTCTGGTGCAAAAAAAACGGTTATATTAAAGCACAGGGATAGGACCTGTGGACAGGAAAAGCTGTCCTGGGGTTTCTCAGGTATCTGTCAATGGGCTGTGGATTATAAGGACATTTAATCGTATCTACATTCCTTTCTGGAAGCTAAGTCATTGATAGAAATGTTTGCTCTTGTAAATTGTTAAAACTTTTGTAAACTGAGGGAGATTCATGTCTTGCAAGAATGCAATCTCTATAAATTAACTATTTGTTTTTCCTTTAGGGTAGCCGGGAGTCCTAAGGAATTACAAATTTGTCCCATGGGGGAGGGCTGTTTATGGGGTGTCTGCTTCTGCCTGTCCTCAGCTAGCCTTCTGCTTCCTCATCATTTATGGCTCATGTTGCTCTATCTTGTCTCTAAGTTTGTTTTCCACCTATTGGTGTATGTTTTCAGACATTTTACCTTCACAGAGATTATAAATTATGATTTCATACTGGCTAAGTTTATTAATGCATGTGAACTTGACCAGATAGGTTTCATATTGAAATCAAAACCATCAATTAGATAAATAAGTTAAAAATGGAAAAGAACACTGACCCATAAGTATTTTTTTCTTGAAATGTGGTGGTATAAATCAATATGCTATTCTAAATACACTAGAATAGTATATGTGTATGTATGCACCTGTGTTGCAAAAAAATCTCTGCTACAAATATATACATATGTATATACATATATGCATATACCTATACACATATATTATCATAGATTTTTATAACATTTTAGACACCTAGCTGGTTTCCATGGTAACAACAATAAAGATAATTATGATGTTGATAGGACTGCAAAATAACTGGCAGTAGGGAAATTTGTCTCTTAACTTTCTATGGTACCTACACTGTAAGGGCCTATTTAGCCAGAGCAATTCCATCTGGTTAAACAGTGATTTTGTTGTTTATGCAGTAAAACTTAAACTGACCCTGCCCTCCGCCCCACTCTGGGAACTTACTTAACAGCAAGTCCTGGAAACCAGTCCCAGGTAACAAAGCCCAAATACAAGGGTGGGTCAGGCCAGGTGGAGACATCCAATCAGTAAAGCTCGCATACTGTCTCCCTAGCTACCAAGGAGTGTGGGTCCTGCCTTTTGGGCGCCAATTCTGACCAAGGTGATAGGCTAGTTCAAATATCTACTAGGGTAAATTGTAATTCAATTGGCCACCCGAGTGGGACCTAGCATGACTGTGCAGCTTTCTCTGTGTTTCAATCTCATTGGCCACCTGTGCATGGCCAGGCCCAACCACATGGCCTTTGCTCTATAAAAGTTAGTCTGTAAGGCAGGGAGGGGTTGCCTCTCTGTAAGAGACAGCCCTGACCAGTCAGTTTGATTCTCGATGCTTGGTGCAAAATAAAGCTTTGCTTGACCTTTGCTTTGTATCAGTCTACAGTATCAGTACTTTGTATTAAATACTATGATTATGGGCAAGTTACTGGGTCTTCTCTATAGCTTCTCCATTATTAAGATAGGAAGATTGTTTTGGCTACAGCTCCCACACATGCTCTGGAAGAAAACAGAGAAGGAGGAGCAAAAATAAGCATTTTGTACTATCAACAGAGAAGAAGCATAGCAAGCTGGCATTAGGTTTAAAATCCCTCCTCTTGCCCCACCTCACTGGTTGCTTCTGCTCTCATGAAGTCATCACTGGAAAGCAAACACTGGAAGCATGAGAGGATATCCTGAGATCTGGCTTGCAGTCTGACAATACCTTTTTGGCACATTCTAGTGTAAAATATTCCTATTAGTACTCCACATTCATTTTGGCTCCTGAGCATAGTCAATTGCAGGAGCCAAGAGGAAATTCCCTGTTGAGGAAACACTGTGGGAAACAGAGGAACAGGTGAACACAGCAAGAAATGGGGCCCGATTTTTGATCCTCAAAGAAGAATAATTTGCAACTATCTATCCTTATCTATTTTAAAATAAAAATGAAATTTTTCATAGGAATAAGAGGAAAAGGCAAAGTACAAAATGGGAAGAATTACATTACTGCATGTCACAAAAATTCTCCAGCTAGTAACAAGGAAAAATATAATTTCTGAAATCTTAGAGTTTATATAAACCCTAGAGCTCTTGGTGAAAATGGATTTCTCAGGCTGATTTTACTATAGAAACTATTCTAACATTTCTGGAAGTATTTTCTCTGGGTTGCAATATTGTCTTTTGGGAGGAAAAGTGTCTTGGGAATGCCAGGTTAAACAAATGTTAATAGGTTTCCTTGATTGATGCAAATGCATTTTTAAAATATGCTGATGTGAGATAAATACAGAAAACATGGTTTTACATTATTTTCACCACTTATCTTAATATACTTCTTTATACTATACTATATCTAGTATATATATAGTATATACTATACTATATCTTAATTACTTCTCCCTTATCTTAATAAGGGAGAAGCTATAGAGAACCCAGTAACTTGCCCATAGTCCATACTTTCTTAAAACATATATAGAGGTTTTTGCAGGATTAAAGTAATACAGACTACATTTAACATAGATGACCTATTCCATAATGGTCCTAGACAACCTGAGATTTAAAAAAAAAAAAAAAAAAGTACTAGGTTTCTGTAAACTAACCATAGTATTTTTTCTATAATATTCTAGAACCCCAATGGGCTCTGTACCCATTAATATTACCCTCAGTCTAACTCATCAAAGTGTGTTGGAGTAATTTCAACTAAATGACAGGTTTTCTGTTATTACCCCCATCCAATTTTAGTTCACATTTCCTCATGTAAGTTTTCTTTGTCTAAAAGCATGACTCATCACATATTAAGCCATCGAGTATTTGTGCGATATATCGTGTTCGTAGTCCCCAGGAACTGCACCTCCCAGGATTCATGTCCATAGTACTTTCCTTACCTTGAATTTCTACCAGCCATTTGACATGGTATTGCCAATAAAATGTGAAAGAAATTATGCCATTCAGTTCTGGCCCTAAACATTAAAAAGGCCCAGGATTTTTTGCTTTTTCATCTTGGAAACCTAGCTAATACAATCAGAAACCATGCTATATAAAAAGAGAGATCCAAGTTCTCCCCAGGGAAAACTTAGTTCTGATGGGAAAGCACCGGGAAAAAGATCATGTGCAAGAGAATTAAGATGCCCCAGTTGACCACACCAAGCCCTCAAACATGTGGGAGAGGCTTTCTGAGCCCTTTCATTTAGGCCATCCGCAGACCGAGTGCAGCCACATGGAAGCCACGTTAGATGTTTCACCCACTCAGTCAAAGCCATTAAAATCAAAGGAAAAGAACTTGAGGGTAGCTCTGCCCAAATTTCTAACCCACTAAAATATAGATAATCAAAAGAAGCCTTATTTGATGTTACTAAATTTTAAGATAGTTTATTACAAGACACAGATAACTGAAATAGAAGGTTTTGTTTTTTTTTTCTATCTTTAGGCTACATTACTTGGGGGAAGATACATAACTTCACCATACAGATAAACCAATATAATCATTAATATGAGGCAGAGGAAGAAAACATTAGGATGTTGTGTGTATTAATATCATAAGAGAACTTGTAATTGGAGGAACTTGTCATTTTCTTTGACTTTTAAAATCAGGTAGGATTTTACAAGAAAGGGGATTCTACAGAGTGGAGCCAATAGGCTATAAATTAAATAAATAGGATAGGTTGAAAAGGTACTGGCTCTGGAGAATTATACACACACACACAAATACATACACATGTAAGTATATATGTATACATGCAGACGTGCATATATAATTGTAAAGAATATACATATAAAACGAACTATATAAAATATATGAATGTATATGTATGTAGACTTGTATTTTTATATCACATTACTATAGGATATATATATAAATTGTACATATCTAAAATATACATTTGTATTATATATGTATATATGCAAATATATACAACTATATAGGATATACATACACATAGCAAAACCAAATTATATATACACACAGGTGTGTGTGTGTGTGTGTATATATATATATATACACACCTCCAGATTTATACCAAGAAATTTACACAATTATTTTATTTGTATTGAAATGTATTTAACCTATTACATTAATTTCAGAAATACAACATACTGATTTAACAATTCCATACATTACTCAGTGCACACCATGATAAAGTCACCATTTCACCTTTTGTCACCATACCACATTATTACAATATTATTGACTATATTATCTACCCTCTACTTTTAACTTCCATGACTTACTTATAAAACTCAAAATTTGTACCTCTTAATCCCCCTTGTCTATTTTGCCCATTCTCCCACCGACCTCCCTCCGGGAACCATATTTGTTCTCTGTACTTATGAGTCTATTTTGTGTGTGTGTGTGTGTGTGTGTTAGATTCCAAATATAAGTGAAATCATATGGTATTTGCCTTTCTTTTATTTCACTTAGCAGAATACTCTCTAGGTCTATCTATGTTTTCACAAATGGCAAGTTCTCATTTTTTATAGCTGAATTACAATTCATTGAGTGTGTATGTGTGTGTATACCCCATGTCTTCTTTATCCGTTCATCTACTGAGGGATACTTTAGTTCTTTGTATATTTTGGCTATTGTAAATAATGCTGCAATAAACATAAGCGTAGATATAACTTTCCAAATTATTGTTTTTATTTTCTTTGGAGAAATGCCCAGCAGTAGGGATTACTGCATCATATGGTATTTCTGTTTTTAATTTTTTGAGGAAACTCCTTACTGTTTTCTACAGTAGTTGTGCCAATTTACCTTCCTACCAACAGTACATAAGGCTTCTTTTTTAATCTACATTCTTGTCGACACTTGTTACTGTATTTTTGATATGAGAGGTTTGATTGGTGTGAGAGAAGTGGAATCTCACTGTGGTTTTGATTTGTGTTTCCCTAATAAGTGATATTGAGCATTCATGTGTCTGTTAGCCTCTTGCATGTCATCTTAGGAAAAAAATGCCTGTTCAGGTCCTCTGCCCATATTTTAATTGGATTGTTTTACTGGTGTTGAATTGGATATTAATTCCTTGTCAAATACATGATTTGCAAAACATTTTTTCCCATTAAGCAGGTTGCTTTTTTGTTCCGTTGATGGTTTCCTTTGTAGTACATGGCTTTTTATTTGGTGTAGCCCCAACTGTCTATTTTTGCTTTTGTTTCCCTTGCTGAGGACATATATATATGGATATGTTGCAAAGATCAACATCCAGGAGATTACTGCCTACAGTCTCCTCTAGGAGTTTTATGGTTTCAAGTCTCACATTTAGGTCTTTAATCCATTTTGAATTTATTTTTGTGTATGGTGTAAGAAAGTGGTCCAGTTTTATTCTTTTCCATGTAACTGTCCAATTTTCCCAACATTATTTGAAGAGACTCTCTATTCTGCATTGAAAATTCTTGCCTCCTCTGATGTAGATTAATCAACCATATAATCTTGGGTTTATTTATGGGCTTTTTTGGGGGGGGGGCTCTCTAACTCATTCCATTGATCTATGTGTTTATTTTTGTGCCAGTACCATACTGTATTCTTTGCTATATCTTTGTAGTGTATCTTAAAATCTGGGATTGTGATAGCTCCAGCTTTGTTCTTCTTTCTCAAGATTGTTTTGGTTATTTCAGGTCTTCTGTGGTTCCATACACATCTAAGGATTATTTGTTCTGCCCCTGTGAAAAATGCTCTTGTATATTCATATTGATGGTGTTAGATTTGTAGATTGCTTGGGGTAGATTGCTTTGTAGATTTGTAAAATGCTTGGACATTTTAACATTATTCTTCCAATCTATAATTATTTTTTTCATTTGTGTTGTCAGTTACTTTCGTTAATGTCTTACAGTTTTCAGAGTATAGGTCTTTCATATCCTTGGTTAAATTTATTTCTATGCTGTGTCATGAGCCATGTTACTTATTATGCTGGCTCCATAAGGGCAGGAACTCCGTTTCCTATTGCCCTCCAGCTCTCCTAGAGTTAAGTCCCTGATTTTCAAAGCTCCTGAAATTAAATCCATCTGGTTTTCAAAGTCATGTCTTACAGGAACTTGTCTTCCCAGTGGGGGTTCCCAGTGCTAGGAGTACCTGGTATGGGTTTGCTCCTCTTGATTCTCCATGCTTGTGGTGTCCCTTCTGTTGAAGCTTAGACTCCATAGGGATTTGGTTCCCAACCACATCCCTGCCACTCCTACTCTTTTGGGTGTAGTTTTCTCTCTCTGATTAACTGTGAAAGATGTGTTTTGCCAGTCCTCAGGTCATCTTCAGAATTAGTTGCTTAGATGCAATTGTTATTCAGTGTGTCTATGGGATGAAGTGAGTTCAGGATCCTCCAACTCTGCCATCTTCCTGCCTTTCCTCACAAATTTACACAATTTATCTAATTTAATCTTCAACAGTCCTACAAACTAGGCATTATACTCCACAAATCATAGAAGAGAAAGTTGAAATTCAAAGTGCTTGTATACCTTACGAAAATAAAGAATCTGACTCAGAACTATATAATTCAAGTTTTCATGTTGTCAGCATTCCAGTCTATCACTTTTTGGTCAGAATGACTGGAAAAATTATCTAATTGATGTTATTTAGCACAAATTACAAGTGGCAGCAAATTTCTAAATTCATGTGTGTGTAGTTTAAGTCACTGTTTGTGAGCTGTGACCAATCAACCCATCAAAATCATTCCAGTATATTGAACTTTGTATACTATGAAAAGCCAAAACTCATTATAAAACCCTGTTAACCAAGGTTTGTTCTAGACTAAATTATCAGAGTTCAGTGCTTCTCAGACATTAATGCTTGTATGAATTAACAATCTTATTAAAACAGATTAGAATTTAGTAAATCTTGTATGAAGTCTGTGATTCTACATTTATAACAAGTACTTAGATGATAGTAACCATAGACAACACTCTATCAAGGATCTAGACAAGATGGTTCTCACATGCTTATCTCTGCATCTCCTCCCCTCCCACCGTTTCCTGCCAATAACTAACCTTCAAATACTCCTGGCTCCATAGGAATTAAAATATTTTCCCATTTTCCAATCATTTTTTAAATTTTTTACTTATTTTTTTAAATTTCTTTTCAGTGTTCCAGAATTCATTGTTTATGCACCACATCCAGTGCTCCATGCGATACATGCCCTTCATAATACCCAGCACCGGGCTCACCCAACCTCTCACCCCTCACCCCTCCAAAACCCTCAGATTGTTTTTCAGAGTCCACAGTCTTTCATGGTTCATCTCCCCCTCCAATTTCCCCCAAATCCCTTCCCCTTTCCATCTCCCCATGTCCTCCATGTTATTTCTTATGTTCCACAAATAAGTGAAACCATATGATAATTGACTCTCTCTGCTTGACTTATTTCACTCAGCATAATCTTGTCCAGTCCCGTCCATGCTGATACAAAACCTGGGTATTCATCGTTTCTGATGGAGGCATAATACTCCATAGTATATATGGACCACATCTTTCTTTCTTTCTTTTTTTTTTTTTTTTTTTTAAGATTTTACTTAATTGACAGAGAGAGATCACAAGTAGAGAGGCAGGCAGAAAGAGAGAGGGAAGCAGGCTCCCAGGACCCTGAGATCATGACCTGAGCCGAAGGCAGCGGCTTAACCCACTGAGCCACGCAGGCGCCCTGCGCCACATCTTTCCTATCCATTTATCTGTTGAAGGGCATCTTGGTCCTTTTCACAGTTTGGCAACTATGGTCATTGCTGCTATGAACATTGGGATACAGATGGCCCTTCTTTTCACTACATCTGTATCTTTGGGGTAAAGACCCAGTAGTACAATTGCAGGGTCATAGGGAAGCTCTATTTTTAATTTCTTAAGGAATCTCCACACCATTTTCCAAAGTGGCTGCACCAACTTGCATTCCCAACAAGAGTGTAAGAGGGTTCCCCTTTCTCCACATCCTTTCCAACACATATTGTTTACTGTCTTGTTAATTTTGGCCATTCTAACTGGTGTCAGGTGGTATCTTAATGTGGTTTTGATTTGAATCTCCCTGATGGCTAGTGATGATGAACATTTTTTCATGTGTCTGTTAGCCATTTGTATGTCTTCATTGGAGACATGTCTGTTCATGTCTTCTGCCCATTTTCTGACATGATTATCTGTTTTGTGTGTGTTGAGTTGGAATTCTTTATAGATACTGGACATCAGCCCTTTGTCTGTAGTGTCATTTGCGAATATTGCCTCCCATTCCATGGGTTCCCTCTTTGTTTTGTTGACTGTTTTCTTTGCTGTGCAGAAGCCTTTGATCTTGAAGTCCCAAAAGTTCATTTTCACTTTTGTTTCCTTTGCCTTTGGAGACATATCTTGAAAGAAGTTGCTGTGGCAGATGTTGAAGAGGTTACTGCCTATGTTCTCCTCTAGGATTCTGATGGATTCCTGCTTCATCTTGAGGTCTTTTATCCATTTCAAGTTTATCTTTGTGTATGGTGTAAGAGGATTGTCGAGTTTCATTCTTCTACACATAGTTGTCCAATTTTCCCAGCACTATTTATTGAAGAGACTTTTTTTTTTTTTAAAGATTTTTATTTATTTATTTGACAGACCGAGATCACAAGTAGGCAGAAAAGCAGGCAGAGAGAGAGAGAGGAGGAAGCAGGCTCCCCACTGAGAAGAGAGCCCGATGTGGGGCTCGATCCCAGGACCCTGGGATCATGACCTGAGCCAAAGGCAGACGGTTTAAACCACTGAGCCACCCAGATGCCCCAAGAGACTGTCTTTTTTCCACTGTATATTTTTTCCTGCTTTGTCGAAGATTATTTGACCATAGAATTGAGGGCCCATATTTGGGCTCTCTACTCTGTTCCACTGATCTATGTGTCTGTTTTTATGCCAGTACCATGCTGTCTTGGTGATCACAGCTTTGTAATAAAGCTTGAAATCAGGCAACGTGACGTCCCCAGTTTTGTTTTTCTTTTTCAACATTTCCTTAGCAATTCAGGATCTCTTCTGATTCCGTACAAATTTTAGGATTGTTTGCTCTAGCTCTCTCAATAATGCCGGTGGAATTTTGATTGGAATGGCATTTAAAGCATAGATTGCTCTAGGCAGTATAGACATTTTAACAATGTTTATTCTTCCAAACCATGAGCATGGAATGGTCTTCCACTTTTTGGGTCTTCTTCAATTTATTTCATGAGTGTTCTGTATTTCCTTGAGTACAGATCCTTTACCTCTTTGGTTAGGTTTATTCCCAGGTATCTTACAGTTCTTGGTGCTATAGTAAATGGAATCGATTCTCTAATTTCCCTTTGTGTATTTTCATTGTTGGTGTGTAAAAAAGCAATGGATTTCTGTACATTGGTTTTGTATCCTGCCACATTACTGAATTGCTGAATGAATTCTAGTAGTTTGGGGGTGGAGTCTTTTGGGTTTTCCATATAAAGTATTATGTCACCTGTAAAGAGAGAGAGAGTTTGACTTCTTCATTGACAACCTGAATACTTTTTTATTTCTCTTTGTTGTCTGATTGCTGTTGCTAGGATTTCTAATACTATGTTGAACAAGAGTGGTGAGAGTGGGCATCCTTGTCGAGTTCCTGATCTCAAAGGGAAGGCTGTCAGCTTTTTTCCATTAAGGATGGTATTTGCTGTGGGTTTTTCATAGATAGATTTTATGAAGTTGAGGAATGTTCCCTCTATCCCTATACTTTGAAGCATTTTAATCAGGAACAGATGCTGTATCTTGTCAAATGCTTTTTCTGCAGCAATTGAGAGGACCATGTGGTTCTTCTCTCTTCTCTTACTGATTTATTTTATCACACTGATTGATTTGCGAATGTTGAACCACCCTTGCAACCCAGAGATAAATCCCACCTGGTCATGGTGGATAATCTTTTTAATGTACTGTTGGATCCTATTAGCTAGGATCTTGTTGAGAATCTTAGCATCCATATTCATCAAGGATATTGGTCTGAAATTCTCCGTTTTGGAGGGGTCTTTGATTTGCGGACCAGGGTCCATTTTCCAATCTTTTATATTTTACTCACACTTCAGTTTTATACTCTAGTCTTTTGAATTTTTCAATTAAAATATTATTAAAATAATTCCAGTCAATGAAAACCATTTTAAATTTAACCCTTACTGAAAATATAATTTGCTTAAAATAGATTTCTGTACCTTTATTTATAAAGTATAATTAATGGTGAAACTTTCTACCTCAGCTTATCAGGAAACGGTGTTTCTTGCTATTGTTGTTTAGCAGAGAAATATTTTTGTTAATATTCGGTAATAGGATTAGGCTTTAGAAGATTATCCTCTTTGGTTAAATGGAGGACTAGATATTTATTAAACTGGAATGCAAGGGATATAAGGTAAGCTATATATTTTTTCTCAATTTCTTCCTCAGCTGCTAGGCTCATAAGTTTGAGAGTTGTAAAGAATGTACATATATATGCATATTCTTTCAATATGTCATGTATGGCATGATTAGGAGGTTCAAACTGTGATTGGAATTGTAAAGTACTGTGAATTTTTGCTAAACTTTAAATGGATTCATTATAACTAGGGTAAAATAGAATGTCATAGAAATTGATTTAAAAAGAGATTATACTGAATCCACTTTTCAAAAACAATTTCTATCACTTTTACTTGATAAATTGAATTTAGCATAATCTATTGGATGATAAATTGAATTTAGCAAAATCTATTCAAAGAGTATATACTCTCTTGATTAGACTATTTTGGTAATAAAAATGCCTCCCACCCAGGAAAGAAAGGATAAACTGAACTTTTATTAGGGATTAAACCATAATTATATACTTTTATAGGCATTGAGAAAGGGATCCACCTGTTCAGTTTAATTCTGTAAAGAGCTAGTAAAATAAGATCTGTCCTTTGATGCAGTTATGTGTAACTTAACTGCTTATTTAACACTTTTCTCCTAGGTACATATTCTTTTGAAATAACATCTGTTTCAGCTTATGCCTTGACAAATTACAAAATTATTATCAAGTATCTAAGTCTGGAATGGCATTGAAAGTATAGATTGCTCTAGGCAGTATAGACATTTTAACAGTGTGTATTCTTCTGATCCATGAGCATGGAATGGTCTTCCATCTTTTGTGTCTTCAATTTCTTTCATAAGTGTTCTGTAGTTCCTTGAGTACAGATCCTTTACCTCTTAGGTTTATTCCCAGGTATCTTATGGTTCTTTGTGCTATAGTAAATGGAATTGATTCTCTAATTTCTCTTTCTATATTTTCATTGTTAGTGTAAAAGAAAGCAACTGATTTCTGTACATTGATTTTGTATCCTGCCATATTACTGAATTGCTGTATGAGTCAAGTATCTAAGTCCAAATATATACCCAAAATTATTGATAAGATAAATTTCTCTCATCCTGATCACTGGCTCTAAGAAAAAAATGAATAGCTGGTTGTCTGAAATTCCAGGAAAAAACAAAACAAGATATCATATTTGGTGGGGAGTGTTGATTATAAGGATGGGGGAGGCATAGGTTTGGGAGAATTCTGTGGATAATTCTTCAAACATTTCTTTAAAAAAAGAAACTCATCTGCATGTAGTTAAAGTGAAATAGAAATATGATTCTGTTAATTCACTATTTGTTTTCATGGAGACATTTATGAATATTCTATGAAGACTATTGGATCACTGTTAAGAATCACAGCACATGTCTTTTGCAAACAATAACAATAATATTCACAATAAAAATAGAGACCTATGGTCAATGTTCTCAAAAGACTGGAAACAGCCTCAAAGAATGGATGAAATGGCACTTGAGGCAGTAATCAGTCCTATTCACAAACTATAATGAGCATCAGAAGCATCTGAGATTATAGGCAAAAGATACATCTGACCCACTAGGGTTTTTCATCTTTTGCATGGGAGCAGGGAGAAAAAGGTAAGGTAGGGGAAGAGGTCAGGGGGCCATGAGTGCTAAAGAATCCAACTGAGTTGAAGAAAATCTGAAACAAGGAATTTTCATCCTCTTCTATCTCAGAAAGACTATGTCAAGTATTTAATGTAAAATATATTATCATAATTCATCTTTTAAGCAAGATAAATTAACTCTAAATTGTAATTATCACAGGGGCACTTGGTGGCTCAGTGGCTTAAGCATCTGCTTTCACATCAGGTCATGATTTCAGGGTCCTTGGATCAAGCCCCACATTGGGCTCTCTGCTCAGCAGGGAGCCTGCTTCTATGCCCCATCCCCCACCTGCCTCTCTGTCTACTTGTGATCTCTGTCAAATAAATAAAATCTTTCAAAAAAAAACAAACTTGTTTTAAATTGTAGTTATCACAGAAATACTACTATACCCCAATTAGGACAGCTCTTACTTAGCACCTGAGCCACCAGTTTTTGCCTCTTCCTATGTCTGTTTCTGAAAATTTTTTTCTTTTCTTTTCTTTTTTTTTTTTTTAACTAAGGTGTTAATATGAGCAGGCCTGACCATGTTTAAATAATCTCAATATGATGGTTAATCTTTTGTGTCGACTTAGCTGGACCATAGTGCCCAGAAATTTCATCAAACATTATTCTGAATGTTTGTGAAGGTGTTTTTGGATGAGATTAACATTTAAATCAGTAGACTTTGAATAAAGCAGAGTACTTTCTATAAAGTGGGTGGGCCTTATCCAATCAGTTAAAGGCCTTAATAGTACAAAAACTGACTCCCTTGAGCAAGGAGTTCCAGCAGTCTGCCTTTGGAATCAAGCTTCACCCCTTCCCTGGGTCTCTAGCCTGATGCTCTAATCAATAGATTTTGGATTTATCAAGCCTTTACTGTTATATATCTCAATTCCTTAAAGTAAGTCTCCCTCTCTATGTATAAACACATCCTATTGGTTCTGTTTCTCTGGGGAACTCTAACACACGCACAATAAATTTTCCTTTCATAAATGCATATTTATTAAGAAAAAGCTACAAAGCTCTGAACAGAAGATCTCATTTAGTCATAATTGGGATTACCCTAGAAAACTGGCAAAATTCTGCGGTACTTGTATGCAAAAGCAAACTAGTTCTTGTAGATGATTCCTTTTTTGTGTGTTTTTTGTTTTGGTTTGGTTTGTTAATTTTTTTGAGAGAGAGCACGAGAGCAAGTGGGGAGAAGAGGAGCAGAGGTGGAGGGAGAGAGAATCCCAAACAGGCTCCATGCTTGGCAGGGAGCCTAGCATGGGGCTCGATCTCTGAACCCCAAGACCATGACCTGAGCTGAAATCAAAAGTCGAACACTTAACCAACTAAACCACCCACTGCTTCAATGATTCTTTTATTCTTTGATCCTAATTTATAAGTTTGTCAAGTTCAACTTTGTTGACTCCTGTGATAACTCTAGCCACTTGTTCACTTGTGCTATATATGCATACATCAAAGGAACTCAGAAAGCCTTGCCTCTGTCTGCTTGATTTATTTCTTGATCAGGACTGATAATCCTACAAACTTCTACGTGTAGGTAGACTGCTTCCCAGAATTTTCTGGTGTCTACATGAAAAATGCAATTTCTTTCTCAGAACAGGAAGAAATAATGATAAAGCTACAGAATGGTATTTCACTAGAAACTAGTGTACCTTCTCCCCACTCATAATCTTTAATATGTGACTCCCTACTACAAAGACATTATCTAAATTGTGACCATATTTCTTCAAAATGGTTGCACTTGCTATAGAGGTGTCATACCAAGTCTTGGCTATGCTGACGGAGTTAGAGCTGTCTCTCTAACATAAGTCTCTGACTCAAAGACAAAGGCTTATGCTAATTGTTTGATTTTAATTACATATAATTAATGGGCTATGTCAGTTTCTTTTCTGACACCACATTGAATGTTTTAATTTGAGCATGGAATTCCTTTCAAGGAGTAAAAAATTGTATTCTATTCATAAAGTTGTAAGCTTTTAGTCATAAATTTTATTTTTAACATCTTTTATCAGTCATCCCACTATCTTAATATTAAAAAATTAGAAAGTAAACTATTTTACTTGTAGCAAAAATACTGGAAACATGTATATGACTAGATATAAATAATATAGATTCATCTATCACAATAGTACTAAATTCTAGTATATGTATATCCATATATATGGATATATATAGTATATATGGGTATATATGGATATATACATTTATATATCCATGCATTTATATGTAGCTATATATTTATGTTTACATATGGGTGTGTGTATGTGTATATTGGTCACAATAATAGTCTTAAAAATTCTAATACCTATTATTATCTGAATGATGATTCTAATTTTGTCTATTTCATCTTTTATCACTTATTCAAGATAAGAATTCAGGAGTCTTCTTTACTTTTTATTATGTGCTTTAGCTCAGTAATAATATAATTATGTGGTGTCCTCATAACCATATGATCTAGGAAGGAGGCTTTCCTAAAATGGTGAGGAATTGGAGACAATTAGTATAGTTTTCAATTTCCATATTAGAAAATGCACATTTAACTACAGGTATTCCCTAACTTTTGATGTGGTTCACATCCCAATAATCCTACTGTAAGTTGAAAATATCATAAGTTGAAAATTCATGTAATACATCTAAATTATTGAACATCTAAGATAGTCTAACCTATCTTAAAAACACTCAGAACACTTACATTAGCCTACAGTTGGGCAAAATTGTGTAATTCATCACCTATTTTGTAATAAAATACTGATCATCTCATGTAATATTTTGAATAGTGGGCTGACAGTGAGAAACAGAATGGTTATATAAACACAGAAATGTTATAAGTGTATCAGTTATTTACCCTCCTGATCATGTGGCTGACTGGGAACTGTGCTCACTGTCCCTGCCCATCATCATGACTGAATAACTATATTGCATATCATTGTCCCAGAAAAAAATCAAAATTCAAAATTTGAAATACAGTTTTTACTTAATGCATATTGCTTTCTCACAACTGTAAAGTCGCACGATCATAAGTTGAGCCATTATAAGTTGGAAACTATTAAAATTCAATATTTTACTATTATAATATTTTATACCATATATTTCAAAAAGTTAAAAAAATAAAATACTTTCACATAGCTAGGTACTTTACTCAATAACATTTAATTATCAGTTCCTACTTACTGAACATGTGTTTTCTCCTGGACTTAGTAGAAATTGTTTCTGGTTAATCCTGAATTAATCCTGAATCTCTTGGTGGATACAACTCTTTTAACATGTGCATAGATATTTCCATATCTAGTCTAAGATCCCTGTGGATAAAGACCCACTTGGTTGTAAATTCTGTGCTTCAGAGCTTAGGATCCCCACCCCCAGATTTTCTATTCCCATCTTGATCCAGGCAATCACTGTGATAACCTCCTCTGATTAAAAAAAAAACAAAAAACAAAAAACAAACAAAAAAAAAAAACAACAACCCACACTTGGCTGAATGCCCAGTGTCTGAAAACTCAGATATTTAATTTTACCCCTTCACTCCACTCCCATGATGGCTTTTGCTCTTCTATAGTTTCTTGATTTTCACTTACACTTTGCCTGATCCTTTTATTTCTGACCTCATAGTTTTAACTTCTGATTCTGAAATTGTTTCTAGGTTAATCTGTCTGCATTGGTGTGAAAGTGCCCATTATTCAGCTTAGCATTCATCTTCTTGTGGCATATGTAGAAGGTTTTTAGGACGCCCACAGTGAAAACCTAAACTGAGCTACTGAATCAAACAAAAGTGTTGCCAGCCTTTCCTTCCAGGTATTGTGATTGCGGGGAGAGACTCCCTGCTATGCCCCTCCTATTAGAAGAGATCTGCTTGGCTGGCTATGATTGACAATCACAGCCTGAGTTTCCCTGTGTCCTATTCATATTAATTTGAGCTGCTGAAACTCTTTCTCACCAAATTCTGCCCTTCTTGTATACCAGAGGATAAAACTTGTGCACCCCAGGAGTCCCTTTTCTGGCTTTCCTTTATCTTCGCAACACCAGCTCCCTAGACCCAATCTGCCTTCCAGACTCAGCCCACATAGATCAGACTTCTAAGTTCAATCCTTGAATAGCTCAAAACCTCAGTAAGTTTGCCATCATAACTCACAGATGGCCTTCTTTGATTTCCCTGTATTCATTCTTATCAGACTAAGAATCATAAATGTAGAAGATTCCGAGTACCCATAGGCCCTCATCAAAAGTGGCTGTACCAATAATCCTCTTAAAATACAACATCAACAGAAGAACAATTTCTCAAATGTAGCCTTCCAAGTACTTTTGATGAAGTCTCTTCATTTTCTATTACATTGGTTCACTTGAAAATAAATAAAAAGATATACTTAGCAGGTATCTTGCTGATGACTTAATGTTCAAATAAGGGTGTCTTAGTTAAGGTTAAGTTTTGAGCCTGACTATGTGGAAATGAATCCCAGCTCAATCAATTACTAGTTGTGTGGCAATATGCAAGTTATCCTCTCCAGGCCACAATTTGCTCATTTATAAAATGAGATTGAAGATACTAATACCTATATCATAAGAGGGCTTTTAGGATTACATTGGTTGATTGGTTTATGTAAAGCACTCAAGTTAATTCTCAGTGTCTTCAACAGTAGAATTAGGTTTTCCTTTGTTTGAAGCAGTGTCCTATTACTGCTTTCAGCTAATATGCTTTTATAATTGATGTGGTCTAAGTTTATGTTCAGTTTTTAAGGTGTTATACTTTAACTGATAGTATGTTTAAAGTTAAATAAAATATCTAGATCTGTTTACTCAAGTTGCTCTTATGTTTAGGGAGATTTGTTTTCTTGATTTCCAGTTCCTTTATTTAACTATAGGGTTATAATTTTGTGCTTGTGAAAACATATCTGATATTCATCCAATGTGTTAGTGTATTTGTCCCTAAGTTGTTTTTTTTTTTTAAATCTGTGGATTTTGCAGCATACTTCAATGTTATTATATGTCATTAATGAAACAGCAGAATAATTCAAGTTCAAAGTCCTAACTCTGGGATAAGAGCCATTCAATCAGGATAACATTCATTTATTTAGCAAGAAGTTCATTTATTTATACTTAGTGTAAATCATATAATTCTACTTAAATTCCAGCCACATCTATTTGGTCTATCCACAAGGATATCATAAGGGGTGCTGCTAAATTCTACTACAATCTGATCACTTTGCACCTTGGTAACTACATTCTCTTCATCTCTCTCATCTACATCACTGCTGGTCTTATTTGCTGGTCTCCCTGTTTCCATCTTTATCCCGCAGTCTGTTCTCACTACAAAAGATGGAGTGTTTAAAACCGAAGTCTGCTTATGCCATTCTTTTGCTCATAACCCTCTTGGGCCTCAGTATTTTCTCAGAGGAAAAGCCAGTCTGCTTGCCCTTATCTATAATGTTGTACTTGATCTGACTCACTGTTACTCTCTTATCTCCTTCCATCTGTTTAGCCTTTCTGCAACATCTCCTGCCTTGCCCCTTAAATTTGTATCTTCATCATATAGACATACAGATGACTTTAACCTCTGCCTGGAACACTCTCCCCAATGTTTCTATGTCCCTAGCACATTCTCCTTGTTTTTGTTTAAATAATCCATTTTTAGTAAAAACTGACCATAACCAATGACAGCTACACTTGGTTATGGCATGAAGGCTATGCCTTCTTACCATGATTTGTTTCTCTAATGAGAAAAATAGTCTCACTAACAGAGGAACATAATAGATTCAAACACTAGGTAGTCTGTGGCAGATACCCACATGAATTTTCTGGTTTATTTCTATAAATTAGAAAATCTTCCTCTGATATATATCAAGGTCATTTTCCATGTTGTGCTGGCTTTTGCTCCTTCCCATAAAAAAGGAACCAAACAGCCAGAGTATAGAACAGAATTATAAGATGAAGCTTCTCAATAGAATTGCCAAAGTAATTTCTATTGGCTTAGGTAGGTACATTTCCATATTGAATAAAAACACAGAACTAACTCAATAATTGGCAATGTATCAAGCAGAGAAAGGCATGCTATAATGTTAAGTTTTTAGAAAACACATTTGATAAATGACAAGATAATTATGTTGATCCAGAAGCTAGAAGCAGAGATTTACTAGAAATTAATTTCAACTTACTGAAGTGAAATTATAAATATGACTAGTTTTGAGCAATGACAAATTTGGTTTAAACACATTTATGCTATGAAAAGTGAATGAAGGATTTTACTCCTGTGGGCTGAAATATTAGGGTTTTCTGTGTATGCTTTTATGATTATCAGAGTGAAATATGATAGTGCCACTTTTAGCTTGCCATTATCTCTGATGGACGTCATCCTAACACAATTGCTTGTACAGCATATGTCAGAAATAAGTCACACATGTCTAAAACAGCTATTTTACCAGGCAAATCTCTGTTGGCCATATTCTGCACGTGAGTCTCAAAATGCTTTAAAAATTGAAAATGAAGAACTAAAAATAATGCAAATAGAAGAACTTGATTTAGTAAAAGGTACAGGTAGACCTATTTTAGTGTCATTTAGCACAGACCATAACAAAATTTATCATCCATATTTGTGCATAATAATAGGATCCAAGATTTTTTTTATTTGTGTTGTCATTTTTTCAACTGTCCTCCTGAGAGTTTTCATGTAACTTATAAACCATTTTCTAAAATCATGCATTCGCAATTCAACAGAATCTTGCTCTACCTAGCTGTTCCTCTGCATCAGGGAACAAATACAGTAGAAATTGTCCAAAATCAAACTATTTTTTCTATTTGAGCCAGTGATACTGTGTCGAGAACAGACCTGTTTAAAAACTTAAATACTGAGTTTAGCACTCAACCCAGTACCCATTGTGTGACAGAGGGAGGTTCTTCAAATATGGTAAAACCGATTCAAACAAGTAAAGGCATATTTTCTGAACTTTTTAAATATATGGCAGTTATGGTTATCCTAAAATGGAAAAGAGAAAATGACATTTTCTTAAGACCCTTCTGTAGCTCCCTATTGCACATAAACTAAAATACAAATTTATCCTTTTCCTAGACTTATGAGATCTACTCAAATAAACTCCTTTTCCTTTCTCCACTTCACCTGGGTTATTACTAAGTTCTAAAACCAGTAGTGGTCTTCCAATTATTTGCCC
Organism: Lontra canadensis; assembly: GCF_010015895.1. Taxonomy (NCBI): domain Eukaryota; kingdom Metazoa; phylum Chordata; class Mammalia; order Carnivora; family Mustelidae; genus Lontra; species Lontra canadensis. The sequence continues at coordinate 862,521 of NW_022631017.1, read as the reverse complement.
AACAAATCCTTCCCTCCCCATCACAGAGATTTTATAAATGTCATTCTACCTAAAAATAAGTAGTAAATTTTTTCTCATTAAAAAAAGGGGGGGGGCACCTGGGTGGCTCAGTGGGTTAAGCCTCTGCCTTCGTCTCAGGTCATGATCTCAGGGTCCTGGAATCGAGCCCCGCATTGGGCTCTCTGCTCAGCAGGGAGCCTGCTTCCTCCCCTCTCTCTCTCCCTGCTTGTGATCTCTCTGTCAAATAAATAAAATCTTTAAAACAAAAAAGTTGGAGAGGGCAGTGTCTGGTGGTTCAGTCAATTAAACATCCCTTTGGTTCAGGTTACCATCTCCAGGTCCTGGGATCAAGTCCACATTGCTGAACTCCATGCTCAGCAGGGCGTCTGCTTCTCCCTCTCCCCTTCTCCGCACTGCTCATTCTCTCTCTCTAATAAATAAACAAACAAGCAAACAAACATTTAGGTCTCAGCCTAATACCCTCTGACAGTGCCTATCTGCTGATTCTGCTGCACTTGCCAGCCATGTTTCACATAGTCCCGCCCATTATTCTCTATTTCAGCATCCTGTTTATTTCCTTCAAGGCACATATGGCTTTGTATAATATCTTATTGACCAAGTTTTGGTCTTTTGTATCAAGTAAAAAGTACGTTTCACATCTGCAGAACTCACACCTGAATAATCAGATTTGAATCCCCATACCTGGCACAAAGTGTTTACATAATATTTATTGAATAAAAACTGATATTTGTCTTTTATTTTAATCTTTTAAATTATGACATGTTCAAAAATGCACAAATTTAAGGAGCTACTGAAATATACATCCCTCATATTTAAAACCTGTCAAAATTTTGCCACTTCAACTTCCCTTATATTTTTTACACATTTCTGTATATAAATTCTACAATCCTATGAAAGGAAAATAGACACTGTGTCATTTCCACATACATTTCTAAAACATATCTGTAATTATTCAGATTCTCAGGAAATATTTTTACTAAGAGGACTTTTTAATTTGTGGAATTAAGTTTATAGTTGAGTTGTGCCTGGATTGAGATTTGTTTGTATTGTTTGGATATTAGCAATCATCTCTAAAAAAATATATATATATATATTTTTTTTTCTGATGTAATGTCAATGCCATGATCACAATTAATGTAATTAATAATCTTTTGGTAGCATCTAATACCCAGTTCAAGCCAGATTTCCTCCATCACCTCATAAACATCTTTTCAGTTTGTTTATTCAAATATATATTACAACAAAGTCCAGAATATGCATTAGTTTATAAATCTATACCTATATCCGTATCTAAAGTCTCTTTAAACTTTGATCTAACCTTCCTTTCATGCCCTAACTCATCATGGCAGCAGTACCAATGATCTTGTAGACTATCCCGTATATTGCAGCTGTTTTCTTTTTTGAGGCATCTATTTCTTTCCTACTCCTCATATATCCCAGGAATGGATATTATCTCTAGAAGTGAGTTAAATTCAGGTTTCAATTTTGACAAGAATGCTCCATAGGAGGTACCATGTGCCTCAAATCAGTTCGTGTCAAAAGGCACTGAATGATTAGTTACCCTAATTCTGAGGCCAACATGAAAGTCGGATTCCGGTGCTGCCAGCCTGGCTACTTAGATTTTTGCAATAAACTTTTTGCTAGTGATGTCACTGTTGGTGATTTTTACCAGAATTAATTGCTTCTCAGGGTGTCAGTATTTTTCTAAATCTCTTTTTACCTGTGCATTTCTTAGCTGAGATTATTTGGAGTTTGCTCTTGTGCTCATTTAGCCTCAATTGCCCATATTATGGAGTTTGTGGGCTTACTGTTGTCTAGCTTTGTTGAGAGTATCCACGTGTTGTTTTTCTCTGACTTTTTTTCTTTCTTTTTCTTTGTCTAATCTGTCTTGGGTTTAGTTTCTGATAGGGAATTTTGAGAAGATTAAAACAAAGTATGTTCCTGCAGTGATAACCTCTATGTCACCTTCTTTCATGTTTTAAAGTCGTCTTTTACCCAGTTTCTATGTACATCCCCAATCTCCATTTCTGTTCTCTTTTTTCCCTTCTAAACATTTCTGGTCTAATTAGCGATTTAGTTTTTCAGTGTTAAAATGGAAGGGCAGAGCTGATTTTGCATATATAAACTGTAGTTAATTACACAGCTGTGTGATGGAATTATACAGGATCTTCTTTGTGGAAAAAACTAAAGCTTACTTCTCAGTTTTAAAAAACTGTCCCTTAATGTCATTTTAATTTATGAAAGGATCCAGAGTAAGTTCTGGTCTCAGACTGTCCCAAGGTATTTCTTGAAGCCAGACTTTTTGTCTTTTATTTATTTTCACTGGGAATAGCATTTTGGTCTTTCCCTGATAGTCCTTGGTAGTGTTAGAATGTCCTCTAAAATTCCTTGAAACTTACTTGAATTCTCAGGAGATATTTTTACAAATTAGATTTTTCATTTGTGGAGTTCAATTTATAGTTCAGTTGTACTTGGATTGTGATCATTTGTATTGTTCAGGTTTCAGCCTTTTCTCTTATTAAACTGTGTGTATGCCCATCCCCACGCCCATCCTGTGCTATTTACCCTGGGTGAGAACACCACTGATTCACATCAGAGTTTGTCACCTTGTTAATACTGACTTTTTTCCCCTAGGGACTGAATGCTTCTTTTGGGGGTATTTGTAGCTAAACCAACCCAAGCACCCAATGAATGAGGCCTAATGTTAGATGTGGTGAGAACAGCTGGAAATATTTTATATTTTTCTACAAACTGCTTCATTCCTAAGGGAAAAACAAAAGATTACTAAACAAGGTCTTTGCAATGAGAAGAAATTTTGCCATTTAGTTCAGGTTTCAGGATTACATCATAACTAGAAGAACCACACTCATATCTCTCCTTTCCTATCAGATAAAAGTTATTGGGCTGTGTATTTGGACTTGCAAGGTGTAGGTAACTTTACCAAATTAAGCTAAATGGTTATACAAAGAAACCAATAAAGATAATTTCAGAATAAACTGGAGCTGGTTATAGGTCACAGTGTCTATTTTCACTGCAGAAAAAATATTGACCTTAGAAGGTAAGTGAAAGCCAAACAAGCTTCTTCTAGCAAAGTGTGATTTCAAAGATGTACCAAGCAAAACTTAAAACATCAAAATCTCTTAACCTTAGGGGACCACTCATCCTTTCCTACACTGAAAAATCTTATCATGTTTTATCAGCATCTGCCTTTTCCACATGGCTCATATGCAGATACTGTGACTTTGCCCAATATCATAATTAAATATTATAATTATACAAATATTAATAAAAAAAGAGAATTACTTTAGTAAAGTTTCAACTAAGTAATTTGTCCCTAGTTAAACATTAAGGAAAAAAAGATGCAATGAAGTATAAAACAGTGTTCAATAATGACACTGGTATTTTCAATAGTAACATGGGTATTGTCATAATGAAACTATTATATACACATTATAGGATGAGGCAAATAAGTAATTACATTATTGGCACATGGAACCAAGGCTTAATAGACAAGAAATAGATGCAAACAGAAAATATTTTAAATAGTGGATCAGAATCTCTGTAACCTTAAAAATGTCAGTGTAAATAAACACTTTATCGGCAAAAAAAAAAAAAAAAAAAAAAAACTTTGTTGATCTTGATCACTGAAAAGGGATGACATCTAAAACCACTGGCAATGATTACCCTTTATGCAGATATGGCCTCCTAATTCTCTTTTTCATAGAAAGCAAGGTGAGCAGCTCAGAAAAATGGCTGATTTTTTTTTCTGGCTGGGAAGAAAATACATGGTGTCATAACAGAAAGCAAATAATTTATCAAATACTGCGGACTGCAATGGATTGAAACTCATGAAATATGTTAAAAATCCATGATTTTAAAATGAAAACAAATTGGTTATCTTGAAATTTTTCTAGCATATCAATTTCTTATTGTTCTGACAGCTGGTAAGTAGGGGCAAAGAATCAAGAATATATCCTGCCTATACTATACCACCTGCTCCTCAAGGTAATCAAGTAGTTAATGGACAGTTGCTCTTAGGAAATAATTCTAAGGAACTCAAAAAATTTTCACACTCAACAGTACAGATGGTGACACTGAGAGGGGAATATAAATAAAGCAAATTCTGCTAACCATAACTAGGTAAAATATGTAAGATGAGTCTTTATTATTCTTTTTTATGTATGTTTAAACATGTAAGAAATGTTTAAAATGTCAAAGCAACTACAAAAGAATGTAAGGGATTGGGGAGAAGGTGTTGGTTCTGTCTGGGGGGTGAAGTGTGTGGCCACCGATGCAGCTCTGAACAGCAGGGATAGAATGAAACCACATCTTGGAGAGATAATGAACAGGGACATTAAGGAAGCTTACCACTGTGCCTGCCCCATAGGAGTAGCCACGATTTATTTGTGAATTGAATGGATTAGAGTAAAGACATATGTGTTTAGAAGTTTTGACTTTATTTATATGCTGAGTAGCCATGGAAGGTTTTTGAGAAATGTATGAAAATATTTCCATCTGTGTTTTTAAGTTGTATTTCTGTTGATAAAGTGAAATATGTGGATGAAGAGGTTAAACCTTGCTGATAGAGAAGTTTATTGATATATTAGGAGATGATTCCAGATAACAGAATGAGTAGATAAACAGAGTTAACTGGGAATTCCAAGGAGACCGTGGATATACAAAAAATTGGAGCTTTAGAAACATCTAAATGATTGTGGAAGGAGAATGGAAAAAAAAATCTATATATGTTTTCTGCAACTCCTTGAGAGAAAAGGGATTATTACCAAAATTACTACAAGGAGACTTTTCTCTTTGACATCTTTAGCCAGGAGTTTGTGTGTGTGTATGTTTATTGTTTTTTTTAAATTATTTATTATTCTTACCCACTGTTATGCTGAAAGTCGACAGAGAATGAGGTCAATTCAACATTTGCTTTTGCTCAAGGCTATATCCACTAAATTAATTCTTCCTCCAATTCAGAGAAGAAATAAATCGCTTACCCTTGCTGAAGGGTGGCTATCCTGAGTGATTTTAAGAAAAACTCAGGTCATTCTAAAGAAATGCCTGAAATAGCTATAGAAAGTTAAGAGCAAGATAAGCACTAATTTACAATCTCCTTCATCCCAATGATGGTATGCTTAATAGAGGACAAATTTTATCATCAGGGGTTTTCAGGGTGAAACTGTTATTTCAGTGTTTCTATGGATATGCTACACTGTCTGAGATGACTGGTTTTGTAGGACAGGTCTGAGGCTGAACCTTATCAGTAGCACAAGGACAACAATACCCATTTAACCTCCAAGAAAGCTCTTTGTACCTGAAACTTCCTGACTCCCTTTCCTCCTCATATTTCTTAATTTATTTTGTCTCTCATAAATGAGCTGAGACAGTGTGACACTAGACTATGAGCTGATGGAGGACAATTTTTTTTTTTAATTTGGGTAACCTCGGTATCTACTAGTGAGTGGTAAGCTTCCTAGGGAAGGAAGAAGGCTGTAAGTGGTTAAGTTAGTTTACACATAGGAAAAGATAAATAGAGCAAAACAGGAAAAAAAAAATCTAGCTTCAATGCTGGGAAAGCCTGAATGTCCATCTGCCAAACTAAAAGCAGTAGGATTTATAATGTGTTCTTCAGGGTCTGACATCTCCCTGGTGACCACTAGAGGCAGTTTATTTACTGATAATTTTTACCTGGAATATCCAGTTAGATAGCCTGGCTTGGTGAGGTGACTATGTGGACATAAAAACACCCAAGTATGAGTGAATGTATCTGAGAAGTCTCATGAGTGCTTTCAAAGAAAGAAATTTTTAAAAACTTTGCCAAGTGTATCCTTGGAAAAAGAACATTAGACAAGGGGACAAGAGAGAGAAACTGGAAAAGGTAGTAAGACTCTATTTGAGAAAAGACTGCTTCAGCTTTAGTTATTATAACATTATTTTCAATGGTACGAAATGCACATAAATTAAGTTCAAGCCTGATGAAAAGCTATCACTGAAGTTACTAGTAACTGCTCCTTAGATCTCCTATTTTAATTATTTTTTCTTCAGGATGCACTATAAAAAGACAATTAACCAACCCCCCACACATCGCTGAAGGGTGTGGCAAGCAATTGGTCCAGTAAAGGGACATGATACCCAGAACTTTTGGCAAAATAGACAAAAACAAGAACAATGTTGTACAGGATCAGTGAGGAAAAAGAGTATGTTGCCTTCCAAGTCCTTCTTTGTAAAGCATTAGAGACAATAGTTCTCTTGTTGTCTCTAAAAACTGGTAAGAATTATCATTTGAACCAGTGAACAGACAGAAAACTGGTTTGAGAAGCTGTTATAATTCTGCCATTTGAGTTTAGATCTAAAATTATGAGTTTCTTACCTTTCTGTTATCAGGAAAAAAGAAAGCAAATCTCTTCAAATCCCATAGGACTTATGCACACTCCCCTGGCTTGAAAAATCAGTCTTAATGCCAAGTTACTAGTGTTTAAAATTAGGCTAATAGATATTTCTTTCTGGGCCCACATTTTAGTTATCTATCGTTTTTTTTATAGCTTGTGCTGCAAGCTATATGACATGACTCATCACATTTATAGCTGAGACATTACCTTTTTTGCATTTTTAATTAAATAAAATTCAATCATTTCTAAATGATAAACCAAAAATCTACTATAAAATGATCATAATTCTCCTTTTGAGTCTCTAAAATCCCATAGCAGTCATATAATAAATAGAAAGCAAATGACAATACCCAAAGGTTTAACTACAGAGGGTGGAAGGAAACATTTAAAAAAGATATTCAAATTCCAATCTGAAGTATGAATATACATATATATTTTACAGTGACCAGAAGCATGCAAATTTTGAGTCCTAGGCTAGGAACTATCACCCCATCACTTCCACTGCATTGTTTTGGACCACTCAAGTTGGGTAATCCAGATTCAAGGGAGGGGATGCTATCTTCCATCTCTTCGTATGAGAAACTGCAAAATCACATTGCAGAGAGAATGGTAACAGGGTTGACTGAAGGATTGTGGTCATTTTTGCCATCTACCACACCAGGAAAATTTAAACAAAAATATAGTGTCATAGACATTACATTAAATTGTTTAAGATCCAGTCTGATTTTCTATTAAACAGATAAAAAAAAATTCACTTTGCATAAAAAAAAATAATCTTCTGAAGGAAATTTGTTAGAATATTAGTTAACATTTTAATATAAATGAACTAAATTCTTAGAGATTTATAGATAATTCTATAAGTATACATGTTAATTTTCCTAGTATTATATAAGGACATCATTTTAATAACCTTGTATTCTGATTTTTCTATCATCATCCCACAATGTTTAAATGTTTTGTCATTTTATAAATTTCATTCCATATCCTCAAAATCTAATCCATTTTTGCCAGGTTTTGTATCCTAATTTTTATTGCAAGGAAATACCACTCCTACATGAATAACTTCTAGTGTGTATGTATGTTTTTACATATCAATTGGACACAGTTAACAAAATAATGAGGAAGAGGAGGCTGAAGTGAAGGTTAAGTCTGATTTACAAGATCCGGAGTTTCTGGGTGCCTGGGTGGCTCAACGGGTAAGTGTCTGCCTTCCACTCAGGTCATGATCCCAGGGGCTCCCTGCTCAGCCAGGACTCTGCTTCTCCCTCTGCCCCTCCCTGCTCACTTTCTCTCATTCTTGCTCTCTCAAACAAATCTTAAAACAAAAACAAAAATGGAGTTTGTTTTCAGACTATGAGAGAATACAAAAAATTGACAGGTTAATTGGCATCTACTAAACTGATTGATGGCTAGAAAGCAGCCATAAATGTTGGAGAATACCTAGTAGTGGATAGCAACATCTCTTACTTTCAGTCACTGAGCAGGCATTACCTGGAGAGTTACCAGAAATGCAGTTGTGATAGCAGAGCCAGTGACTTAGGGCAGTTATGTGGGAGACACAGGAGTACCAGAGATCACAAAGTAGATCAAGCAAGGGAAAGTATAAACACACTGGGATCTAACAGCCAGCCCTCTACCAGCATCAAAAATCTTAATGCAGTCTAGAATGAAGTCCTCGGGTGGGATTTTCCCAGATCCTGCAGGTGGAAATACAGGGATAGGTGAGAAGGTTACATTATCCTGTTAAGTACCTCTTCAGTTATATTTCAAAGCTTTTGGATGTATATTTTTAGTGTGTCAATTCAAATAATTTTTTATTACCATTGTGACATCTTTGACCAATGAGCTATGTATTATTTATAACTGAATTAATAGTCTCACATTTAATGGTTTTTAAAGTAGAAATAATTATTACCTCTTCATTGCTGAATTAAAATGTAGTCAGAGGCCATTCCCAAATAATACCCATTTAAAACCCATAAGGCTATCAGCTGATTTTATAGCAGAAATTTCACAGGCCAGAAGAAAGTGGCATGATATATTCAAAGTGCTGAAAAGAAAAAGCCTACAACCAAGAATAGTCTTTCTCTCCTCAATTCTGAAATGATAACTTTGCTAGATAAAGAGATAAGGCCACTTTAGTGGTGATAAACTTTAAGTAGAAAAGACAAGATCATAACTAAAAGTGAGAAAATTAAGAAAAAATCTTATTGGTAAAAGCAAACATATAGTAAAGGTAATAGATCAACCATGTATAAAGCTACTATAAAGGTTAAAAGACCATATAAAAAGACATATAATATGACATCATATGGAGGATCAACAGGGAGGAGGAAGTAAAAAATTTAGTGCTTTTAGAATATTTGACAAAAGCAACCATCAACTTAATATACATTGCCACATATAGGATGATGTATACAAACTTCATGGTAACCACAAACAAAGTCCTTCAAAAAGATAAGGAGAAACACTAAGGAAACATGTCAATTCATAGGGGAAAAAGAACAAAAGATAGGAATAAAGAAGTACTACAAAATCAAGAAAAATTAAATGGCAATGTAAATGGACTAAATGCTCCAATCAGAGGATACTGCATGAAATAATGGATAAAAAATGTGACCTATCTATATGTTGTCTATAAAAGGCTCCTTTCATACCGAAAGATAGATACAGACCAAAAGTGAAGCTATTCCATTGAAATGGAAATAAAAGCTTTATTAGCAATACTAATATCAGACACAATGAAAAACACTATGTAATTATAAAGGGAACAATGCAATAAGAGGATAAAACAACTGTAAATATCTATGCACCCAATAGAGGAGCATTTAAATCTATAAAGCAAATATTAACAGACATAGAAGGAGAAATTACTAGTAAGAAAGTTTAACAGCCCACTTGCATCAATGAAAAGCAATAAACAGTGGTTTTGAAAACAAGATCAGAGGGAGTTAACAAATATATATAAATATATATAACATTCCATTCCAAAACTACAGAAAATATTTTTCACCCCCACCCCCCACAGGGCACATGGAACATTCTCCAGGATAGATCATGTTAGGCCATAAAAAATCCTAAATAAATTTGAAAAGATTGAAGTCCTATCAAGTATCTTTTCTGACTACAATGGTATGAAACTAGAAATCAATTACAAGAAATAAACTGAAGAAACACAAACACATGGACCTTTAAAAACATGCTACTAAATAACCAATGTGTCAACAAAGATATCAAAGAGGAAATGAAAATGGAAACACAATGGCTTAAAATCTTTGGGATTGAACAAAAGCAAATCTAAAAGGGATGTTTATAGGAATATTGGCCCACCTCAAAAAAACAAGCAAAATCTCAGCCCAAAGGAAAGAAATAGTAGAGATTAGAGTAGAAATAAATGGAGACTTATAAGACAGAAAATATCAATGAAACCAAGAACTATTTCTTGGAAAAGATCAAGTTTTAGTCAGACCCATCAAGAAAAAAAGGTAGAAGATAAATAAAATCAGAAGTGAAAGATGAGAAGTATAAAGAATTATTAAAAAAACATAAAAATGTATGCCAAGACAACCTAGAAGAAATGGATAAATCTTAGAAACATATGATTTTTAAGACTGAATGAGGAAAAAAATAGAAAACTTGAACAGACCATTAAAAAACTTCCAACAGATGAATTCTACCAAACATTTAAAGAAAAGTTAATACATATGTCTTTAACCCATTGTAAAAAATAGAAGAGAAATAAATGATTCCAAATATATTCTATGAGGCCAGCAAAACCAGACAAACACCCTACAAAAAAGAAAACTGTTGGCCTCTATACCTCATGAACATAGATCCCAAAATCCTAAACAAAATATTAGGAAACCAAATTCAGTAATACATTAAAATGTTTATTCCCAGGCATTGAGATTTAATCCTGGGATGCAATGATGGTTCAGTTTTCAGATATCAATCAACATAATAAACCACATTAATGAAATGAAGGATACAAATCATACCATCAACTCAATAGATACAGAAAAGGCATTTAACAAAATTCAATATCCATTCATGATAAAAATGCTCAACAAAGTAGGTTTAGTGGGAACATAACTCCACAAAATAAAGACCAAATATGATAACCCAATAGATAACATCATACTCAATGGGGAAAAATAGAACTTTTCCTTCAAGTCAAGAATAAGACAAATATGTCCATTCTCACCACTTGTATTCAATATAGTACTGGAAGTCCTAGCCACAGAAATCAGAAAAGAAAAAGAAATGTCACCTAAATGTGTGAAAAAGAAGTAAAACTCTCACTCTTTGCAGATGACATGATACTATACAAATGAAAACTGATAAATGAATTCAATAAGTTTACAGGACACAAAATTAATGTACAGAAATCTGTTGCATTCTACACACTAACAACAAAGCAAAAAAATAATTTATAATTGCACCAAAAAGAATAAAATATGTAAGAATAAACTTAACCAAAGAGGTGAAAGACCTGTACTCCAAAAACTATAAAACACTGATAAAAAAAATTGAAAACAAAACAAATGGAAAGATATTCCATGCTCATGGACTAGAAGAATTAATATTGTTAAAACGTACATACTTTCAAAGTAATCTGTAGAAACAGTGCAATCCCTATCAAAGTACCAATACTACTTTTCATAGACCTAGAACAAAAATAATCTTAAAATCTGTATGGAAAGACTCACAAAAGACTCAAGTGAAGCATTGTTGAGAAAGAACAAAGCTGGACACACTACAATCCCTGATTCAATGCTATACTAGAAAGCTATAATTATCAAAACAGTATGGTTTGGTACCAAACCACACTGGCACAAAAATAGACACATAGATCAATAGAATATGATAGCCCAGAAATAAACCAATTTGGTCAATTATTCTTTGACAAAAGAGGCACAAATCTGCAATGAAGAAAGAGTTTTTCAATAAATGGTACTAGGAAAACTGGGCCACTTTCTTACTGTATATACAAAAATAAACTCAAGTGGGCTAAAGATCTAAATGTGAGACCTGAAGTCATAAATCTCCTAAAAGAAAATATAGGCAGTTATTTGTTTGACATTGGCTGCAGAAACATTTTCTAGATACGGCTCTTCTAGTGGGACTACACACACACACACAAACTTACTTTTGCATGGAAAAGAAAACTATCAGCAAAATGAAAAGTAAATCTACTTAATGGGAAAAGACATGGGGTTAATATCCAAATATATATAAAGAACTTAGGCAACTCAGCACACACACACACACACACACACACACACACACACACACACTACTCAAATAGGTATTTACCTGAAAAAGATGTTAAACATCACCAGTCATCAGGAAAAGGCAAATCACTATCACTATGAGTTCACCTTGCACCTGTCAGATTAGCTAGAATCAAAATAACAACTGTTGGCAAGGATGTATAGTCACTGCAGAAAACTGTATGGGATTTCCTCAAAAAATTAAAAATAGATAAAAACATGTGATCCAGTAATTTCACTTCTGGGTGGGAATTACGCAAAGAAAATAAAAAGATTAACCTGAAAATATAGATGTAACCCTAGGTTTATTGCAGCCTTATATACAATAGCCAAGATATGGAAGCATGTCCATCAGTGAATTGACATAGAAGTTGAATAGATAAAGATGTGGTGTGTATACATGTGTATGTGTATGAATATTACTTGGTCATAAAAAAAGAATGAGGTCTTGCCACTTGTGACAACATGGATGGTCCTAGGGGGTATTGTGCTAAATGAAGTCAGACAAAGACATATACTATATGATTTCACCTATATGTGGAATCTAACTGAATAGCAGATATAGCTCCAGAAATAGTAATCCCAAAACAGAGGGTTGCCAGATGGGAGGGAGGTGGGGAATGGGCAAAATGGATGAAGATGAGTGGGAGGTACAGGCTTCTAGTAATGAAATATATAAGTCACAGGGATGAAAGGTACCTCACAGGGCATAAAGTTAATGATATTGTAAGAGGGCTGTATGGTGACATATGGTACCTACACTTGTGAACAGAGCAGAAGGTATAGAGTTGTTGAATTATTATGTTGTACACCTAAGACTAATGCAATATTGTGTGTCACCTATACATCAGTAAAAATAAATATTTTTCTAGCTCAACAGAATTCTGCCACAGCTATGCTCAATTCACATTACAAATTGTACATAAATATACTGATTAATTAAACAGGTTAACTCCTTCTGGAATAAAAGAAATTTTTGCCTTGAAGTCAATATTTTCCATCAAAGAAAACAAACAATGTGAAGCTTTCAATAACAGATACCTGGTAGATTATAAGTTTTCAGTGACCTTCTCTGTCATATTCCTGCAAATAATTGGGTTTAAAGATTTCCTGAAGAGGGTGAGACTACATTTCATGAGTTATCTTCTACTTGGTAAAATCATATTAGTAATTCCCATTAATATTTTCAATTTTTTTCTAAGCAGCTAAGAGAAATAGAAAATATTTATTTTCTCTAGATGTAAATCTGTATCTACCTTCCTACTTTATTTACATACATAAAGGAAAAAGTCTACTATTCATTTTTTTCTTAATTTTAGAATTTTTTGGAAATGAATATGAGAGAGGATGTTGCATTCTTAAAGGATGGAAATAAAAAATATTCTAAGACAACCCCTTTTTCATGGTAAGACAGAAAAACATGAAATATTAATACTAAGAAGACAAAATTAAGTTCAATGAAGAAATATTGATTTGGGTGACATAGAACTAATTGAGCAGATGGTTTTAATTTTGATCATTAGTCTAAATATAGACTTGGTCATAATAAAGTAACACAAACTTAAACTTTTAAAATAAGTTTTGTTTTTTTTTTTGAAAGATTTTATTTATTTACTTGATGGACCGAGATCACAAGCAGGCAGAGAGGCAGGCAGAGAGAGGAGGAAGCAGGCTCCCTGCTGAGCAGAGAGACCGAAGCGGGGTTTGATCTCAGGACTCTGGGATCATGACCTGAGCCGAAGGCAGTGGCTTTAACCCACTGAGCCACCCAGGCACCCCTAAAATAAGTTTTGTTGCAATTTTTCTCTCATACCATTATTGTATTACTGTTTTTCTCTTTAGTTCCTTGATATTTGGTTGATATACTTAGTTGTTTTGCTATTGGGTACTCATACATTTATAATTATTATATCTTCCTGATGACTTAACACTTCTGTCCTTATATAACGTCCCTCTTTGTCCCCTGTGACAGTTTCTGGCTTAGTGTATTTTGTCTAAGTATAGCCATACCTCTTCTTTGTTGTTTACCATTTGAATGAAATCTTTTTCCATCCCTTTATTTTAACAGCTTATGTGTGACCTTAAATTATAAGTGCATTTACTTATAGTTGGTTCTTGTTTTATTACTCCTTCAGATACCCTACGCCTTTTGATTGGGGTATTTGTTTCATTTCAATTTAAAGTAATTTTTTTAAATCAACTGGAAGCTTGTACCCCTTGACCCCATTTACCCATTTTATCCCCACCACACACTCTGTAAAAGTAGTGCTTAGTAGGGAAGGGCTTACTACTCCCATTTATGATTAGTTTTCTGTCTGTTGCATGGTCTTTTGGTCATCTTTTCTTCTCTTACTGTCTTCTTTTGTGTTTCACTGATTTTTTGTAGTAATCTTTGATTCTTTTTTGTATATTTTCTGTATGAATTTTTCTATGGGTGGGCGGAGTGTTATTGTTGAGCCTTGTTGTATTGCAGATTTTGAAAACCACATTTTCCCCAAGCCTCAATATCCCCAAACACAGGCTCTGAGTATCCTGCCCAGATGCCAGACATAGAACTGTTTCCCTTCTTGCCTTCCCCAGACTGGACTGTGACATAGTGACAAAAGACAACAATGAAAGCCCCCACCCTGTCCCCCTATAAAGACACTTAGCCTCATTCTCATGCTGGGCTACCCACCTGCTTATTTGAGTGTGCTCCCCTGGAGGTTCTCCTCTATGGCCCTTGTGTGGTACACTTGTTTCCCTCTTCTGGTGCCTGTGAGTATAATAAATCTCTTCTAATTTTCATGTGCCTCTGCCCAGTGTTATTCCATGTTCACACTGGACTAATCATTTACAAAATGTTTTAAAGTAGCATAATTACTTATTTTCTTTTTTTACTTACTTACTTATTTGAAATAGAGAAAGCATGAGTGGAGGTAGGGGGCAGGCAGGGGGCAGGGAGCCCAATGTGGGACTTGATCCCAGGACCCTGAGATCATGACCTGAGCTGAAGGTAGATGCTTTACTGACTGAGCCACCCACACTCCTTAAAGTAGCACAATTACTTCTTACCACACACATAAAACTTATAATAGTATTTTAAGCTAACAATTTAATTACATATAAAAGCCCTGTACTTTTACTTCCCTACTTCCTCCCTTTATTATAATTGTGACAAGTTAATAAAAATAAATGCTGTTGCAGAGCATATACATAACAGTTCATTTTTGGAACATTTTCATCTGCTGAACCACCTAATGGAGTGGGTAGAAGCTTTCATCTGAAGGTAACAGTTAGGGAGATTTCTCTCATCATTTCTGGACCAGCACAGTACTACAGAGTCAGGTTAGGCTGAGGGACTGTGAGGACTGCTTGTTACGTAACCACTAAATGAAAACTGTCAGGGAAATTGGATTTAACATTAAAGCCAACTACTTATTTATGTGAAAATATTTAATGTCTCTACTGTGTTACTAAATTTTCTAAACTATTAATAATGCACATCATAAATACAGAAATACCTGGGGAAGTATCTTTTTTGTTGCAGTTTTTTTTTTAATTATTATTTGCTTTTAAGCATACATGAAGTTTCTGTCCTCCATAGAGTCTAGTTCTATTGACCTCAGTTCCTTTGCCTGTATATTTGAAAAATTATACAAGAGGTTCTAAGATATACCCCTGGCTAGACACCAGTGATTTAGAAATTTATACACAATTAGGCATACTAGCAAACAATATATTCTAAATCCTCAAAATGTGACACCCTGTAAGATTTGTATTAAACAAGTGTCAAGAACATTCTTTAAATGGTATTTATAATCTCATATTCAAGTGAGAATGCTATGTGAAATGTTTCATGTGCTTCAAAATACCAACCTTATTGGAAGCAAGTCTAATGGTCTGGCTACAATCGTCCATTGTTAATTTTTTTCCCCTTTCAAATTTTAAGGACTAGGCAGAAAGGGGCTCAGGCTATTAGAGCTGAAATATCAATACCTACAAATGTCTAAGGGTAGTGGGACAACTGAAACTTTCAAAAGTTATTAATTTTACAAATTTATGTTGTCAATAATTTTGAAAGGAAAAATTCTCTCTTGCTTAATCTTGGTTTCCTTTGCCTTTTGAGCTTCTAAGTGTCTGCAAATTTACTTAAAAAATAGCTCTTAGAATTAAAAAGGTATACATTTTAATACAATTATTTTCTAGCACTTGTCAGCTTTACAACATAGTACAAGTCACTCAAACTACTATGTTTTCATTTATGGAATAAGAATATTTGTCTTACATAAATAAGAAATATGAAAAAGTTCAATGCTTATTTTATAATGGCAATTGAATTAATACAAACACAGTTTTAATAAAAATGTGTCCTGTTGGGGCACCTGGGTGGCTCAGTGGGTTAAAGCCTCTGCCTTCGGCTCAGGTCATGATCCCAGGGTCCTGGGATCGAGCCCCGCATCGGGCTCTCTGCTCAGCGGAGAGTCGGCTTCCCTTCCTCTCTCTCTGCCTGCCTCTCTGCTTACTTGTTGTGATCTCTATCAAATAAATAAATAAAATCTTAAAAAAAAAAAAGAAAAATGTGTTCTGTTATTGTATTATAAAATCAAAAGAGAATCAAAATTCACCTGTCATATCTATCCTCTGCTCAGAAAAGAACAATTGTTCTTATACCAGTAGAAATTTTACTTTAATAAAAGTGCTGGGGCGCCTGGGTGGCTCAGTGGGTTAAGCCTCTGCCTTCGGCTCAGGTCATGATCCCAAGGTCCTGGGATCGAGCCCTATATCAGGCTGTCTGCTCAGCAGGGAGCCTGCTTCCCCCTCTCTCTCTGTCTGCCTCTCTGCCTACTTGTGATCTCTGTCAAATAAATAAATAAAATCTTTAAAAAAAAAAAAGGTGCTTTTCCCACACCATCTAATCAATTTCACAAATTTTCTCCGTTTTCATCATCCAATTGTTTTTGAGGATTAATCCTGGTCCATTCTCTATATTTTTGAACTATTCAAAAAAGTAAAGGCAAAGATTGCCAACTGGCATTAGGGAAAACATCTAAATTAGAATTGAAGGCAAGGATTTGCAACCAAACTTGCTACCTTCCAGTTCAGAGACTTGGAGTGGGTGTATTCAGTTTTGGGGTAAAAACAAACAAATTTGCTCAAAGCTTATATAATCCTAACCTCTTATAAACAAAAGATTTCCTATATACTAACATATTCCAAATTCTTTGAGGTATTCACATGCAGTGCAATCTTTCAAAAAAAAATCTAATTTTATCAGTCAGTCAAGACTAAGGGAAGCATTTCTACCATGAGTATTATGACATTAAGGGATTTATTACAGTAAGTAGATGTTACATGATTCTAGGAAGATGGTTATGCAAAGTTCCCCAGCATTACAAGATCAAAGTAAAGGTCTCACTAAACCAGCCTTACTAAAACACTGGCTTGAGTGGACAATTTGGAGTTTGCAGAAGAATGTCAAGAAACCAAAAATTCTTAGACTCTGGAGTGGGATCATGACAAGGAAACCTAAGGTCTATGGGAAGCTGTTACATCTGCCTAGCTACTGCTGCCCTGCCTCTGTCTGTTGCTAAGCACCTGAGCACAGACTGGGTGCTGCAACTTGTAAGCACACAAAAGTAAAGATACAATGAATCACTTTAAGGTTAAGACAATGTTTTACTTCCATGACAGTGCAAGGAAGAACAGCCAAATCCGTAGCTCCCTGGTCCTCACTCACCAACAAGGACACTAAAACAAAAGGAGCCACATGACTGCAGTGTAAATTATGGGATATATATGTTGTTGAGGAGCCGATTTTAGACTGTACCTTAGAGGTTTTAGTCTGTAGCTCTTTTCTGGGGGTTAGAGCAGAAAGCCGCATCTGTCATCAGACTCACATGGCAATGAGAAATTGTCTCATGACAACCTCCTGGAGGTGGAGGGAGGTGATTGGCAGATGATGTCAGGATTGGCCCCCCATCCTGTCATATTCTGGGAGGATCACAGAATGTTCTGCCAGAATTCAGAAAAGCTGCAGTTCAAGCCTTTCCTAGTGTTTTTTTGTTTTGTTTTGTTTTGTTTTAATAACCGCTACTGATCAGATTGCCTTCCTGTTCCAAGTCCTCAGGGATTCATGCCTGGGTCCTTAAGAAAAGGGGTCTGCAGGAAAGGTGAAAGTGCCATTACCACTGAAATCTCTGTAAGAAATGAAAGTAAAATGCAAATCTGATTGTGAAGATTTGATAACCTAAAGGAAGACAGTATTCCCTAAAGCCTGCATCAAGAAGGGGAGGGAGAGGGGCGCCCTGGGTGGCTCAGTGGGTTAAACCTCTGCCTTCAGCTCAGGTCTTGGTCTCAGGGTCCTGGGATGGAGTCCGCTTCCCCCCCTCTCTGCCTGCCTCTCTGCCTTCTTGTGATCTCTCTCTCTGTCAAAAGAATAAAATCTTTAGAAGAAGGGGAGAGAGAAATGGTGAATAGTAGAGGCAGCCAGAGGAAATTTATTCAATTTAACCTTAGTGCCTGGAGACTTTCTGAACTGTTTTGGAGGGATGGCAGCACTGCTAAAGCCCCCTCAATTGTGATGGTTGATAGAAGGAGAACAGTGTTTTATTGCTATTATTCTGTGGCTTTTGTATCCTGAGACTGGTGTGATACAGTAATTACCCATGCTCTTGTTTTTCTAAGAAAGCTTAAGTAGACAATTTTATTCAATGTTTACACTAAATCTTTACACGTTTATATGTAAATTTATGATTATTAATTAGTAGATAAAAATGAAGGGCATAGCTGGTGAGCCCAAGTACAACATGTAAATATCTGTTTGTGATGTGAGTAGGTGTCAACAAAGCCTTTTAATTTGAACAACACTCTGTAAATTAAGCTTAAAGTTTAGGGTTCAAACCAAGTAACTGCCTCAAAGTTAATTAGCTTGAATTTTAACAGAGAGCTCAACTTTAAAAGAATATTAGGCATTAGCAAATAGATTTTGCAGCAATGGTTCTAGCACCTTCTTACCAGAGGTACCGCTTCTACTAAAAATTGACATTTACTACAACCATCCCCACTCCTTGTGCTGAAAGACTGAATATACAACCAGACAATGCCCAGATCATCTACTAAAATAGAACTGTGAACCAAGCCTGCAGCAACTAGCAGTGGAAGCCAACCCACAAACTCGGAGCAACTAATCCCAAATTGTCAGGCTGCGATCAATAACTGACAGCTTCCCTAATCTTTTATCTTTATTTTTTATAAACATATATATTTTTTCCCCAGGGGTACAGGTCTGTGAATCGCCAGGTTTACATACTTGACAGCACTCACCATAGCACATACCCT